>NW_027186390.1:6581843-6640395 GCF_028583685.1 Petaurus breviceps papuanus
TCAGTCCTTGGCAGCTCAGGGGGCAGGTCTCAAAAGTCCAGGGCAATTCAAAGCGGCCACCATCAATTCTCTTAGTCTCTCTCTCTCCACGAGGTGCTGCTTCCAAAAAGATCTTCCGCCTCTCTCTAGTGTCTCTCCAAATCTACATCACCAGCTCCTCCCAGTTCAGGACTTTCTTTTCACATCAACAAGCCCATCCCACAGGTGGGATTAACAAACTCTGGGTTTTAACACAATCAATTTGAAAACCAAGCCAATACAGGGGAATCTTTAATTGCCATTACTATCACAGTTGCTCCGCCTGCTTTGTTATTTATCTTTTTTAGGAGTGTATGTTTTCTGTCTTCGAATAGACTGGAAGTCACTTCCAGAAGGAACTTATGTCTTAATCGTCTTTGAACCCACCATAGCAACCAGTACAGTGCCTTGAGCATAGTAGGTATTCAATAAATGCTTTTTCAATGAAAGCATATCTTCTTTGTTTGTAGTTCCTTGGCACAGGCTGATACATGGTTCGCTTCTATTCTATTTAAAAATATTGTTGAGCCACCTGCTGTGGTAAAGCCCTATGCTAGGTGCCAGGGAAACAAAGATGGTGCCAGCACAGACCATGGTCTACAGTCAAAATTGATCCACATGAATTTAGTCATCTTTAGGCCAAGTACCAAGCAAATTCTGCCAACTGGCTTTTTTTTTTTTGGTGTGAAAGGCAACACACATAGTAGACAGGGCACTGGACTTGGAGGCAGGAACCTCTGATTTTAAATCCTCCCTTACTGTAGTTATTGTTCAGTCATTTCAGTCATGTTTTTTTTTTCCTTGGCAAATATGCTGGAGTGGTTTGCCATGTCCTTCTCCAGCTCATATTACAGGTGAAAAAATTGAGGCATATAGGGTTAAGTGACTTTCCCAGGGTCACACAGCTAGTAAGTATCTGAGGTCAGATTTGGATTCAGGAAGATGAGTCTTCCTGACTTCAGGCCTGGCACTCTATCCACTGTACCACCTAGCTGCCCATAATCCTGCCTCAGACACTTACTAACTGTATGACTCTGGGCAAGTCTTGTATCTCTTTTTAGCCTCAGTCATTCTCTATCCATAAAATGGGGTGGATAATAGCACCTAACTCAAAGAGTTGTTATGAGGATCAACTGAGATAATATATCTGATCCAACCCTCTCATTTTACTGATGAGGAAAGTGATTTTCCCAAGGCCACATAACTTGTAAGTGAGGGAGCAAGGATTTGATCTCTGGTCCCTGTTCAGAACTCAATTAAGCTAGCTCTCAAAAGGCGATATAATGCTTGACTGACTGGAGCCTTCCCAACTTGCTACATAGAATGTTGGTGCTTATGCTCTACTAGCATAGAAGGAAGGGAGTGACCATTTATTGAAAGCCTGCTGTGTGCTAGGCACTATGCTAAGTGCTTTACAAATATTATCTCATTTGATTCTCACAATAACCCTGGGAAACAGGGGCTATTATTATCTCTATTCTCCTAATAAGGGAACTGAAAAAGACAGAGTTAAGTGACTTTCCCAGGGTAAACAAATGTTTGAAGCTGAATTTGAACTCAGGTCATCCTGTCTCTAGGCCTAGCACTCTAACCACTGTGCCACCAACTGCCTTGAAGGAATCCTGATTATCCCCATTACTATGATGAAGCATAGTAGAAAGATCTTAATGGGGGGAATGAAGGACAAGAAATATGCAAATCCTGGAAGCAATTGTGAGAAAAGAATAGAATGTATTTGATATCTTTAGTTTGCTGTAGAAAGGATTCAAGTTAAAAAAGAAAGAATTCAAGTGAGATGGAAAGACCTGGTTGCATTTTTTCCCCTGTAAGAATTGTTGCTGTTTTTTTTTTTTCAAAGTAACCTTCTCCTGAGGGGTCGTTGTTCTTCCCTCTTCCCTGCCTTCGCCATCCCCAGTCTTCCCAACCAATGGCTTTTAGATCAATGCAATCTCAGTTCTCAGTGCCCTAAGAAATTCGTTAAAATGGAGGTAACAGCACTCTACTCTGAAATTTTAACCTTTCCCATTACCGGGGTCAATTCTGAGCAGAATTATTAGGGCAGTAAATGTGAATTGGGAGATTTGGAGATTTGAGGGCTCTCCCTCTGTCCCTTTGTGCTCCCATCCCCATTCCTGGAAACTTTCACTCATTCCTCCAGCATCTAGTCTGTATTTTAGTTTTACGGAGTCTTGTCCTGTCTAGGCGAGCTGAGGCATGATGAGTATGAGACTGAGACCAGAGATGACACATGCCAAGTATATCAAACCACTATTATCGTCCTCACACTCTTGTGGAGGTAGTGCAGGACCTTTCCCAAGAGCCCTGAAAATGACGGCACCACTAGTCCTGCCTGCTTCTTTTTTAGCCCAGCCCCCCAAAGCCATCATTTAGGGAGCAACCTTTATGGACAACCCTGTCACCACCAACATCGACTGCTCAACGAACACTGCCAATGACAGGCAGGTCATCCCAAGAGCCCTGGTCATCACAGCATTGTCCAGAACTCCAGTCTGTAGCCAGCTAACATACAGGGGAGCAACTCTCTATGGAGAGAAGGGACTTGCCATCCCTTCCACCACCAATACCAAATGTCAATCAACTGCCAACACTGGGGCAAGTGAGCCAGCCTAGCTGAAGAAGCAAGGTGCTGTGAGAGTCAGAGCTTGTGCCGGGAGGGTCAAACTACTGCAGTCAACTTGCCCACCATGTCCCTCTGGATTCCCATGGATACAGACCAGTCCCTGCAGCCATCTTTCAGGGTAGCAGCCCAGGAGGAGGAGCAGCTTCCCAGTTGCTTCTGCAGGGGATGAAGCCCCTTTTCTTAGCAGGCATGACCACAAAAGAACAGCAAAGAAAGTTCTCATCGCCAAAGTCTTTGATGCTGTCAAATGTCTCGGGTGTCAGAAACATATGTAGTCTTATCCATGGAAATGAGACTAACAAAGATACATTGTCATCTGCTTTGCCACTGTATCGGAAGAATCAACTAGGTCTTTCCATCTCACTTGAAGCCAAAACCCCTATCTGTGTTTTCACCCCATTAGAGTGTGAGCTCCTTGAGGGCAAGCACTGTTTTGCTTTACTATCTTTATTTTCTAGCATTTAGCACAGTGCTTTGCACATAGTAAACTGAATTGAGTTCCTTTTTATTCATTCATTCATTTGTTGAAAAATTGCTACCTAGTTTTAAAGAACCCAAAACACCAAGCTAAGGAACACAAGGCCAGCTTGTTTGTGGGAAAATCAGACAAAACAATAAGGTTTTACTAGATAATCTTCCATGGTCTTTTCTAATATTAAATCTTATATAAATAGATAAGATAAAGCTTGCAGAATAACCTTGATTCCTCTCTCTGTCTCTGTCTAAGTCTCTCTGTCTCTGTCTCTCACACACAATATCTGTCTCTGTATCTCATATACACACTGTCACATATACACAATACATTATCTGTCACACATACACACATACACTGTTTCTTTTTCTCTATCTCTCCTCCCTCACACACACACACACACACACTATCTGTCTGTCACACATACACATATACACTGTCTCTGTCTGTCTCTCTGTCTCTCTCCCTTACACACACACACTGTCTCACACACACACACACACACACTGTCTCTCTGTCTCTCACTCTTTGTCTCTGTCTCTGTTTCTCTTTCTAAACAAATCATTCTCCTTGCAAAGCCTCTAAAAATGGAATTTGCTACCTTGAGAGAGCAATGAGCTCACTGTGGCTAGAGATCTTCCAGTGGAAGCTGGATGATCCATTTGTTGGGGCTATTGTAGGTGGGATTCCCAATTTAAGCATGGAGTAGATTAGAAAAAAGAAGCAAGATGGTGCAGGGGATAGAGTGCTAGGCCTGGTGTCAGGAAGACTCATCTTCCTGGCCTTAAATCTGGTCCCAGACACTTACCAGCTGTGTGACCCTGGACAAGTTACTTAGTCCTGTCTGCCTCAGGTCCTCATCTGTAAAATGAGCCAGAGAAGAAAATGGCAAACTACTCCAGTATCTCTGCCAAGAAAACCCCAGATGGGGTCATGAAGAGTCAGACTTGGCTAAAATAACTCAACAACAAAAGATTAGAAGATGTATAGATAGATATGTGTAGATATGTAATACACAATTTATAATCCTCTGTTCATCAACAGCCTGATGATGTGGCAAAGAAACAAAGCAGAGAGCTGATATTATGATATGCAATCTAAGGAATCAAGAATCCAAAGAAATGTGAATAGGGGGCTATGTGAGACACAAAAATATAGGGATTTTTTTTAAAATCAATCCAAAAGTCAGAGCACTGACATGTGCTATAATGAATTTTTTTTCTGTTATAGCTTTAGAAAAGCTCTATATGTTTCTTGTAGCCTTTTTTTTTTTTTAAAGCAATCGGGGTTAAGTAACTTGCTCAAGGTTACACGGCCAGTTATTTCTGGGTGTGGTGCTGAGTATCTGAGCCCAGATTTGATCCAGGTCATCCCGACACTGGAGCTGGTGCTCTTACTCGCTGAGCCACCTGGCCGCCCCTAAGCAATTGGGGTTAAGTAACTTGCTCAAGGTTACACGGCCAGGTGTTTCTGGGTGGGTGCCAAGTGTCTGAGCCCGGGATTCAATCTCCAGGTCTTCTCAACACTGGAGCTGGTGCTCTTACTTGCTGTGCTACGTGGCCGCCCCTCTTGTAGCCTTTGACCTTGGCTACTTTAGGATTGTGTGAGCCTGAAGTAACGTAGAGGGATCTGGTAGGAAAGAGGCCTACTACTCACAGCTATACTCAGGACTGACTGTATTGTACTTTTTCTTATTCCAGTAAGGAATATATCTTGAGTGAGGATAAAAGTACCATAGTTCTCTATTCATCATAACCAAACCTCCTTGATTTAGGGCAAATGAGAAAAAAATGGAAATCTTAAATATGGGACTCATCTCTTTAGATTTTTAAAAAATTTTATTGGCAGAGATGGGGGTACAGGAAAACAGAGGTGAGGAAATTCTGTCTGACCATGCATGTCAGCAATATTTCCACCCCCTGGATTTACCTAGCTCATTGAAAAGCTAAGAGCCTTGCTTAGGGACATATAGTCAGTATTTGGGTCTTCATGATTCCCAGGTTGACTCTCAATCTACTAGACTAGGTTGTATCTTTCTCACAGGAACAAATTACTAAAGAAGCATTCAGCAATTTGGAATCTACTCACTAACAGAAAAATCTTTCAAGGCAACATATATCTCACTCTTCATACAGAATGAGACTAGAGTAACCTCAAACCTGGCTTTCACCACACTCTGGAGTCAAGGTAAATTGGTAGAGACTCTATGCCCAGGTTCTCACTCTCTCTAGTCACAATGGAAAACAATTCTTCTTAATTTCTCAGTTGATATGCCTTAAGGCTTTACCATATCCTGGGGTAAAATCTGGAATTTTTTTTCTAGGAGATTCTTGAAGATAGAAGCATCTTCAAGAACTTTTTGAGGCTCTCCAATGATACAAGTGGATTCCTTCTCTATAATTTGAATACTACATTTGTTTTTCTCCAAGGGAAAAGTTAACAATAAAGTAGACACTGATGTTGACCTCAACTTCAAAACCTAAAAAAACAAAACAAATTGATAAATGTAAAGATTTGGGCTTTTTACCATCGTAAACAATTTGCCACAAATTTCATACAGTGTGCCTTTAGATATGTTTAGCAATCTCATGCCTGATTGGAACTGTATACAACCTGGATGGATAGATAGCTTTTTTTACATTTTAAGTATTTAATTTTAGTGGAGAATCTATGGAAGGAGATGAACAAAAGTTACACAGTATGAAAAGGCATGGACGAATAGGTTGCTATCTGCATTAATGGAGGAAGGTCCCACATTGAGGAGATAACAGATCCATTGGTAATGAAGTGATATCAATACTGCAAAATTATTTTATTATTTATTTTTATTTGTTTATTAAATTATTTCTTTACTAAATAAATACACATTTATTAAGTGTACACATTTAATTTTAATTTATCTAAATAAATAAATTTAATTTATTTAACACATTTATTAAATCTTTTTAAATTTTTACACATTTATTAAACCTCTATTCTGTACCAGGTACTGTGCCAAGCACTAGGGATAAAAGAAGAGGCAAATTTCTGACTTTGAAGAACTTACAATCTAATGGATGATGTTTGTCTAGAGAAAAGGAATATAGCATGATAGACATTAGAACTCATAAATACCTAAGTAAAATAAAAGGCTAACTTTGTTTCATTTATCCACCCATTTATCCACAAGCATTTATTAAGTACCCACTATTTGTCAGGGCTCTTTTAGGCGCTGAGTATGTGAACAGGTGAAAAAAAAAACCATAACCCCTGCTTTCAAGAAGCTTGTAATCTACTGGGGAAAGAAACACTCAGAAAAAAAATGTGTTTTATATGTCACATGTCAATTGGGGGGTACTAGCAACTAGAGGGGACAGGTCTTAGTAAGCCTTTTAGAGGAGGTGACCCACATGCCAATCCTTGAAGGCAGCTAGGGATTCCAAGAGGCAGAGGTGAGGACAGGGTGCACCACTGACATGGGGGAAAAATATCACGGAGATGGAATGTCTTTTTAGGGAAACTTCAAACAGACTAGTTTGACTAGAAGGGTCAGAATGAGAGACTTTGGTCTGGGTCTTACATAGACTTTATTAGAATAATTGATTCGGATGTAATTTCCTATGGTGATTCACCACTTTTTTGAGGCAGTAGAACATCGTCAGTCAGAAAGCATTTATTAAGTGCCTACTATGTACTAGGCACTGCGCTAAGTGCTGGAGATACAAAGAAAACAAAAGGCAGTTCCTATCTTCAAGGAGTACACAATCTACTGGGGCAAACAATAAGTGAATAAATAGATACATATAAGCCATATACAGTATACAGTATAGACAGGAATACAGGCAATCCTCAACTTTCACCAGGGTTACATTCCTAGAAAATGGTGTGAAAGTAAAACATGTGAATGTTGATACATTGAACACATGGGAAATAGGGGGTTAGGTTCCTGCTACCACCAAACACTGCTAAAAATACACCTTTTCTGCATACTGTTCTTTAAAACAAAACATTATTTCTGATAAAATGCAATTAATACTGTAACCATGAAATAACTCATAAAATACAGGAGAGAGGAGAGGCAATGCCAAGCAGATAGGGAAGGGCAGAGGTGGTGATGTCAGAAAAATCCCAAAGTACGAGGTGTCCCTAAAGTCTGGACACAGAGGAAATTTCATTAACTACACATATTTTTGAGAAATGAAATGAATGAAATTTTCAACATTTTACTTAATTAGAATAAATGAGATTTCATAGGAAGCCATAGGAAAACACAGGAGACAATAAGAAATCATATTAATTAATTAAATTAAATTAATTCCATTAATATGGAAAATAGTCCCCAATAGCTAATGAAAGTTTTTGTTCCATATGAATTGTCATGGCTAAAATTTATGCTATGTGTCCAGACTTTAGGGACACCCTGTATAGAAGGAAAAGGGGCAATATGCCATCTAATCTCCCAGTAGGTGGAAGATAAGTGACCCCAGGTCACATATATTCTACCTGCATGATAACCTACAAAAAGCAAAAACAAATAAAAACGACAAAACTAAAACTTCCCAAGAAGGAATTTGGGGACCAGTGTTATTTTTGAGAATTTGGCATTGCCACTTAAGCCACGATCATACAGTCTTGCAGTTAATTGTTCTCCAACCCTTCCATGCCCAGGTATCCTCTATTCCTAATGCGACCAGGAACAACTCAGCTCAACCCCCAATGTTGTTGGAACCTGCTTCATCAGGCAACCTAGAACTCCACCCCATGCCCCAGTTACAGCAGGATTCTTAGCTGAGAGAGTGGGGAGATGAGGAGCCATGGGAGATTTGAGGAGTCAATGTGGTCAGTGGTATTTAGGAATGCAAAGAAGGATTGTCTAGTAACAGTGGAGGTCCATTTGAGGTTATGGAACACATTTGTAGTAGACTCTGTCATCATACTTTAAAGTCTAACTCTAATGCCTCATTATAACATGGGCATTAACCATGGATCCCCCAAGACCATTTCAGAGCACAAGTTCTGGTAAACCCTTTTTTGCCGAGGATCAGCCTGGTTCAGCTTAAGAAGCTTTATCAACAGAGGGTTGGACACCAGCTGATGACATTTTGCTTTTATGTTTTGCCACAGCAACTCATTAACCATACCATGGAGCCATAAAATTTGGAAGACGCCTCAGTGCCCATTAAGTCCACTAAAGGAATGTCTACCATTTCAAGCCCAATACATCCACCCTCTGCTTGTAGACCTTCAAGAAGAGAAAACTGGCTACCTTTTAGAAGAAACTCCTTCTACCTCTAAAGAGTTTTCATTGCAAGGAAATATTTACTGTCATAAAACCTACATTGGCTTCTTTGCAAATTGCACTCTTTGTTCTTGATTCAGCCCTCTGGAACCAAAGAGAACAAATCTAATTCCTCTCCACATGATATTTCTCCTCCTTTAGGTACACGGACACATAACTGCTATGCTTCTTTCCTACCTCCTCCAAATCTTTTCTTCTCCAGACTAAACATGCCCAATTCCTAAGAAGGAATGGAGGGATTATAATCTATATTGGGAGAGGAATTATCAATTTGAAAGTCAGAAATCCTTTTTACGTTAAAGTGGTATTCATCACCTTCACAGTTTAAGAGAAATTATTTTTTTAATTAAATTTTCTTCTATTAAAAATAATACTCTTGAGGCGGCCAAGTGGCGCAGTTAGTAAGAAGCGCCAGCCCTGGGAGACCCAGGATCGGTTCTGGCCTCAGATACTTGGCACCCACACAAAAAATAACTGGCTGTGTAACCAAGTTACTTAACCCCAATTGCTTTAGAAAAAAAAATTTAAAAAACAATACTCTTAGGAGTAATAGCTTTATCTCCCCCTGCCAAATCATTTCTCTGCCATATTTTCTACAATGAAGTCTGAGAACATTTATTTTAAATTAATGTACCAAAGCATTAAACTGTGTAGTCAACTAAAGTGAACTTATACATTCAAATAAATCCATATTCAAAGCAAATTTGGCGTCCCCTGAATCTACCCTAGAGTATTGTGCAATCCTCCATATAATGTGAAATAGAAAGAATTACAAAGCTTGAGGTTGTATATATGCCACTATCCCTATGAAGTTGGTAGTAAATAGTGAGGAAAAGAGATGGAGAAGCCTTTCATTTCTTGGGATCTTTCCAACCCCATTTTAAGTGGAATGATTGTTTAAGATTTTTTTTATTGTTAATGAAAGTTAGGGGACTGACAAGTGACCACTCTAGACAGTAACAGAAGGAGCCCAGCAGGTCTGCCCTTTCCCATTGTTAATTAAGATATTGTCACATTCTCCAGGGTATAATGTACTCTGGGCATAAAGCCCCAGAGATGGATCATAGAAGTTTGAATTGTTCTGTGTGTGCCTATCTAATGATCACACATTCAAATAAACCCAGCAGGGGGGAACCTCCTAAGAAAAGATAGCTTTTCTCCTACTTAATTAATGACTGCAAAGTTTTTTAAATGCTTCCAAAGGATTCCTTATCAATAATAAATATTAATCAGGATTTTGGTGTGGTCCAATATCATTCAAGTTAGGGTAGACTAGATGACAAATTCAACTCCTTCTCAGTTCAATCTCCACATGAGGAGAAGTGGCATCCATCATGTTCATAGCTTAAGAGCAATCAAAATATCTTTTTCAATTAAAAAAATATATTTTCATTTCTCCCACTTTCACCACCCCCAGTAAAAAAGCAGAACTTTGTAACAAATATGCATAGTCATTTGACGGAATAGCTAAATAAAATATCTTATAAAATGTAATACTACCAAGGCCGTATGAAGGAAGATTCCATCTGCATACAAAGAAAGAACTGATTAATAGAAGTATATACAGAATAATTTTAAGTATATAAATATATTTGGGTCTAATGGTAACCATCTCTAGGGTAGGGGGGAAAAGAAAAAGGAAAAAAGAAATTTGCACAACTTTATTATGTATTTAAAAAGAATATCAAGTTGTACATAGTAGATTTGCACTTTCACATGCAATCATCTTTGTGATGCTATGTTATGGAAATGCTTATTTTATTTCAGGAATTAAAAATAAAAAAGAGGTTAAAATGCAATAGAATAATGCTATGCCAAGAGAAATGATGAAAGGGACAATTTCAGAGAAATTTGGGAAGACTTGTACGAATTGATGCAGAGTGAAGTGAGTAGAACCAGGAGAACAATTTATACATTGTCAACAACATTGTCAAGACAATCAACATTACAAGACTTAAGAACTCTGTTGCAATGCTTAACCACAATCCCAGGAGACTGACTGAGAGCAATTCTTTAATTGTATTTGGCAATGTGGATATTTCCAAAGCCACCTTCCTCAACATGTCATCCTTTTTTCTGTGTTGCATTGTACCTCACATTTGACTGCAGCATCAACAAACTAACCTGAATCCACAACTAATTCTGGAACAAGTTTGAAGCACTGAGAAGCTGATTTAGAATTGTCAGAGGTGTACACATAGGGTGAACATCATCTCGGAAAGTTCTTAGCTTGCAGAAAAAAAAAAAAAAACCAAGCAACCAAAAATACACCTAATTGTTGATGCCTTGGAAACTTCCAAACTGCTAAATGGAATTTTACCCAATTTTCCTGAAGAATTCTCCTTTCATTTGAAGATAAACACGAATAAACTAATGCCAAAGAATCATATCCTCAAGAAACCACAGTATTGGGTACCAGAAGACACCTGCAATATCATTATTGCCATGCTGTTAATTCTCTTATGAGGAGATGATACTTAAAGTTTTATCCAGGGCTTGTCTTGCTTGCAAGCAGTTTGCTGGTGCTTGGAAGATGGCTGTGGAGACTTAGCTACAATTGTGTCTCTTTCTTGATAAGAAATCTTTATTGACTTTCTTGATAAAAAAAAACATTTGATGGCTCTACATTGCCTACAAAAATAGCATTTAAGTACTTTCTTGTGGTCTTTTAGGCCCTGACTTGGTTCCCAGGTACCCAACTCAATTTATCTTTAGATTATTCTAATTTACAATACTTTAAGCTCTAGTCTACTACTCAAATAGGTCTTCCTTCCTTCCTTCCTTCCTTCCTTCCTTCCTTCCTTCCTTCCTTCCTTCCTTCCTTCCTTCCTTCCTTCCTTCCTTCCTTCTCTTTCCCTCCCTCCCTTTTTTCCCATCAGCAGAATTTTTTTATTTTAATAAGGAGTTCCCATCACAGAAAAATTAGTCACCTTTTACATCTCTGGAAAATTCTTTTTAAGAAAGATTTAAAAAATCTTTTTAAGAAGTTCCTTTTTCATAATCTTTTTTATTGAAATCTTTTGTTTTTACATCACTTTCATTTTTAAATATTTCCCTCTTCCATCCTCTCTGCCCAGCAAGCCATTTCTTATAATAAATATTTTTAAAGAAAAGAAGGGGAGAAAAAGTAGCTCAGCAAAACCAATGAACACATCAATCGTGTCTGACAGTATATAAAATTCAGGTATATAAATCTTAAAAAAAAATCCCAAACACACTACAAAACACAAAAGGCAACTTAACTAAGTTTGAACTCCTTGTTACCGCAGCTTTGACGACTATTCATCTTGTATTACAATTATGTGCAAATGTATTTTGCAGCACCAGCTACTATCTTGAAATTAAATTTTATAGAATTACACTGTTAGCAGTAGCCATCAGGGGAACCTCTGATTTACCATCTACTAAATAAAACTGCCATTTGAGGCAGACATTCTATAATACTACTCCTTAATTACTTCTCAAAGCCTTTCATCACAGAAAAACCATCACCAAAGCTTTCTGGCAATGAGAAAGACATATAATAAGGTTAAATATTTAAAGGTTAAGTGGTCCTTTAGTTTAGCATTAACAAGATCTTCCCTATTTCACTATTGAGAGGAAAAGCTTCTTATTTTTTGCATAGAACAGAAGTCAAATAGATGTGTTTTTTTTTTTTTGCAGAGTCCAGATTGTCTTCCTGAGTTCAAGCTTAAAAAGAATTTTCCTCTAAGCAATGCTCAATTAAAATATTCTTTCCCTCATCTTGGTATTATTTTTACAAAATTTTGGTTAATACTATAAATATATTCAAGAAGATGTATGTGCTGTACAACAGCAAAAGCAATGTCTCTACTAATGACTACAGATTTTAAAAAAAGGAAGCCAATTAAAATTTTCTTCAAGTTACATTAAGAGGAGCTTTCCTGGTACAGTATCAAAATGGTCACAAAGGTTAAGAAAATACTGACATCAAAGTACAAACAACCACAATGTTAAAATAGACAAAATCATCGCATTGGAATTACCTTCCTTACAGGCTACTCGTGTGAATTTTAGTCATCATTTCAACAAGGTGTGTTTGACATATGTGAAAGTCACATGTTTTCTTGGGATGCTGCCCCTGATTACTTCACGGGCACATTTTGGTCACTGCATAATTTGAAAATGGGGGCAGTGTTCCATGTTGTGTTGAGGCATGCCTAGTGTTGGCCACAACAATGGAATCAAGCATGGAATTGGAGGCAGTTCTCTCACAGAGCTCCAGATGTAGAGTATAGTGGTGAAGAGATGCTGGTCATAGAACCACAATATCTGTTGCAGGGCCTTTGCCAGCATTATTCCAACCATCTTTGACTTCCAGCAAGTGTCTCTGCTTGCCTCTCTCCTGTTTCTTTCCTGACTCCATGCCTATGCTATTCTTTTTTATCTCTATCTGTCACTATGCTACTCATCCTTTAAAGACCAACTCAAACATGAGCCTTCCATAAATCCATTCCTCCTCTGCCTAGTCAAAAGTAATTTCTCCTTCCTTTGAACTCATATAGTACTTTGTGCCTTTCTTATCCCATTTGTCTATTTCAACATTTCTTGTTGCTCAGTCATTTTTCAGTCCTGTCCAACTCTCTGTGACCCCATTTAGGGTTTTCTTGGCAAAGATACTGGAGTGGTTTGCCATGTCCTTCTCCAGCTCATTTTACAGATGAGGAAACTGAGGCCAACAGGCTTAAGTGACTTGCTCAGAGTCACACAGCTAATAAGTGTCTCAGGCCAGATTTGAACTCAGGAAGATGAATCATACTGACTCCAGACTTGGAGCTTTATTCACTGTGCCACCTAGCTGAGCCCCCATCTAAACATTAAATTATAATATTTTTATATTAGTCGACTCCTTTATTTAACCATAATCTCCTTGAGGGCAGTTATATAATCTTATTCTTGTTTGTATAAATTACAATTACACATCACAAAGTTTTACTCACAGTAGGTGCTCAATAAATTTTTCCTCAAGAAAAATCCCCTCTCCTGTTTTTCCCTTTGACCTCCTCCTCCCGGGCTTGGCTACCCAGAAGCATCTAGGCTTCCTCACAGTTTACTTAATTTCAGTAAGAAGAGTCATCAATTCTATTCTTTTTGGTGAGAAAGAGAACCACTAGCCTTTATCATCTGCCCTGCTACTGTCTCCTAAGGTCCTCTTAAACTTCCAAGAAGTTAAGTGACTTGACCATGTTTACAGAGGTAGAAATTAGCAGGATTTAAAACTTAAGTAGCAGGATTTAAAATTTAAGTCCAAAGGATTAAGATAATGCTGTTTGTGTACAAATATAGTACACAAGATAAAAAAGTAGAGAAAATATATGAAGAATTTTAAAAATTCCCCAAAGCAAGCAAGACAAACAGAGAGAGAGAGAGAGAGAGAGAGAGAGAGAGAGAGAGAGAGAGAGAGAGAGAGAGAGAGAGAGAGAGAGAGAGACTTCCCTACCAAAGTGGGCACGGGGGAGAGTAGTGAAGAAATAAATGAGTTCAACAGCATGTAGGCTAACTAGAAAATCAGGAATACTTTTTTAAAAAAATGAGTAAGGAAATGGATGTAATGAGTCATGAATAACATCACCAAAAAGGTTAAATTGACAATGTCATAACAGAAAAGAAATGATGGGTTAAAGATGTAGCAGTCATTTCAGAGTCAACTGTCTGTGTGCAATTTGATCATTGATTGGTTAGAGTAATAGACAAAATCAACAGCATTTTTTTAAAAGAAGGAATAAAGAAAAAAGAAGATACTATCAATGATTATCTCAATTCCAATTTTACTTTTTTCTCAAAAATTTTTTTATATTTTTTGTTTGTATGTAACCTGCTCTGCCTTGTTCTTAACATGTCTCAGAGAGCTGTTAGAACAAAGAATAAAAAGATGGGGAAAAAGTTCAGTAAGTTTAACCTATTCATTAATCAAGTCTGACACACTATGCTGTTTTCCACATTCATAGTATTTATTAATTAATTGTTGTCATTTTATTATTTATGTAACATTTATAAAGTATTTAGCACAGTACTTAGCACATAGTTCTTTTGGGGGGGGGAGGTGATGTCTTTTGAATCATATGTAAATTGGATTTAAGTGAGGCAAAGTTGCACGAAGTCATTGGCCTCACCCTCTCTTCCAGAGTCATCACAGTCCAGTGGCAGGACAGAATCAAGATGACTGGGGATGGCTCCAGATGCAGTGGATGACCTTGGTGTCTTCGATGTCTAAGCAAGCTCTAAGCGCTCAACAGTATCTGCTTCATCTGCCTTCATGGCTGTTGAAACAAATTTCTCTCATCCTCCCATTCCACCAGGGGAAGTCTTCACATGCTTGGAGTAGACACCCTCCCTAACTCACCCAAGGTTTAAGACCCTTTGGTTACCCTCAACCTGGTTTAACCCATCTGCTGAAACGGTTCACCAGGGTGTCACCACTGTAAATGCTACAGTTTCTTGGAGCCACTGGTGAGAGTTGGGAGGAACAGGTGAACATCAAAGGTGGAAAGCAGCCCTGAAAAAGGGCTCAGCAGCCATCACACTAGAGATACTAGTCTTCCCTGAACATACCTACATCCAGTCAAAACCTTGTACATAATAGGGACTTAATAAATGCTTGTTCCTTTCCTCTTCCCAATAGTTCACCATCTATGAAAATAATGAAAGGTGCATTCTTGCACCTCTTTTGGGAAGTGAAGGAATGGGGAAGATGAAGATTGATCATTATGATTCCTTAGCATTCTGTTTCAATTCAAACTTGGCCTTTTGAAAGGAGTTAATGACTCCTCCAAATGGGAAATGTAAAAAAAAAAAAGGATTGGTCCCATTACCATTGTTTAATGAAGATTAAGTGAGACAAAACAATAACAAGACAAGAAAAGAGCAGAACCATTTCAGCTAGTGATGTACTGATCTCCTTGCCAAATAGATAGCAATCAAGGCAGTATAGATGACAAGTTCATAGGTAAAACATTAAAAGGAGGATGGAAGATTACTATCTCACAATAGCAGAGATAGAATGGCAGAGGAGAATGGTCACAGAGAGGAGAATACTTGGGTTCAAATTCTGTCTCTAACACAAACTTGGGTGGGGGACAAACTCTCTGTGCTCTAGGGAATTCTCTAAGGCTATAAATTGCAGAGAAGGTGTCTACCTATATTGATCAATTCATCAAGGAGTTCCCTATATGAATGAAATCACAAGATCAATAGCCCTTTTGACTTGGAAAACAGTTGAGGAGAAAGCTATCTGTAGAAAGAATGTGTTGTAAGATATAGCTAAATCAGGGCATTCTGTCAGCACCCATGGATGAAACTGGAAGAACAAAACAAACACCCCCCCCCCGCAATAAACCCCAAAACAGGAAATGGAGGATATTTTTTTCAGCATTTCTGTGGAGGTCTACACTCATCAGCAATAACTATGCAACTAGTACCTTGAGCCTTTGCCCTCTATCAGCTCGGTGCCTAACTGATGAACTGTGCGAGTTAAAGATAATGACTTTTAAGAAGATGGACTGGAATAAATACATATATGGTACAAGGCAAGACAATTTTAAAGGCACCATCAGGGACTGGTTTTTAGAATACTGCAAAGAGAAGAAGATGTTGAACCCGTCTCTTCCTTCAGAATGTGAACTCCTTGAGTCTTTGAGGGACTGTTTTTGCCTTTTTTATGTCCTTAGACTTAGCATAGTACCAGGCACATCATCATCATCAATATCATCTTTATACTCAAAAAACAACAGCTAAAATTTATATAGCACCTACTATGTGCCAGCCACTGAGATAAGCACTTTAAGAATATTATCCCATGGTAAACACTTCAGGACATTGATAAATGCTTTTTTTGCTTGACTTGAAAAAAGGGAAGAAAATTCACAGACTGTACTTTTACTTAAATAATATGACTAAGAAAACAGGAACAATTATCAACCCATGACTGGGTTTCTCATCAGTATAAAATATTTATAAGAATGAGCTATGCTTGCGTGAAAGATATGCCTAATGGAAAGAAAAGGGAGAAGGAAGGTTTGCAGAGATGATCTACAGCAGACTGTATCTTTCTGGACAAATTGACTGAAGGGTGCAGAGAATATAAGATCCCTCTAAGGTTACTATTTGTTGATTTTTTATAAATTGAATTAGTAGGAAAAATTATACTCTTGAATGTTCTTTTGAAGTAAGATGTTTCCCATACATATTAAAATCATGCAAAACTCCATGACATGTTTGCCTTTCCATGCACTCTCAACATTTTCCTTCTTTTAGCATCTAGCTTGCTTTAATTTGCATTTCTATGATTATTCATAATTTTGAACATCTTTTCCTAGTGCTTATTCATAATTTGTATTTCTTCTTTTAAAAACTATTAAGGAGCCAGCCTTGTCTTCTAAAGGTCGTTTAGGACCTCAGAGGACACAAGATCACCAACTGATATGAGGTTGGACCTCATGGGAGAACTTGAAAAAGCTTATCCACATTCCCCCTCAGTGGACTTCTATCCAACCATTCAGTGGTATTCAACTGGACTCACTCCTCAATGGTGATTCTACTCTCATCCTTTTGTGCACTTTTCATTGCAGAGATTCTGAAACACTCCCCACCTCCTCTTGCCATTGCACAGATCCCATTTCTTATCCTCAATTCAATGCTCCTTTAGGCTTAGCCATCTCAAGCCCTGCCTCCACCATGTCACATTCCAGATCTGCCCACTCTCCTGTTATGACCTCTGAGATGTTTGCTCCTTAATTAATACTCTTTCTTTAGTAATGTGTGCTTGGTTATGCCCAGATCACTTGAAATGGAATCACCTACTTGGGAAATGATAGAGACCTATTTTGGGGAGAAGACACTCTGTTTCCCCTTACCATAAGGATGAGAGTAGCTTCCCTCAATTAACTGCATAGTGGGAAAAGACTTTTCTGTATTAGGGTAGTCTCACTGTCTGTCTTTCCTGCTGTGCGCAATGGGTAAAGATCACAGTTCATCAGTAGCATGGGTACCATAAACTGAACTAGTGAGGGCAAATAGGGAATACCTCCCAATCCCTCTCTCCTTTTAAGCCCTGTGGCATGGGGGTGCTTCTCTTTCTCTTTTAGTTCTGTCCTGTTTATCTTCCATTTAAGGTGCAAGTGATAATTCCCAGTGAATCTAGGGATTTGAGCTATATTGACCTTGGAGCAGGATTCCAGGAGGCATATTGAAGCCAGTTAGTCTGTCAGAGAGTCTCTGAGAAGCCAGAGTGTCTGGGACTGGAGCCCAAGGAGTTTGGAACCTGAAACTTAGGCTGGGCTCTTCCTCTCCTCAGAATATGAGGTGGTGAAAGGTGGTGGTGGTGGTGGGGAAATGGGGGTGTTATGCTTCATGTGTTAGGGAAGTAAGTTTGTATATTTATTATTATACCTTTGAAGTAAATATCCCTTTCTAAGAGCTAATCTGACTGTTAGTAGTGAAATGGAACGAATGTAGGGGATTCCATCTACACTTGAGAGAATCTTCATTGGAGGGGACTGAGTCAATGGCAGAGGCTAAACACTTCAAAACTCCTAAACGGTATTGGAGAATCTTGGGAGAAGGGATGAAATATAACATGCCTGACCTTCAGGCGATGGTCGCCAGGATAGTCAATTTTGTACTTTTATCTTAATGCTTTTCCTTTTTCATTTTTTTTTCTGTCTTCTGGAACTCATTGAAACGTGGTTCCCTCATGGTCACACTACTTCCCTCACCACCATTTTCAGTGACTGGTTATATTTTTATTCATATATCCAATTCATTGTTTGGGGTGGGAAAGGCTAACTATTTCTTGTTTCTTATTGCCATTTTTAGCCTCTCCTTCTACCATCTTCACTTAAAAATTTTCCTTCTTTGAGGCTCATGTTAGTCAGAGTTATTGGCCAATCCACATCTTAGTGGTTTTTATTTGTCAAACCACAGGACAGTCTCCCTTCCTCAGTGACTTCAATGTCCACCACACAGTGTTTAGACATAAACTCCAACTTCTGATCTCACATCAGGGAACATTATCATGCATATGTTCCTTCAAATACCCTAATTTATTTATTGGTGGTGGTGGGAGGGGTAATTGGGCTTAAATGACTTGCTTAGAGTCACACAGCTAGTAAGTGTTTATGGCTGGATTTGAACTCTGGTCCTCCCTGAAGGGCTGGTGCTCTATCCACTGCACCACTTAGTTGCCCCAAATACATTAGTTTAGTAGTTCCTCAATCTAGCCAATTTCCATGATCTACTTTTCCACTCCAACTCAGATACATAGCAAGATGGTCATATCCTAAATCTTGCAGTTACCTAAATGCCTCCATGTTAGTGATGAAATTCCTTTACCTGATCAATTTTTATCATTCCATCTTCCATGTGCCTTATAGTCTTGGTCTTCAGTTTCATTGAGACCTCCAATTCCTCTACCCTTCAGTTCTTTCCTGGACCATCACCCCAGCACTGGCCACACTCTCCTCTCTTGTCTATCTCAAGCAAAGAACTCAACTCTATACAGTCTTTACTCTTGAATATTTTTTTCTCTTTTTTTTGGAGGGAGGAATGCAGAGCAATTGGGGTTAAGTGACTTGCCCGAGGTCACAATGGCTAGTAAGTGTTAAGTGTCTGAAGCCAGATTTGAACTCAGGTCCTTCTGACTCGAGGGCCCATGCTCTATTCACTGTACCACCTAGCCACCCCTTACTCTTGAATTTCTTGACCCATTTTCCTTTCACTCATCACTTGCTACCAGTCCCAGCCCTGGAATACTCCTCCCATCTGCCTGCTTAATTTCTATTCACATGTTGCTGAATGGAGCTGAAGGAAATCACTCAACTGTGCTAATTGGGTTCATTATTGATTTCTGTTACATAATCTTCATGGCAGGAAGGTAAACTTTCTACTCCCCTTAATCAATTCACTAAACCACTCTCCATAGACTGCTCCAAAACTTCTTGTCTCTCATCAAAACTTCCACAGCAATCCCTACACATCTCCTAAGGAACTTGCTTCATATTTCACCTCAAAAAATAAAGTTATTTATGACGGTTTCCTCTCCTTCACTCTTCCTCACCTCAGATCCCTAAGATATTTTCATCCAATATCTTTTCCTTCACCCTTGTCTCTCAGAAAGAGGCAGCTCTTCTCCTTCCCAAGCCTAGACATCTAACACGTATAAGTGATCCTATCTTCCTATCTTTTTCAGCAGATTGTTCTTATTGTTTGATTGAAATTGACCTCTCCAAAGTTATCAATGTTCTCTAAATTGTCACTCTCTGAAGTCAGGAAGACTCATCTTCCTGACTAGGTGTGTGAGCCTGGGAAAGTCTCTTAGTCCTGTTTGCCTCAGTTTCCTCATCTGCAAAATGAGCTGGGAAAGAAAATGCCAAAGCACTTCAGTGTCTTTGCCAGGAAAACCCCAAGTGGGGTCATGAAGGGTGAGTTACAACTGGAACGACTGAACAACAACAAAATCCAATGGCTTTTTCTCAGCCTTCATGCTTATTGACCTCACTGCAGCCTTTGACAATGTCAGTCACTCCTGGATGCTCTTTCCTCTCCAGCTTTTCATATTCTCTTCTTTCTTGTTTGATCACTTCATCTCTTGGTGGCTTTATCAAGGCCATGTGCGTGTCTCCAAAGACTCTTCTTTGTACACTCTCCTATTTTCTCTCCAAACCAGCTCACTTGTTGGATTTATCAGTTCATATTGACTTAGTCATCATCTCTATCTTGACGATTCCCAGATCTCTCTGTTTTCACTGCTGAGGGTGCCATCATTCTCCCAGTGACCCAGATTCACAACCTCTCAATCATTTTTGACTCTTCACATACACTCACTCCACATATCCAGTCTGCTGCCAGATCTTGCCATTTCCACCTTCACAACATTCCCAGTATGTATTTTCTATCCACTCACATAGCTGCTACCCCATCTCAAGTCCTCATCACCTCACACCTGAACTTTTTCCATAGTCTTATAATTGGTCTTCCTGTCCAAGTCTTCTTTCATTTCAATCTATCCTTCACTCAGCTACCAGTGAGTTTAAGGAAGCATAGATCTGACGACATCCCCCTTCTACTCAACTAATTCCAGTGGCTCCCTAGTTTACCACCAAAATCAAATACAAAGTTCTTCACAACCTGACACCTTCCTACCTTTCCACTATTCTTAACACTTTACTCCCCTCCACACACTCTACAATTCAGCAAAACTGGCCTATTGCTGTTTCTCCCATGTATAAATTCCATCCACCATCTCTTTACTTTTGCACTACTGTCCCTCATGTTTGAAATACTCTCGCCTCTGTAGCTTCCTTAAACATCTAACTCAAGGCCTAGTTTTTGTGAGTTCCCTTCTTTAGGATTATCTCCCTTCTACTCTGATCATATTTTCAAAGTACCCAATTGCTTTCCCAATTAGAATATAAGCTTCTTTTGTACAGGGATAATGGTTATCTTTCTTTGTTTCTTTATCATGTAGCACATTGCCTAGCACATAAAAGGCTCTTAAAATTCTTTTTGATTGATCCATTCATTCATTATCTTCCCAGAAAAAATGCAGAAGAATCCAAACTACCCATTGGTCCAGTGGCAGAGATGATGGTCACCCAGAGAGCAAATGCCTTTCATTATCATCTAACAGGCAATTTGTTAATGCGTTATTTACTGATTCCCTAGACTGGGTGCTAGGCTGATAACCATGGCACAGAGCCAACTCTATACTGGACTCAGAAACTTCTATCACCAGGGATTGGGAAATAGGGGTGTGGCATAATCAATAGGGCACTTGTGTAATTTTAAAAACCTGGGTCCAAATTCGGCCTCAGGTACTTATTAGCTGTTTGACCTTGGGTAAATCAGTAGATCTTTCTGTACTATGGTTTCTTCATCTGTTTAATAAAGGGATTGGATTTGATAGTCTCCAATGTCTCTTCCAACTTTAGGTCTTTTTTCTTCTGATCCTATAAAATGATAGGGTTAGAGGCCATGCATATTAAAGGATTTTACAGTTTAATGCATTTTCTGCTTTTTCCATGCATTTATGTGTCCTACATGTTCTATAAGCCAACTGTCCTTTTTTTTTACTACCATGATGATCATGATCAATATCAGTTAAGGGCAGAAAGTAAATTCAGAGAAGGAAAGGGTTTGAGCAGACATGAACTCAAACAAGGTACAGTTATTAAGAGGTAACAAAAAGTGATTAAAATAAATTAAAACATTGATGAGAAACTGCAGTACTGGGTTATTGGGTTTTTCCATTCCATTTAGTAAACATGCATTAAGCTCTTACTCTGGTCAATGAGCTGTATTAGGACCTGGAAATAGAAGGATAAAGACCAAACAGTTCCTGGTTTCAAGGAGTTTGCATTTTTGCTGCAAGTCAACCAATAAGTCAAATCTATAAGTGACCATTAGGCACCTACTTTGTATCATGCACAGTGCTAAAGTCTGAGATTACTAAGAAAGGCAACAACAACCTGCCCACAAGACACTCCCAGTCTAATGGGAGAGCCTAAATCTCTCTGCCTGCTCTATAGTGAGCCTGGAAGCAGTACTCAGATGGCAAATACAAGGATGGAGATGGTCCCCAGGCTGCCATCTTGGTGGAAAGGTCATGGTATTTGGCTAAGGGTTAGGTTTTTCTTTATCCTTAATATATTTTTTTTAATTTTTGCTTTTTGGAGGGGGAAAAGCAGGGCAATTGGGGTTAAGTTACTTGCCCAAGGTCACATGGCTAGTAAGTGTTAATTAAGTGTATATTTGAACTCAGGTCCTTCTGACTCCAGGGCCAATGCTCTATTCACTGAGCCACCTAGCCGCCCCGAGGTTTTTCTTGATCCTTGACTGTATCTTATGGAAACATGTCAGTTTTCACTGCCTGCAACTCTATTGATCAAAGTGGGAGAAAAAAAAAATCCAGGGTGTGTTTATGCAATTGTTCCTTTCTGAGCCAGGAGCCAGTTCTTGGATTTCCATAAAATGATCTATTGCCCTCCCTTCCTCCCACAGAGGAGCTCCCGCCCAGTGGTTCCAAAGCACTGGAAGGCTCAGAGGGTGCTTTATAAAGCACACAGCTATGGAGTTAAGAATGCAGTTCCAATGATTATTAATGAGAGTGCACACCTCTGTCACCTGCTCTGAGAATTGAATTTATGCTGTGTTATTGGTGAGGGAGAAGTGCTCAGATGCTGCTACATGCAGTGCCAGTGTGGGATGGAGAATCCCTCCCTCTGCATTTTCTTCTTCACAGGTGATTGTTGTGTCCATGTCTCAGGGAGCTGGGCTCCAGTCTCAGGCTGAGGGAGCATTTCCCCAAGGCCTCCCTGACCCCCACTGGACTTTGATGATGGATCTTCTCTCCAGCTTTAGTGATCAGAAGCATCTTGCTTAATAAAAACCCCGTCCGGGCCCCACCGCATCCTTCAGCTCATCTGTTGTCATCTTTTCAGGATTCAGAAAAATGGCCAAAGGCAGAGTTAGAAAATTACTAAGGCTGCTTTCAAAACAAACACGACCTGGGATCACACTTTCGCCTGAAGGTATATGGGCAACAGCAGCATTAGGGCTCACCTCCTGACACCTGGGGAGCCATTGAATACCTTGACTGTGCAGCCAGAGAAAGGATTCAATAGCCTGGGGCCAGCCAAAGTGCGGTGGACTTCATCTACCACAAAGAGAAAAACCTCCTTATTGGTGACGCTGAAAGTAGCTTTAAAGTAGGCCCTCAAAAGCGCCATTAACTTCCTCGAGGATGCCTTATTAGGATAGTTCTGGAACCTACTGAGTTTTCCTTTCCCTTAGGCAGTAACCAGTTGGTCAGTCAGTCAACACTTACTGATTATGGACAGTGGATGAGATATGCCAGGCTTTGTCCAACAGTGTAAACAAAGAACAGGGTAACCACTTACAAACCTTGTGAACAACATATTGAAGGAACAGAAACTAGAACTGAAATATCTTTGGTACAGAAAGCTGCCAGGGGAATAAACTTCCAAACCAATGCAGTCTACATCTTGCCTACAATCTATAGTCTTAGAGAACTGACTAGAACAGTGGTGTCGATGGGGTATGGACCCAAGCTGAGACCTTTTCCCTTTACCCCCAAAGAATTTGAGTCCCATTTGTCCATAGGTCCTGTAGCCTCCAGCTACTTCCCACCCTTAATCACTCATTGACCTCATCTGACTCCTCCTGAAGACCCTCCCTAAACTCCTCCTCTAGACCACCCCTAGATTCCTCCCACAACTTTCTGTATATAAGACCCCATCTTGCCTCCATGTGTGTGAGAGCGCCATAGAATGACCTAGCACAGACTTACTCTGTGTCCAATACAAGTGAACTTTTAATAAACTTTCCTTTCCTTTGGCTGAGAGAAGACCTGAGTGGAATTCATCTGGCAGGACACGGACACGGCGTGTTGGTATTTTGGGATCTCCAGAGCAGCCCTAGCCCTCTTTATGGGTAACCTCTTCACTGGGAAACCCCTACCCTGAATTTCCCACTTAATCTAGCCCACCCCTCCATTGTCTGTTAACTCCAGATTGTCTCCCCTGCTTCCTACCCTTGATCCCATCAAAATCCCATTCTCTTGGTTCCTGGGAACCTGACCTCTAGTCACCCCAGTCCCATCCAAATCCTCCTCAGACTTCTCCTCAGATCCTTCCTGGACACCTCCTCCAGTCACCTCAGACCTATAACCCCTCCTATAGTCTTTCTATCTATAAGATCCCTCTTGACTCCATGACAGTGCTCAGATTCAGTCTAGCTGAGATTCAGTCTGACACACTTGTCACTACAAACATCACAGATGCTCAGGCTCCTTAAGAGTCTACCCAATCAATATGGCGAATCTTTAATAAACTTTGTTTTACTTTGATTGAGAGAAGGCTTGAGTTGAATTCATTCAGCAGGACCCGGCATGTTGGTATTTTGGGGTCTCTGATCCCCCAAATTCAACAGTGTCAAAATCAATTAGAAATGAGGGACACTAAACTCTACATATGGGAAGTATTGCAGGCCCCAGTACCTCCACCAGCCGTGTGTGAGACCTCTGACCTAGAGCTCTCACTGTGAGACTGAGGGACTCCCTCAGTCACTCAACCAACATGTGTCAGAAGCAGGATTTAAATCCACATTTTTCTGGCCTTGCAGGTTAACTGTCTTTTCCCAGGCTGCCTCTCATGGAATAATTATTATTGTGCCATAAAAATAACAAATATGATCAATTCAGAGAAACAGAGGAAGAACACAACACTAAACAAATTATATGTATCTAACAAGAAATGGAACATAATTTTTTTCTTCTGTGTTTAAAGGCAGTATGGAAGAATGAATAAAGCACTATCCTACCTCTTATACTTACTAGCTGTGTGACCCTGGGCAAGTCACTTATGTTCTTAATGTCTCCGTTTTCTCATTGGTAAGATGAGGAAGTTGTCCCTTTAAGCCCTAAAAGTATGATTCTATATTACTGAACAACTAGGTAGCACAGTGGATAGAGTAATAGGTATGCAGTCAGAAAGATTCATCTTCCTGAGTTCAAACTGACCTAAGACACTTTACTAGCTGTGTGACCCTGGGCAAATCACTTCACTCCCCCCTTGCCTCAGTTTCCTCATCTGTAAAATGGTCTGGAGAAGGAAATGGCAAATCACTTCAGTATCTTTGCCAAGAAAACCCCAAATGGGGCCACGAAGAGTCAGACGTGACTGAAATGACGGAACAACCATGAAAACTGTATTATCCCCATAGATGTTCCCTTTTATTTTTCCTAGTTGTCATAGGTTTAGGTTTTGTTTTGTTTTGTTTTGTTTTTGGAGGGGGGGATAGTTTTCAATTTTTTCTTTCCCTTTACTCCTTTCTTATAGATCTAGCAATCAGTCTACCTAGCTCTGAACCTCCTCCTTGTATTGAACTTATCTCAGCCCTTTTCTTTACAACTTTGACCTCAGGCAGCACTTTGCCTTGCAAATAGAAGGTGTACAATATATATTTGTTATGTCGAACACAATTGAAGGTGTTTCTTTTTCTCTTCTTCTGGGCCCCAAATCCTTATTGATAGAATTTAGGAAGAATTTCTTCAGAGGCAACTTTGTATCCCCAGAGCTTATCACAGAGCATGGCACATAGTTAAGGGTTTAATCAATGCTTTCTGATTGCCCTTTATAACCCATTTGCCTAGAAATGATGATTTTTTTTTTTTACAGCAACTAGATTCCATAGGGGCTTTATAAATTCTCAAAAAGATTTTAGTAAGGTATAAAGAAAGAAGGAAAAGAGACAAGGAACATACGCAGGTTTGGAATATGTGTGTGTGTGTGTGTGTGTGTGTGTGTGTAATATGTTTGTGTGTCTCATTTTCATGAACCTTCCAGCTCTAAATGCTGTGATCCTCTCACCCTAATACAATTTAGCAGCTGAATGGAGGGTGGATTAGAGAGGGGAGAGACTGGAGACAGGAAGATCAATGAGGAGGCTATTTGGATAATCTAGGTGAGAGGTAATGAGGACCTAATCTAAAGAGGTAGCAAGGTGTGTGAAAAAAAAAGATCATGATGGGAGTTATTGTTGTTTGTAATTTGTTCTCAAAGAGGACCAATGATATCACGAGGGTTATGTCCCTATTTTTGTGTGAATTGAATTTAAGTGAGGTGGAGCTGTGCAAAGTCATCAGCCTCACTCTCTCTTCCCCAGAGTCATGGAAGTCCAGTGGCAAGACAAAAGTCAAGATGACTAGTGATGGCCTAGTATGCAGTCAATAACCCTGGCCTTTCTAAATTAGATCTTTCCCAGGTCTCAGTTTGTCTGAGGCCTTGCCCATTCAATGACTAAGGGCTAGGTGGGTATTGAGACAAAAGATGACTCAATTTACAAAACTGTCAGTCGGGGAGGCAAAGACAATTAGAGTTTCTGACCAGTACAGAAAACAACTGCTATTTGCTCTCATTCTAAACCATCAAAATCTAAACAATAAGCCCCAAAGACTTGAGTTGGGGGCTATTATTGACCATTCAGTGAGATTCAGAGTGATTTGTCAAGTAGCTCCATTTGAACATAATTGATTTTTTAAAAGTCTATTTTTTCAGAGCTATATTTCAAGAAATCATAAATGAAAACTGTGCAGGACAAAAAGTAAATTGTCCCAGTTTTTTTTTTTAAAGAAAAGAATAGTAATAAACAGAAATTAAAAATTGAAACAATCTAGGCTCCAGAGGAAGAGAAGGAAAAGGGGGGAAGGAGGAGGAAAATAAGAAGAAGGAGGAGAAAGAGGAGGAGAAGAAAGCAGTTTGGAGGGCTGCTGTTACTACACTCAGATAATGTGGTAAAAACTAATAATACAAAACATTTTCCTAAAAACTGGCTCATTCTTTCCCACAAATACACAAACCATCCATAGGAGGAATAAGCTTAAACTTAGGCCACCATAATTGTAATGAGATCCATGTTTCACAAATGTGTACAACAAGGTTTAATTCACAGCACCTGCTCTGACAGTCCTTCTCTTTGTGTAGAGACCTCATGCAGAATACTTTGTTTGTTCTTTGTTATCAAACAGGACCAATGATTTCATGAGGGTGATGTCTCCACTTGCATGTGAACTGGATTTAAGTAAGGCAGAGCTTCAAAGTCATCAGGCTCACTCTTTGCTCCAGTCATCAAAATTCAGTGGCAAGACAAAAGTATGTGCAACTGGTGATGGCCCAGATGTTGTAGAGGTAGAATCAACAGGACTACAGTATTCATGGATGATTCTAAAGTTTTGACTGTGAGCGATTGTATGTGGGTGCCATTAACAAAAATAAGAAAGTCTAGGGGAATGGCAGGTTTGGGAGGGAACTGATGAATTCGGCTTTGAACATGTTGAGTCTGAGATGTTGGTGGAACACCCAAATGGAGATGAATGCAAAAATTCAGGACGGCAGTTCAGTAGAGGGCTTGGGGCTAGGCATGTAAATATTTTGGAGTCACATGCATTGAGATAATAATTAAAGCAGAGTATGAATGAAATTAATAAAAAGAAAAGAAGACTGGGACAGAGTGTTGGGGCACACCCACACTTATGCAGGAAAACAAAGTTGAGGAGACTGAGTTGAAGGACTAGGAGAGATCTGTGTAATGAAAAAACCAAGTGAAGAGATAACATTGGAAGTTGTGGACAAGTGTCAGATGCTTTGCAAAATACAAGGAGGATGAAGACTGAGGAAAAGTCACTAGGTTTGGAAATTCAGAGTTCATTAGTGACCTTTGGAGACAGTAGTATGATGTTTAGTTTAGTACAATGTTTTAGTTTAGTATAATGATGAGGTTTATAGCCAGACTGAAAATAATTGAAAAGTGAGTAAATGGTAAGAAAGTAAAAACAATGAGAATAGATTAGTTTCTTTCTAAAAGTAAAGAGGTATAGAAATAAGGCAATACCATTTGGAGGTGCTGATGAGAACAAAGAGAGTGGTATTTTTAAAATAAGACCTGAGCATATCTATAATCAAACAACAAGCATTTATTAAGTGTCTATTGTGTACCAAATATTTTGCTAGGCACAGGGAATACAAATCAAATTTGTGACAGTCCCTGCTCACAAAGAGCTTGTATTCTACCATAAACAGAGCAAAAGGATTTAATAAAGAGGAAAATTTGAGGATGAGAAAAGGAATGATTGATGGAGTTCAATCATGGAAGAGACAGAGACTGATGGAATCAAGGATATAAGAATTTTAGTCTTGGACTTGCAAGTAATCTCTGAGATCATTCAGTTCAGTTTATTCCCCCATGTCCTTCCATAGTTCTTTTTAAGAATAAAGGCTATGAGCCCAAGGTTAAATAAGTAATACAAGACAATAAGCATTTATTAAGCACTTATTATATGACTGACACTGTGTTAGGCATTACAGGTCTGACAAGGACCCATGTGTAATGAGGCCCACATTTTGTAAGGGCTGTCCCCCATATGTGTGGTATAGCGGTGTCATTGTGTGACTTGAAGAGAAGCAGAATAGACATGTTTAGCCTCTTCTCTCCCCACCTTCTCCAAGGGAGACTATAATTCCGGTTAGGTGGGTGGCGGTGGGGGACGTTAGAATTATATCTATTAACTCTTTTAAATATTGTTATTCTAGGCAATATGAGTTTCAGGCTCAAGTTAACTTCTTTTTTCGGAGGGCAATTGGGGTTAAGTGACTTGCCCAAAGTCACATGGCTAGTTTTTTGTGTTAAATGTCTGAGGCTGGATTTGAACTCAGGTACTCCTTACTACAGGGCTGGTGCTCTATTCTCTGTACCACTTAGCCACCCCTTCAAGTTAACTTCTTTTTTTTTTTTTTTAAGCAATCGGGGTTAAGTAACTTGCTCAAGGTTACACGGCCAGTTATTTCTAGGTGTGGTGCTGAGTATCTGAGCCCAGATTTGATCCACGTCATCCCAACGCTGGAGCCGGTGCTCTTACTCGCTGAGCCACCTGGCTGCCCCTAAGCAACTGGGGTTAAGTAACTTGCTCAAGGTTACATGGCCAGGTGTTTCTGGGTGGGTGCTAAGTGTCTGAGCCCGGGATTCAATCTCCAGGTCTTCTCAACACTGGAGTCGGTGCTCTTACTCGCTGTGCTACTTGGCCGCCCCTTCAAGTTAACTTCTAATCTCTGTTTTATTATTGGAGGGAAGCAGGATCCCAGGCTTTATATCTAAGGCTTGGCTTTTTTCCCACCAAATACCAGTTCCATAATGAACACACATGGCAAATAGCAAAGAAACCCATTTATCCAAATCATAGCAAAATATAAATCAGAGAAAGTGGAAGAGTGAAGGCATAAAGGAGCTCTCCCATTGGGAGCTATGTAACTTGGTTCAACCCAGAGAGAACCTAGATTTCACTGAATGGGAAGTTGTCTGAGGTCTCTAAAGTAGCAAGCTGGATAGGAACATGATGGAGGCTTCCTGCTCCTCATGTGTCAGCTTCTTTCCAGAATATTTTCCTTCAGTAAACTGAAATGGGGTTGACTCTTCCATTTTCCCTCTTGAAACTGGAAACCAGAAGCATCCCAAAGGACTGCAAGGCCTGAAGTGACTCAAAACTAGAAGAAAACTCAAGAGATCTCCTGTCTCATGCTCTCAGGAATTCTACCCCACTCCTCATACAGACAAGAAACATTGATATCCACCAATAAGGAGAGAGTCCCATTCCAATGAGTTTTGTGACTGGGATTGCACAAACAAATGCAAACAAAAAGAAAGTTCCTGCCTGCAAGGAGTTTACATTTCAATGGGGAAGAGAATGCACAAAAGTTATCCGAAAAGGTGTGTGTTGAGGTGGGGTAGGGAGAAGTATCCATTTGAGACCATGGAAGTTCAGAAGTAAGAAGCACAAAGGAGAAGGGGACCTCTCCAAAGTGCAGATCTGGGGAAGAATTCCCAAATGGGAGAAGGGGACTGGCATAGCAGAGGGATGGTCCTGAGTGTGAAGGTTGCAGAGAAAGATGAATGTTGCAGTCATGGAGGGAGATTCCAGGGTAAGACTGCAGTTGAGGCATGGTGTCAAAGTCTAGTAGGTTAAGAAGTACAGCCAGGAGGGAAATTTACACTGAGGGGAAGAAAGAAGAGAGTCATAATTTCTTAAGTACCTATTATGTGTCAGGCACCGTGCTAAGCATTTTACAAATACTGTTTCATTTGATCCTCCAAACAAACCTGTTAGGTAGGTGCTATTGTTTTCCCAATTTTACAGTTAAGGAAACTGACTTGCCCAGGAACATATAGCTAGCAAGTATCTGAAGTCAGATTTGAATTCAAGATTTCCTGACTCCAGCCCCAGTCCTTTCTCACTTTCTCACCTAGCTGGAGAATCTCCCTGGACAGTACATAACACAACCAAGACTCTAGCTGGAGAATCTCGCTAGACAGTAAATAGCACAGCCAAGACTCTAACCATACTCCATTTCCAGTGCCCTTTCTAGTCCGTTGCCCTTTCTTAGTCTACCGCACTTTCTCTCCCTTTTGGCCCCTCACAGTGGATAACTCAATCTTGTCAAGGAAGAGAGCTACTTCATTCTCTGAGGCTGGAGGTAGAGAGGCAAGAATAAACAAGGGTTTTGAGGCCCAGAGGAGCAGACATAAAGAAAGTTTGTATTGGGTGGTCTCAATGGTCAAAGTTAAGAAGTATTATTATATAGAGAGTATAGAATTTGAGACATGAGAAGAGAAGGAAAAATTTGCAAAAACCACCATGGGGAAAAAAACAGGGAGTCAATGAGAGGAGAATCAAAAGTCCACATTGTGGCAACAAGGATTTTTAGAACTGAGTCAGCATGACTTCATGATCCTCTCCAATAGAGTTCAGCAGCTCAGGAGTAAGAGAAAAGATGGTGGCTGGTAGGGGTGGCCAGGTGATGCAGTGAACAGAGCGCCGACCCTGGAGTCAGAAAGACCTGAGTTCAAATCTGGACTCAGACACTTAACACAAAAACTAGCAGTGTGACCTTGGGCAAGTCACTTAACCCCAATTGCCCTCCAAAAAGCCAAAAAAAAAAAAAGGATAGTAGCTGGTAAAGGTCACCCAAAATTCGAGATTAGCAGGGAAAGAATACAACAAGAACAAAATAGATACAGGGATAAAAGATTGCTTTGTTGAAGTGACTGACAGTAGGGGGAAAAAAAGGATGGATAAGAAAAACAGAATAATTTTCAGATTGGAAAGCCATATAGTTAGGGGCAATATACTTCCACCTGTACATAATCCAAAAGACACCATGGCACCATGGCTAGAGTACTGGACTGGGACTCAGGATGATTTTGATTGAAATCCTGCCTTAAGCATTTTCGGCTGTGTAGCCTATGCTCTGTTCTATTTCCTAATCTCAAAAAAAAAAAAAAAAGGTAGATTTGATGACCTTTAAGGTCCTTTGTAGCTCTCAATTTATGATCCTATGACCTTCAGCAAGTGGTCACAGAGACTCTGTTTGAAGAATTCTATTCAGCTCTGGTTTTTTCAGCAAGAAAGTTTGAAAGTCCTCTATTTCATTGAATGACCTATTTTCCCCTGAAACATCACACTCAATTTTGCTGGGTAGCTGATTCTTGGTTTAATCCCAGTTTCTTTGACCTCTGGAATACCATATTCCAAACCCTTCAATCCCTCAATGTAGAAGCTGCCAGATCCTGTGTTATCCTGATTGTGTTTCCACAATATTCAATCGTTTCTTCTTGGCTGCTTGTAATATTTTCTCCTTGATCTGGGAACTCCGGGACCCAGCTATAATATTCCTAGGAGTTTTCTTTTGAGGATCTTATTCAAGAGGTTATTGGTGGATTCTTTCAACTTCTGTTTTGCCCTCTGGTTCTAAAACATCAGGGAAATTTTCCTTGAGAATTTCTTGAAGGATGATTTCTAGGTTCTTTTTTTGATCATGGCTTTCAGGTAGTCCAATAATTTTTAAGTTATCTCTCCTGGATCTATTTTCTAGATCATTGGTTTTTTTCCAATGAGATATTTCACATTGCCTTCTATTTTTCATTTGTTTGGGTCTGTTTAATAGTATCTCGATTTCTCATAAAGTCATTAGCTTCCATTTGCTCCAATCTAATTCTGAAGGAATCATTCTCTTCAGTGAGCTTTTGAGATTCTTTTTCCATCTGGCAAATTTGGCTTTTTAAGGCATTCTTTTCCTCACTGACTTTTTGAATCTCTTTTGCCATCCAGGTTAGTTTATTTTTAAGGTGTTATTTTCTTCAGTAAGGTTGTTGACTCTCTTTTTATTATTTTCTTGCATCATTCTCATTTATCTTCCCAATTTTTCTTCCACTTCTCTTATTTGGTTTTCAAAATCCTTCTTAAGTTTCTCTATGGCCTGTAAGCAGTTCATATTTTTCTTGGAAGCTTCAGGTGCAGGAGTTCTGGGTTCATTGTCTTCTTCCTGTTCCATGCTTTGATCCTTTCTGTCACCAAAAAAGGAATCTAAGGTTTGACTGCTGTGCTTGCTTTGCTTTCATTGCCTGCTCATGTTGTCACTCAATTACTTGACTTTTGAGCTTTGTGCCACAGTAGAACTCAGCTTCCAGAGAGATAACTTTGTCCCAAATTGCTGGGGTTTCTGCAGCTGCTGGAGCTATTAGTTGGGTGCCCTCCCTGAAGCTTCCACAGGCTCTGACACCTGGTCACACATCCCAGAATCTCTACCCAAGACAGTGATCCAGATCCAAGCAGGTTAAAGCGAGAACAATTACCCCTCAGAATGGTCTCTTGGTTCTCCTACAATCTGTAGGCCAGGAGCTCTGAAGTAGCCACATGGCAGCAGCTTCATGGCAGCAGCACTTCCACTGCTTCTCCTTCTGGGGACATTCTCAGACGCCCTCTTCCCAAAGTCCACACTGATCTTTTAGTTTGCCTTTGGCATTTATGGGTTGATAATTCTGGAAATTGCCACAGCTACTAGTGATCCACACTCCCAAAGTCCCTCCAGCCACAGCTGGTTGGGGCCGCCCTGAGGCTAAAACCATGGGCTCACAGTGGGGCTGGGCTTTGCTCCCAGCCCGCTGTGATGGACCCTTCCTGCCAGCTTGTCAGGCTGCCTTCAGTGGGAGATTTGTTTCTCTCTGTCACTTTGTGGCTTCTGTAGCTCTAAAGTTTGTTTAGAGTCATATTTTATAGGTATTTGAGGTGGTTATGGGGGGAGCTCATGGAGTTCTTCTGCTTCTATGCTCCCATCTTGGCTCTGCCCCTGTTTGAAAAACTCTAATGATAGGGAACTCACTCCTTTCCAAAGGCATCACATTTTATTTTTTACAGCTCTAAATTTCAGGGAGTATTTTCTTATATCAAGCCTAATCCTGTCTTTCCAACTTCCATTTCTAGTCCTACCCAGAACAGGGAAACTTAGAGGTACTACAGGGCATGATGTGATCAAACAGTTGGTATGGGAAGAGTGAGGCAATAAGGGAGGTGGTATTCTGGCGACTGGTGTCCAGAAGGGGGGATTATAGAATGGATCTTGGAGGCAGAGCAGGTTCAGGTCCAGGTGAGAGCTAAGGTGTGGCCCTGTACTGAATGTGAAGATGAGGCAGGTAGAGGTCACTGGTATGGATGAAACTGAAGAGCTAGAATTTAACCTTTCCTGAATGTATTTCTATCTCTTCTCTAGCTTGCATTCTCACTTTATAATTTGCATCATGACCATGAAAAATATATATTTATTTTATTTTTAATTTGTGGAATAAAAGAAGCATTTCCATATCATCTTAAAATACATAAAAAGATGATTGTATATGAAACTGCAAATCCATTATGTACAAATTGCTATTCTTTTAAAATATGTAATAATGTTATCATGTAAATGTCTTTTATTCTTCCCTCCAGAGAGAAAGCTACCATTAGACACAAATACATATATATGTAAAATCATGACCATTTGTTTTTATTATTTTATTGTTATTTTATCATTGCATCATGACCTATTTAATAACCAGCAAATGTTTTAGGAAGCTATTTCTTCTTAGACCATTTTGTTCTATTCAATTCAATGAAGACATCATATTAGTAGCTGAAGGTACAGAACATAATGACCCAGATCCTGTTTTCAAGTCCCTGACAATCTAACACAGGGAAAAAGACACAGGAGCCTTAAGAGCATAGCAGAGGGCCAGGCAAAGTGTTATGAGAAATCTGAGAAAGTAAAGATCAATTTAAAATGGAGATTGGAATAATTTAAGGGGAAGTCTTCTTGGAGAAGTTAACTTCTTTTTGGAGACTTGGGTCACTAATGTAGTCATTGTTAAAGATATTTTCATCTAGGAGAATGTAAGCTCTTTGAAGGCAGGGACTTTCTTCTTCTCTTCCATTCCCTAAAATTTACCATAGTGTCTTTTACATAATACACATGTAATAAATATTGTTGAATCTGTCCTATAAAATATTCCTAATTTGTAAAAAATAATTTGAGGCACTGTTGGTTTGGACAGAGACTATGGAAAAAGACTGGAATTAGACTGTTCTGTCTTCAGATAACTAGTAGTGATTTCCCTTCATTTTCCCTCTTTCTTTTTGCAAACTAGAGAGTTTGGGAGAGGGAGATAAGATAGGGAACATAACAATCATAACTATGAATATGAGCGGGAAACATTCATCCACAAAAAAGAGGTGGGAGGAAAATGTGACAGAATAGATCAGAAAACAAAAACAAAGAATTTATTGTTTATAAAATGTTGGGACTTTCCCAAGATTACATCTAATTCATGGAAAATCCAGTATTAGAAATCAGGCTTCCTGGTTCCAAATCAATCGATCAGCTAATCAATAGACATTTGTTAAGTCAAATTTCTTTCCATGAAATCATGTCCTTTCCCCTGCTTCTTTGCTTTTTCTATTACGGAGATTTAGGAAAATACTAAACCTGGATTGAATACTTTACTCACTATTATGTTATCACTGGAGTCCTTTCAGGTAGGTCCTAAAGTTAACATTACCTTCCCATAGCCTAAGTATTCCCTATTATACCAATTATGTACTTAAGGTCCAAAGTGGAAAGGTAACCATAAGGATACATTTAGAGAATATACAGGAAAGGCAGCATTTTATGATGAAAATAACACTGGACAGTCAATAGGAGCTTAATAATGTAATCTCTCTGGGCATCTGTTAGCTTATCTGTAAAATGAGAGCTTGACTAAATGACTTCTGAAGTCCCTTCTTACTTTAACTATAATCATACTTAGTCTCAGCCCTGCCCTTCACAAGCCAAGTGAACTTAATAATTTTATAAAACCTCTTTGAAATTCTTTCCTCATCTGTGAAATGGGCATAAATCATTCCTTTCCCTGCTACCTCTTTATAGGGTTGTTTTGAGCATGATGTGCAGTAAAGCATGTGAAATGACTTTGACATATGTAGAGAATTTGTGGAAATAGTAGACATTATTATACATGGATGTTTTATGAAAGGTTAAGGGCATGATGCAAAGGATGTGTCTGGGGGTATGTTTCTGGCATTTTGATGCTGAAAACACCTTTGGTTTTGTATAATGATAGATCACAAACATTGCATCAGCTGCTGTCTGGTCCATTGGTTCTTTTTCCTTCTGACATAACATCTAGAAAATATGCCAGGAGCATCAGACAGCACTCTGTGAAAGAAATGCAGGTCTGTTCAATGATGTTATTTGCACTGATGATTCAAGTCAGAGGAATTAGACTCTTTTAACAACTTGGTGCTTGACTTATAAATCCGTTAATGCTTAAACAAATATTAGTATTTGCAAAGATTTGACCTAAGTTATTGAAGCTTCCTTCTAAATGGAAAAATCCATTTCGCCAAGATTTTCTCTTGTCTACACAAGAAATACAGTAATTGGTTTTTAATTCAATGAAAATCTCATGGACAATCTTTTTCCTTCCTTGAAAAGTAAGTTGAATACAAAATGAACAAATGCCTTTTATTACTTACAAAACTATGGACTGAGGTTCAATAACTGCTAGACTTTCATTGGTCATCTAACTTTTGAACTAACAGTAAAGTTGATGTTAAAGGCTAAAAAGAGGCATGTTTCTGTAGTCCTGTTAGTACTAAAAAACAGAAGGAATTTATTTCACCTTACAAAGACAATCTACTCTGAAGAAGCCCAGAATTGTGTCATTTCAGAAATAGCTAATGGTCACCTTCATTTTTATATTTTCTAGACTACCATTCTTTCAAATCACATAACATATGCAAAGTGTTTTTGCAAACTTTGAAGTGTTATATAAAAGCTAGCTGTTATTATTTTTAAGAGTTTATTGAAATGTTTTCTTTTTATATCACAGACATTTCTCATTGTATTCTACCTTCTCCTACCAAAATACAATGATTCCTTATGATAAAGCCTAAGAAGAAAGAGATATTTTAAAAGCCATCAAAATTAACTAGCACATTAATATAGTTTACATCATATTTAGCACTCCATGCCATAGCACCTCCCCCTATTTTCTTTAATGCCAACTTTAGTTATTGCCATTATTCAATATTCAGTTTTGATTTGGTCTTGTTTTTTCCATTTACATTACTGAAGTCGTATAAATTGTTTTCCTGATTCTGATGGCTTTACTTTGCATCAGTTCATGTAACTCTGCTTATACTTCTATATATTTTTCATATTTGTAATTTATTACAGTTTTACATATTTTATTACATCATGAATCAAATAGTTTTTTGACCATTTCCTAATTTATGGATATGCACTTCATTTCCAATTCTTTAATACTATAAATATATTGATGCATATAGGTCCCATTTTTAATCTTTGATTTCTTGAAATATATGCCTAATAATGGAATCTTTGGTTGAAAGGGAACATTAATCATGTCCTTAGACACAATTCCAACTTGTTCTACAGTATTATTGGACAAGTTATAGCTTGACTAACAATGTATTTAGAATGTGTTTGTTTCTTTTTTTTATGTTAATCTGTGGTTTTTCTTTTTTTGTTGTTGTTTTCTCTCTTTTTTATTTTTAGTTTACATCATTCATTTCCACAAGATTTTGAGTTACACATTTTCTCCCCATTTTTCCCTACCCACCACCCCAAAACAGTGATCACACTAAATATTCCCTCCCTCAATCTGCTCTCTCCCATATCTTCCCCCATTCCCCCTCTGACGTTCCAGTAGGGCAAGATGGATCTCTATGCCCCAGTGCCAGTATATCTCATTTCCCAGTTACATGTGAAATAATAAATAATAATAATAATATATTTTGAACATTTGATTTTAAAACTTTGAATCCAGATTCTTTCCCTCGTCACCCACCCTCACTGGGAAGATAAGCAATTCAATATAGGTTGTACATGTGTAGCTATGCAAAACATTTCCATCATGGATATATTGTGAAAGACTGACTATATTTACCTCCATCCTATCCCACCCTCCACTTGTTCTATTCTCTACTTTGATTCTGTCCCTTTTCAAAAGTGGGTGCTTCCAACTTCCCTCCCCACAGCTTGCCCTCCCTTCTATTATCCCCCCTCTCATCCCCTTCCCCCCTACTCTCCTGTAGGGTGAGATACCCTATTTAGTGTGTATTTCATTACCTCCCTAAGCCAAACTCAAGGAGAATAAGGTTGACTCATTCCCTTTTGCCTTCCTGTTATTCCCCTCCATTGTAACAGTTTTCCCTTGCCTCTTCTATATGAGATAATTTACCCCATTCTGTCTCTTGCCATCTCTTCTCATTATATGCCTCTCTCACCTTTTAAGTATCATTCCTTCCTATTCAATTGGTCTTGTGCCCTCTGTCAATGTATACCTGTACACATATATACAAACATATATATTCATATGCCCATATATCCCCCTATATTGACATATATATGCATGTATACATACATACATACACACACATTTCTATTCCCTTCAACCATTCTCATACTGAGAAAAGTTTCATAAGTTACAATTATTGTTTTTCCATGTAGGAATATAAACAGTTCAACTTTGATAAGTTCCTTATGATTTCTTTTCCCTGTTTGCCTTCTCACACTTCTCTTGCTTCTTATATCTGAATGTCAAATTTTCTATTCAACTCTGGTTTTTTCATCAAGAATGTTTGAAAGTCCTCTATTCTACTGAATGACCATATTTTCCCCTGAAACATGATACTTAGTTTTGCTGGGTACATGATTCTTGGTTTTAATCCCAGCTCCTTTGACCTCCAGAATATCATATTCTAAGCCCTACGATCCCTTAGTGTAGAAGCTGCCAGATCATGGGTTATCCTGATTGTGTTTCCACAATATTCAAATTGTTTCTTCCTGGCTGCTTGTAATATTTTCTCCTTGATCTGGGAACTCCAGAACCTGGCTATAATATTCCTAGGAGTTTTCTTTTTGGGATCTTTTTTAGGAGGTGATTGGTGGATTCTTTCAACCTCTATTTTGTCCTGTGGTTCTAAAACATCAGGCCAATTTTCTTTGAGAATTTATTGAAGGATGATTTCTACGTTCTTACTTTGATCATGGCTTTCAGTTAGTCCAATGACTTTTAAATTATATCTCCTGGATCTATTTTCTAGGTCAGTGGTTTTCCCAATGAGATATTTCACATTGCCTTCTATTTTTCATTTGTTTGGGTCTGTTTCATAATATCTTGATTTCTTATAAAGTCACTAGCTTCCATTTGCTCCAATCTAATTCTGAAGGAATGATTCTCTTCAGTGAGCTTTTGAGATTCTTTTTCCATCTGGCAAATTCAGCTTTTTAAGGCAATCTTCTCCTCATTGCCTTTTTGAGCCTCTTTTGCCATCCAGGTTAGTCTATTTTCTAAGGTGTTATTTTCTTCAGTAAGGTTGTTGACTCTCATTTCATTATTTTCTTGCATCGTTCTCATTTCTCTTTCCAATTTTTTCTCCACTTCTCTTATTTGGTTTTCAAAATCCTTTTTAAGCTCCTCTATGTCCTGTAACCAGATCATATTTTTCTTTGTAGCTTTTGGTGCAGGAGTTCTTATTTTGCTGTCTTCCTCCTGTTCCATGCTTTGATCCTTTTTGTCTCCAAAATAGGAGGCTTCCTTTGCTTGCTCATGTTGCCACTCAATTACTTGACTTTTGAGCCTTTTGCCACAGTAGAACTTTGCTACTAGGAAAGGAGCTTTATCCCAATTGCTGGGGTTTTCTCAGCTGCTGGAGCTATTAGTTGGGTGCCCTCTCTGAAGCCTCCACATGCTCTCTGGCAAACTAGTCATGCCCCCCAGGACCTCCACCCTAGACAGCAATACAGATCCAAGCAGATGAAAGCAAGAGTGATTACCCCTCAGACTGGTTGCTTGGTCCCCCTACAATCTGCAGGCCTGGGGCTCTGAAGCAGCCACATTGTGAAGCCTCAACTGCTTCTCGCCTCAGGAGCAAAGGCTTGTTTGCACTCCCAAATTCCCTGTTCCTGCAAAGTCTACACTGACCTCTCACTTTGTCTTTGGCATCTATGTGTTGATAATTTTGGAAGCCACCACAGCTGCTGGTGATCTGAGGTTCCTCCAGCTGGCAGCTGGTCAGGCCACCCTGAGGCTAAAACCTATAGCTGATGTGGGGCTGGGCTTGGCTCCCAGAGCACTGAGCTGGCCCCTTCCTGCCAGCCTGCTGGTCTGTCTTCAGCAGGGAGAGGTTAGTTTCTTTCTAACATTTTGTGGGTTTTGTAGCTCCAAAGCTAATCTAGAGTCATTTTTTACATGAATTGGAGGAGGTGGAAGCCAGGCGGGGAAGTCTGTTTCTACTCCGCCATCTTGACTCTAAATGTGTTTCTCTCCAAAAGTCTTTGAGCATAGACTATTATTACCTATCATCATCTTTGTCAATTTTGAATATAAGATTGTCTCATAGTTGTTTTGATTATAATTTCTCAAATTATTTTTGAACTAAAATTTTAATGTTATCTGTTTTTAATCATCTAAATTTTCCTTTGTATTTTTCCCTCCCATTTTCATTCTACATAAATTATTATTTTTTTGGTTTTTGGAGGGGGGAGAGTAGGGCAATTGGGGTTAAATGACTTGCCCAAGGTCACATGGCTAGTGTTTTTTTTTGTATGTGTTTCAAGTGTCTGAGGCCAAATCAGAACCCAAGTCCTCCTGGCTTCAGGGCCAGTGTTCTACTCACTGTGCCACATAGCCACCCTCTACATAAATAATTTTTAAAATAAAAAGAACAAAATTTGAAAAAGCAATAAATTCATTTTTAAAAAGCTGACATCTGTTCAGTATTCCATACCTGTGGATCCCTTACCTTTGGAAAGAAGTAAAGGGAGGTGTTCTCACATATCTCTTCTTTGAGGATATGCTTATGCTTTTTAATCTTGCAACGTTGATGTTTGATGGTTTTGTGGTTTTTCTTTCCAGTTAAATTGCTGTAGTTATGTATATTGTTTTCTTGGCTTTGCTTATTTCACTTTGCATCAGTTTATATATCTATCAGTCTCTGTATTCATTGTATTTTCCTTTTCTTATCATGCAGTAATATTATTTTACATTTATGAACCACAACTTAAGGACAGGTAGGTAGTACAGTAGATAAAATGTTGGGCCTATAGTAAGGAAGACTCATTTTAAGAGTTAGAAATGACTGAACACATTTATTTTACACACTGGTGACACCAAAGAACTGAACCAGGGGATTAGCACTGAGTGGAACTGGGGTGGGAATGAGTGAAATGTTGTATCTGGGGCAGGAACACGGGGGAGGGGGAGCACGAGCTGGGGGGGGGGTGTAGTGTGACCCAATATCTACCAACCCCAGGTGAACCCCTCCCACTCTTTCTCACATCCAAGACGTTTCCTCCTCATTCTACTGCTCCACATTCTATTGGTAGCCCACTCCTAACAGAGATTTACGTTACAACCGAAAAATTTCCAGCCTGTCCACTCTAGTCTACCTCCTGTTTGTCCCTCGGAGGAGGAGCCTTCGCCCCTAGCTTTCCCTCAGTTCCCCTTACTCACTGTAGTACCCTTTCTTACTTTAGTCCCCAGCCCCTAGCCCTTCCTCTATCCCCGCTCATCGCCCCAGTAACCCAGATGAGTACCCTAGCCTGACCAGATTAGCGCGTCCCCGCAAGTGGGCTGTCCAGACACATGTTGTTGCGCAGGGGCGCCCACTTTTCTTGCTGGAAATCCTCCTTGGAGTCTGATGCGGTGCCGCTCTCCTGTGCCCCGAACGTGCTCATGCCCGACGCCAGTAAGAATCCTCTATAGATTTGGTGAAGTTTGGTTAAGAGTTCATCATTACTCCAGGGTCTTTCTCACTATCCGCTCATTTCTGAAGAAGGTGACAGCCATGGCTAAGATAGACAGACAAAAGGCATGATTTACAACCTTCTGAATAGGTTCCTTGAGGGCAGGAAGAGTGGTTGAAATGAATCCTGGTTCAATGGAAGAAATGCATCAAGGAGGAAATGAAGAAAAAGGGTATAGGGAGACAGAGGAAAATCTCATCTATGTTAGAAGGCTGGAGAGTAGAATGTCTCAGTGGAGGAAAAAAAGAAGTATCACTGAACACTTAGAACTAAGTAACAGATTCAGGGTTCTTCCTGTGTAAGGGAGATTTCTGCATGTTCTATTTCTTTTTTTAAAATTCTTTTTACCAGTGAATTTAAAACTTTTTTTTATCACCAAAAATATGCCTTCTCTTTGCACCTGTTTGCTCTCCCCCTCCCCAATTTGGGAAGTCCCTAGTCTTTCCTCCAATTAAAAATCAGATACCTAAAAAAAAAATGACTGAACAACAACCACAACTTATTAAGCAATTCCCCAATCAAAAAATTCTACTTTTCTTCCAAATTCTACTTTGGATTTCAATCCCAAATAATACCAAATTGTTTGCAAATTCTATTTTGTTTTCCAAAATGATTATATTAGTTCACCTGTACACTAGAGTGCTTATCTTGCCACAACAGTTCATTATGAATTTATTTTTGTTAATTAGTAACACTTTTTGTCAAAGTAAAATGGTATGGGTGATATCTTTTGACTCCCATGTAAATTGGATTTAAGTGAGGCAGAGTTGCACAGTCATCAGTCTCATTCTCTCTTCCAGAATCATCAAAGTCCAATCGCAAGACAAAGGTCAATATGACTGGCCATGGCATGGGATGCAAGAATATTATGAAAAAAGATTCAACAGCTTGGAAATAGAAAACAACTGCTTTAAAAGTACAATTAACCAAATGGAGAAGGAAGAAAAAAAGTTAATTAAGGAAAACAATTTCTTAAAAGTTAGAATTGGGTAAGTGGAAGCTAATGCCTCTATGAAACATAAAGAATCAAACAAATTTAAAAGAATGAAAAAATAGAAGAAAATGTAAAATATTTCATTAGAAAAACAACTCTCTTCGAAAATAGATCCAGGAGAGGCAATGTCAGAATTATTGAACTACCTAAAAGCCATAATCAAAAGGAGGACCTGGACAATATCTTTCAAGAAATCATAAAGGAAAATTGCCCTGATATCCTGGAACCAGAGGGCAAAATAGGCACTGAAAGATTACACCAATCACCTTGGGAAAGAGATACCAAAAAAAAAAACAAAAGCCAAACAAACTCCAAGAAGCACTATAGCTAAATTTTAAAACTATCAGACTATCAGATAAAGGAAAAGTACTTTAAGTAGACAGAAAGAAATATTGGGGAGCCACAATCAGGATTACATGGGACTTAGCAGCTGCAACATTAAAGGATGTGAGGTCATAGAACATGTTATTCCAGAAAGCAAAGGAGCTAGAACTACAACCAAGACTCACCTGCTCAGTGAAATTAAATATAATACTTCAAGGGACAAAATAGTCATTCAATGAAATAGAAGGATTTCAAACTTTCATAAGGAGAAGAACAGAACTCAACAACTAAACAAAAAAAAATAATCTCCAAAATCAAGACCCAAGAGAAGCTTAAAAAGGGAAAAGAAAGATTTGTATGAACTGATACAAAGTGAAATGAGCTGAACCAGGAAAACATTGCACATAGTATCAGCAACACTGTGTGATGGTCAATTATGAATGACGCAGCTCTTCTCAGCAACACAATGATTTAAGACAAGTACAAAAGATTCACAAAGGAAAATGTTATCCACATCCAGATAAAGAACTGATGGACTCTGAATGCAGATGGAAACATACTTTTTTCACTTATTTTATCCTTTTTTGCATTTTTTCCCATTTTGATCTATTTCTTTTTTCACAGATGTGACTAATATGGAAATATGTTTTACATGATAGCACTTGTATAACCTATATTGAATTGCCTGTCATTTTAGGAAGAGGGGAGGGAGAAAAATTTTGAATTCAGTCTTGTAAAAATGAATGATAAAACTTGTCTTGAAATGTAATTGGGAAAAAATAAAATACTATAAAAAAAGAAATCAACAAACCTGAAAACAATTTTAAAAAATTAAATTCCGTTCAGTTCCTTAGCTTCTTTCTTGTTTGTATTTCTGATCAATTTCTTTGTAGTTTTATTCTAGATATGAAATGGGGTACATTGAAATCCTAAACAATTATTGTTTTATTATTTTTTCTTTTAATTTTATTGCTTTTCCTTTAAGTTCATAGACCAGAATAAGAATTAAACAGAGATACTGATTTAAAGGTATAAGAAACCTTAGAGATCATGTAGTTCAACCTTTTTTTTTTTTTACAGATGAGAAAAATGAGGCCCAGAGAAACTGTGACTTTCCCAAAATCACATGGAGACTAAGTAGAAAGGTCAGGATATGGTTCTATGATTAAAAACCTATCATTCTTTCCATTATATTTTGCCAGTAAGTATACATATGTTAATATATTGATTTTTAATCAGAATGTAGTTTCCCTGGTTACCTCTTATAATCAGGTCTGTTTTTATAATTCTCTTGACTGAGATCATAATTATGCTACTGCTTTTAAAAATTCACTTGAAGCAAAATACATTCTAATCCAGCCCCTCATTTAAGGCTTAGCGACTTTTTATGTTTTAGCTTCATTTCTTTAAAATCAGTGTTAGAATTTGCTTTCTGACTGATTCTGCCATTCTCCTTTCTTTCATGGGTGAGTTCAACCCATTCATACTAACAGTTATGACTTGTTTTTCATTTTGTTGTATCCCATTCTCTCTCCTTGTCTTCAAAGCTTACAAGGAAAAATAGCTAAGGAAAAAAGGAATAAAATTTAACTTTTGTAATTTATAGTTGGAACCATGTGATCATAATCCATACCTCCTTATATAATTCAGCCCAGGCCCAGATCCCTGCGTCTTGTATTCTCTCCCCTCCCCGCCCCCTCTCTCTCCTTTTAATTCCTATTTCTTAAGTAGCCCTCCATAATTAAAATTTGTTTTGCTTGTGACTGTTTCTTTCCCCACTCTACCCTCTCTAAGTCCCATTCTTTGTTCTTCCTATCCCTGCCCAGTTCTCTATTTAGTCTTTTGCATTTCTCCACTATACCCTTTTTCCCTCCTTGTCTGATTCAGATAAAATTATGGGCCATGAGATGTTTGCTCCCTCTACACTAAGCTCCAAGCTCATATCATCCTTTCTCTTTAATACTAAAATTATGTGAAAGAGTTAGTTCCTCCCATCACCTCATTATTTTCACTAGTGATTTCTTTTCCTGACTCTTCTTTTCTCACTTTACGACAATAACAACAAGGGGGAAAATCATTCAGAGCTAGAGTTTGTCTTTCTTTGTTCCAGCCTTGAATTTTGAAGATTATGGGATTCTGGAGGGACAATAGTCTCTTCTACTACTTTTAGGATGCAAGCATTTGTGGCAGAGTGTGACAGTAAGAAAAAAATGCTAGATTTGGAATTAAAGAACATTTGTTTGAATATTTGCTACTTCTGGCACTTTAGTCAAGTCACTTTACTGGTCTGGGATTAAGTTTCTTCATTTATAATTTGAGATGGATGAATTAAATGACTTCTAAGTTTCAATACAACTTTAAATCTATTATTTTATCATAACTTAGTTCTTTCAAGGCACTCAAACATTTGCCTTTCTATGTTTCTTTTGCCTACAGAATTTGGATTTCAAAATTTCTATTCAACTCTTATTTCTTAAGAGCTATGCTTACAAGTCATTGATCCTATTAAAGGTCAACATTTTACCTATGATATTAAGTTTAGCCTTATAGGATAAATTATTCTTGGTTGGCCTTTTCTTTTACCTTTTGTTATATAGCAATCTAAGCTTTCCTTTCTTTTCTTGTGTTGTGGTGTGATCTTGTATGATACTGCTATTCCTTAGCACTTGTTTTCTGTGTTCTTCCATGCTGCAGTATTTCTTTTTCTTGGATCTATGAGCTCTATAATTTTGCCATCCCATTTCTTGCTGTCTTTAATGGAGTTTCTTTCAGATGGTGATATGTGGGTTTTTTTCACTTTGGGCTGGTTCCAATAATTCTGGGAAATATTCCTTCATGATTTTTGATAATATAGGATCCACATTTTCAGGAAGCCCAATGATTCTTAAGTTATCCATATCACAATGTTTTCTAAGTTAAATTTTTTTTAAAAATAGATACCTGAAATGTTCTATTTTTCAGACTTTTTACTTTAAATATTAATTTAATTTTTTGAGTTTTCTTTGTTTCATTCTGTTTTTGATGGTGTGGACTATTTGGGTAAGGTTTTGCATATTCTATTCTCAACACTTTATTCTCCTTCCATGTTCTTCTTTGAGAACTTTAATTTCCACTTTTAAATCCCATAAGACCTTTACTTTGGTGGGTTTTTAAACATCTATTCTTGGAGTTATTGTGGTCAACCCATTCTTTTTATGGAGTTCTACTTGTAATCATTGTAGAATTATTTTATTCTTTCAGAATTTTACTTTTGGTTTCTCTTAAGCTATAATATTTCTTCACTACATTGATAGTTTTCTTCTGTTTGCTTCAGCCTCCCTGACAGAGAAGGCATGCAAATTTTCTTTTCTTGCTATTCAGAAAACTTATCTCTTGGATCTGTATCTGCTAGTGATATTGTTACTCCTGTCTTTGAGTGAAGGTTCTGAAGCAGGACTGAATGGCTACAAGCAACCACAATGAGCTTTCATTTCCTAGGTTTGAAACAGAGCAACCTAGAAGCCTGACTGATATATTTTATTAGCTTTCACTCCTCTGGCAGTCTTTCTCTGAGATAATGAAGAGGATGTTGTGGTTCTGAATGGTGTGATTGAGCCTAGGATCCTAAAAACTATGTCTTGTTCCCTTCCACACAATTAACTGGAATAGTTGATTGTTTGTGGTGGTCTTTCTTCCTTTGCTACAGCAGTGTATAGCCTGGTTGAACAAAGCCTTGGACTACCCTCATCAACAGCCTTCCGCGAGACTTTCCAATTTACTGGGGCTCCTTCCCAGTAATGGGAATGCAAATTTGGAAGATCTTCCCTGCCCCTAGGCTAAAGTGCACCTGAAGCCTGGGGTGGGAGGCTTGTTTTTCATTAGGTACTTTTTGATTGGCCAGTGGGTCCAAAAGGTTGTTACATTCTCTGAGCCAGGAGGCTATATAAGCCCTGATGTGTAGCTTTGTTTTGGGGCTCACTTTGAGAAGTGTTCTGTGATTTGATGAAACTCTGGGCTAGCCGTTGTCCAGAGCCCCCCGGCTTTGAAACCCAGATGTTGTTTGGTATGGATGTAATGGTTGCACAGTTTGGAAAGCTGTGTACTTGATCTGTTTCTGTCTTGATAATTGTCTGTATATTCTGAAGTTCGGGGTGCTGACCTTTTCCCCTGAACAAGGTAAATGATATATGTCTGACTGATTAAAGTAAGCTTGTTAACCCATTTTGAGTTGCTTTCCTTTATCAAAGCAGATCCAAGAACCTGCGTGAGCAGCCACCCTAGGGACTCCAGGGTGCTTGCTGCTACATTCCCACAGCCCTGGATGAGGATACTAAGGTAGAGAAGATATTCTCTGATCCATATCTCCTGAAACATTTTTAGATGGAATAGTGAATGCCAGGCTCCACTTACCACTGTAGAACTGACCTGTCACCCAGAGTTTGGGTCAGAATCTGCTCCTTGTTAAAGTCCTGTCTTATGATGTGGAGCTGAAACCAGGCCTTACTTCTTGTCTTTGAACTGGATGGCTCAGAGGTGCAGGGGTTCCTGTGGCAGAAACTATGTAAGTTTCTCAGAATTAACTCATGATTATTTCACGTAGATGCATTGTTCCTGATGTGGTTCTAGAGTGATTTGAGTTTGACTAGTACTTTTCACACTGCCATATTTGCCAGAATTTCAGTATGTCTTTTCTTCAATGTCATCCTCACAAAAACAAACAGGAAAAATAAATATATAAAGACATGCCATCTTTCCTAAAGGAAGATGTCAACTCTTGGCCCACTTTCACTGGAACATATACTCATTCCTTCTCCAAAAGTAGGAAAGTATATGAGATAAACCACCTCTACCCACTTATAACCAAGAACATATGTCAGTGAGACAGTTTGTCAGGGAGAATGCACCAGTCTGTGGATCATGAAGTGTAATTCAGTGACTAGGTCACATCTACATCTGTTTGCTTAATCATTTTTTGTAAACAATGTGCCCATTCTGAATAGAAGTGAAAGGGGCATGGCTTATAAGTAACTATGAGGATTTCTGCAATTGCATTAGAGGAAAACTGATAAAGAGAGAGAGATCTGACATCATAAATCAGACTCATTAAGGTTGCTTATAGAAAGGGTTTTAAAACATGTTCAGTTATGTTAACTGGCAATGTACAGTTGTCTCAAATAGTTGAAGTGGACTGATTTTGGCAAATCAAAATAACTACTCCCTCTATGCTAAGGTATACAATATGGATAGAACCCATGTCCGACTCTAAGATAAAAGGGTACAAATATGACATTTCATATGCAGAAGATGCCATAAGAGAATCCTCAAGAAAAGGAATTTTCCACTTACTGGTGTGTATGTTGTTTTCTCCCACTAGAATGCAACCTTCTTAAGGGCAAGGGATATTTCATTTTGTCTTTATGTTCCCAACACCTTGCACAGTGCCTGGCACATAGTAAGCACTTAAAAGATGCTTGTAGAATTGAATTCAATATCCTCATTTTTACAGATAAGGACAGGTTTTCAGGGGTCCTTACACTTTTCCCACTCTGGACCCTTTTTCCTGTTGACTGTGTTGGTTGGCATTGCATGGCCTGAGGGCACGAACAGTGCAAAGTGCCATGCTTTGTGTTCGGAACCAAGGCTGCAATGAAGTTGTTCAATGCAACACAGATAAGCACTGCCGGAAACACTTCAGATTCTTTACACATTTGATTTTTAATTAATTTTTGGTTATTGTGTATTCAGAAACCTTTATCTGTTGACAAATTTTTCATAACCCCATATAGGGTCACAACCCAGACTTTAAGAAGCACTGAAGATCACTTAAGGTATGAGGGTTATCTATTATAAATTAAAAGATATTTAAAGAGTAAGGAAGAGCTGGGTTTAAATGCTACCTCTGATATTTGTGGGACCATAGATTTAGAGCTGAAGGGGTCTTAAAGATCCTGGGGTCCAAACCTCTCTTTTCTAAAATTTTAAAAAATTGTTTTTAATTAATTAATTATTTTAGTTTTCAACATTCATTTCCACAAGATTTTGAGTTACAAATTTTCTCCCTGTCTCTTCCCTACACCCACCCCAAGATAGCAAGCATACTGAATACTCCTTCCACCAATATGTTCTCTCTTATATACTTCCCCATCTCCCCCTTACTTTCTTGTATGGCAAGATGGATTTCTATAGCCCAGTGCCTATATATCTTATTTCCTGGTTGCATGTAAGAAACAATTTTTAACATTTGTTTTTAAAACTTTGATTTCCAGATTCTTTCCCTTCTTCTTTCCTCACCCCCCACTGGGAAGACAAGCATTTCAATATAGGTTGTACACGTATAGTTATGCAAAACACTTCCCTAGTAGTTATATTGTGAAAGAATAACTATATTTCCCTCTATCCTATCCTGCCCCACCCCCATTTATTCTATTTTCTCCTTTGATCCTGTCCCTTTTCAAAAGTGTTTGCTTCTAAATACCCTCTTCCCCAATCTGCCCTCCCTTCTATTATCCCATCTCTTATCTCCTTCCCCCCTACTTTCCTGTAGCATAAGATACCCAATTGAATGTGTATGTTATTCCCCCCTTAAGCCAAATCCAATAAGAGTAAGGTTGACACATTCCCTTTCACCTTTCTGCTCTTCCTCTCCATTGTAACAGTTTTCTCTTGAAAACCTCTTATTTTATAGATAAGAACATTGAGTCCCATAAAGATTAAGGAACTTGCCTAGGGTCACATAGCTAGCAAGAATCTATAGTGGGATTTGAACCCAGCCCTTCTTGATTAAACCCAATATCTTCTATGCTATGGCAGCCTGTTTGACCATGGACAAATCCCTTAACCTTTCTAAATCTCTGGTAATTCTTTAACAATGCAGGGCATTCCCACACCAATGAAATTCAAGTCCTTGGAGAGTTATCCATTATGATGATGATGATTTCCTTAATCCCAAAGAGGCAAATATTTTTTTTTTGGTAGAGAATGAAAGCATTTAATAATTGATGGAGAGGTGCAATTAGCAAAGGGAAGTCTGATGAGTACAGAGTTGAGAAATGTGTAAAAGAGATGCCATTGTCTTACTGAATTATTTTGCTATGGACATTTCTGAGCTTATCTATTCTCCCCAGCTCTCTGAAATACTATCAACTTGACTAGTCCTTGGAGGAAACTTCCAACGACCACAATTCCAAATTCCCACTTAGCATCCCTTCACAGTTCCTTATAACAACATCCCCTTGCTCACCTTGGGAATGATGTCAGGCTGAAATACCTTTTTCTAGTGCTAACAGAGGGATCTCAACTTTTGACTATATAATTGTGAGTATAGATTATAAACTAATAAGATTCTCCTATAATCCACTTCTTTTCAATGTGGTATTTTCACAAAGCTGTCCACCATATTCTTCAATTATTTTCATCTTGTGTATTACCATATTTTCCATGAAGCAGTGTGGCATGGAGACCTGGTCTTGGAGTCAGAAAGATCTATATTCAAGCCCTGTTTTTGATACATACTAGTTGTGTGACCTTGCCTGGTACATAATAGGAGTTTAATGAATGCTCATTGACTGACTGAATGACTGACCCTGGGCAAATTATTTAACCTGTCAATGTTTCAGGCATCACATCTAAGAATTTGAGTTACAAATATGATCAGCATAGGTGGAAGGAGTTTTCATAATGGGAGTTCCCCACAGCAATTGAAACCTAGGTCTGGATATCACCCTCCTCTTTCCAATTCCTCTTCTAATATTATTCTCCATAACAGAAATGTCCTGGCCTTTTACTAATGTGGATCATGGGATTTTGGAATTGGAAGGAACCTTAACAAGTGTCTAATTCAACATCGTAACCAGAACAGATATAACTTCAATAGGATTCCAGACAGTCTTTTTCTTAAAAAAAAAAAAACTCAAAGAGCTCATTAGAAGACTATAAGATAATAGATTTAGAGATGCAAGAGACCTAGGCTATCATCTAATCTAACTTTCCCATTTTTTTACTTAAGGAAATTGACACAGAGAGAGATAAAGTGACTTACCTAGGGTCACGTAATTAATAAGTACCTCAGACAGGATTCTAACTCAGGTCATTCTGACTCCAGCTCCAGCACTTTTCACCACTGCACCCCCAGCTAGCCACTGGTTTGGTAGTAGCATGGCTGAGACTAGAAACAAGTCCTCCTGATTCTCATTCCAGTTCCTTTTCAACTACATGGAACTGTTATACTAGTAAGGATCAAGAAATATGGGTATACAATGCAACCCAAATTAAAAGGAAAGCAGAAAACTGGGGTGGTGTTGGCGGGCAGTTTGCAACAAATATCTCTGATAAAGGCCCTATTTCTTCAAATGAGGACTGAGTCAAATTTATAAAAATGCAAATCATTCCCCAGTTGATAAATGGACAAAAGACAGGAAAAGGTAGTTTTCAAACAAAGAAATCAAAGCTGTATATAATATTATGAAAAAAAAAATGCTCCAAATCACTATTGAGGAGAGAAATGCAAATGAAAACAACTCCGCGGTATCATCCCACACCTATCAGATTGACAAATATGAGGGGAAAAAAAAGAAAAATGATCAATGTTGGAGGGGATGTGGGAAAACTGGGATACTAATGCACTGTTGGTGGAGTGGTAAACTGACCTAACCATGCTGGAGAACAATTTGGAACTATGCCCAAAGTGTTATAAACTGTGCATACCCTTTGATCCAGAAATACCACTATTAGGTCTGTATCCCAAAGACATTCCAAAAAAAGGGTAAATACCTATTTGTACAAAAATATTTATAGCAGCTCTTTTTGTGGTGGCTAAGAACTGGAAATCAAAAGGATGCTTATCAATTGGGGAATGGTTAAATAAGCTGTGGTATATGATTGTAATGGAATATTATTGTGGGATAAGAAATGACAAGCAGAATGATTTCAGAAAAACCTGGAACAACATATATGAACTGATGAAAAGTGAAGTGAACAGAACTAGGAGAATATTGTACACAGTAATAGCAATATTGTACAGTGAGGAAGTGTGAACGTCTTAGCATTCTTCTTGGCAATACAGTGATCCAAGACAATCCCAAAGGATTCATGATGAAGCATGTTATCTGCCTCCAGAGAAAAAACTGATACTGTCTGAATGCAGACTGAAGCATGCTATCTTTCTTTTCTTTATTTCTTTCTTCTTTCCTTCCTTCTTTCCTTCCTTCTTCTATTTGAATTTTCTTGTACAAAATGACCAATATGGAAATATTTTTCATGATTGCATATATATATCGAATTGCTTACCATCTCAAGGAAGGAAGAGGAGAGGGAGGGGAGGAAAGAGGGATAGAATTTGGAATTCAAAACTTTTTTAAAATATTAAAAATTGTTTCAACATGTAATTGGGGAAAAAAGGTTTCTTTTTTGTTTCCTACTCTTTATTGGAATGAGAGAGCTCATACCTTTATACTAAGGGATTCTCTTTCTATTGCCTAACATGGTTAATATGAGTAAACAGGAGTAACAATCAACATGACTAGAAATACTGCATCCCTTGCAAAGAAGGGAAGAGCTTTCTTGGTATTTAGGCAATGAAATAGATAGCTTTCATCCCAAAGTTGTAGGCTTTTGTATCTTACTGAGATGATTTTAGTCTTGTCCTTGAAAATTCCTTAGAGGAAAAAGAAATTGAATACCTTTACGGTATATTTTTATATTATAGATAATTAGGGTGTTTGCTCCTGTCCCTAACAGCTGTACTGAGAAGCAACTTTAAACACTGTGGCCAACCCAAAGGACTGAGCTATGCAGCTGTAGTTTGGAGGTGAGGTGGCAGAAAGAGTTGCATTTAAAACTATGGTTACTGAAGCTGTGGAAATTGTATTTTGCTGTATTTAGCAGAATTTAGCCCTCTTTCCCTGTGACCTACAATGGATTATGTGGTATAAAACATGTGGGTAGGAAGGAATACAAGAATGGGAGAAATAGGAAGGGAGAGGCAAGAGGAAGGGAGTACAGGGTTGGGGCAGGACACACAGAGATCACATACAACAGAAACTAGAATTAAACTTCCCACTGAAATGATGCCAGTTTGATAAGTGCAGGCCTAGAAGCCATGCCTGTCCTATACATTTGTGAGGGCAGGTACAGGGCCAAAATGTGAGTGAGGAAGTCCCAGAAAATTATATGTACTTGTGCAAAAATTCATAAAAACAAAACTTTTAAAAACAGCTTCAGTAAAGGAAAGCTCAGTCCCTGTCAGGGAGTGTCTGACTTGTTACTTCAAACAAACAAACAAATGAAAAAAACTAGCCCTTTCCTAGTTTAGTGATACAGAGGATGATGGGCAATTGCCTTAGAATCCTTCACTACGTATGAAGTGTGGAGAGAGAGAGAGAGAGGGCAGGGGCAGGGTTAAGGCGTCACATCTTCCTTTCAAAGTCTGGAAGTTAAAGCCATGCCCTGCCTCTCCTCCCTCCCTTTATTTGGGAAGAAGGTGAAATGAGCAACCTCCAGAGAAGAGCTGGTGTTTGGAGGGAAAGGACAGGCTGGAGGAGCTTAGAGGAGGAAATGCTGAGGTTTGACGAGTTCCCAAACAGAAGGGGGATGGCAATAATGAGATGGGCCTTTGCCAAAGAGTTCAAAAACTGCTCACCCACAGGAGCTGACCCCAGGAGCACATCCTTGCTCAAGGAAGGTCAATGGATGATGCCAACATCCAGAATGCAGAATTTGGCCCTGCCGGTGGGGTAAGGCATTTGGCTGGAGAGCCAGGTCTCTGGGTGCTGCTGATCCTGGTCCTGGCAGCTGGTGAACCACTCCACCATGTATGTCAGACACCACTTGGGGAGGCAGTAACACTGCTGGCACTTGCCTTGGTCCGATTCTTGGCAGTTCTTCACCAGCTTAATGTTGGCACTTTATCTGCATGTAGCCAATGTGGGCCTTCAGCTCCTTGGTTGCTGGGAATGGAATCAAGGTGAATTGATTTCCAGGAAGGATGAAAATGTTTCCAAAAACAAGTCACAGAGACTCTGGTGGATTACCACGTGGGCGGCACTGTGCACAGGGGAACGGGGTTTCTCACAGGGCTCATCATATTCTGTAGAATTCAGCCAAATGTCAAATACTTTGAGGAAGTGATTGACGATGACCACTCAGATGTTAAGAAAGTGGACGGGCAGATTGGAGTCTGGAGAGAGCTTATCCTGGCATTTGTCTGTCACCGTCCATAGACGTCCTGCTGCTGAGCCACCTGGATGTCACCAGGTATGGCCACATGTGGTCACCTTCATCACCCAGGTGTTTGGTCACAATCACCTGGACACCAGGAGCCCCCTTGGCAAACTTGTCAATGTATCCGAACTCTGTGTTGAAGAAAGATGCCACTACTCGCCAACTGGACTGAGGAAGGGCATGGAGTGCCAGAGTTCTGGCTAGCTGTGGGGGTCCCATGTGTTTTGGGATCAGTAGTAATTGATGGTGTAAGTGGTGGTGGGGAAAGAGACCGAAAGTATAAGAAACAGCTTCCAGTCTTTGGGGGCCTGGTTGAAATACTACAGAGATGTTTTTCACACCCTCCAAGGCACCAGGGGATGGACAATCATGGTGACCCTGGTCCTGCACTGGTGGCATTGGACAAAAACCATGTCCTTGATGTCCAGGCAGCCGAACAGTAGGTTGTGCATGGTCAGCCCCTCTGCGTAGAACTGTTTGGGTATGAAGACAAAGCAGAAGGAGAACACAATGTCTGGCAGGGTGAAGGTCACCTCAGAACTCCATGCTGGTCCTCTGGCGTTGTCTAGCTGCTCTGGCTGAGAGGTAGCCCAGCCTGGTGGGGTTCCTCCAGAGAAGAGCCAGAAGACAATGTTATTAAAAAACAAAAACAAACAAAAAACGAGCATGTTAGCTGCACATTGCACCACATATTAAGCAACAGTCCTTTAGGGAACTCTAGAAAAAAAAAAGAAACTTTAATAGAAGCTAGACTATTTTTGATGCTTCAAAAGATCTATCTGCCTTCAACAGGTAGGGCACTCTATACACCAACAAGAATTACAAATCCTCTACAACCTAGCAGGCATCTTCATGAGTTGTTATGGACAAAACAAAACACATGCTCTTAGGGCCACCTTCTGATGATTACCCTTGATAAATGTAGCTAGGCTGGTCCTTAGAGGACATCACCATTCCCACACTTGGAGACATTCTAGTTTGAATATATTATTTATTTATTCTAAACTGTGTTTTTTTTCCTTTTAAAATTTTAATTTCTAGAGTCTCTCCCTCTCATCCACTGCTCCCCTACCCACTGAGAAGGCAAATAATATATCAGTCATACATGTGGAATCATGCAAAATATATTTCCATATTAGTCATATCATACAAAACAGCAAAAAAATGTGAAAGGAAGAAAATTATATTTCAATATATACTCAGAGTTCATCAGTTCCCTCTCTGGATGTGACTTTTTTTTTTCCATCATGAGTCCTTTGCAATTGTCTTGGATTGCTGTATTGATTAGAATAACCAAGTCTTTTATTGTTGATCATCATTGTAATATTGCTGTTACTGTGCATAATGATTTCTTAGTGCTTCTCACTTCATTTTTTGTATCAGTTCAAATAGGTCTTGCCATATTTTTCTGAAACCACCCTTGTTATTTTTTCTAGCACGATAGTATTCCATCAAAATCACATGCCACAGCTTGTTCAGTCATTCCCCAATTGATGAACATCCCCTTCATTTCCAATTCTTTGACATCACAAAAAGAACTGCTATAAATATTTTTGTACATGTGGGTCCTTCTTTTTTATGATCTCTTTGAGATACAGAACTAATAGTGGTATTGCTGAATCAAAGAGTATGCAGTTTTATAGCCATTGAGCATAGCTTGAAACATTTCTGATGAGAGGGAGGTTCAATCATTGCCTGCCATTGCACCATTTTCCTCTCTACTATAAAAGCTGTTTTTATATGAGACAATTTTAATATGAGACACACCTCTTACATATGAGACAATTTTTCCCAGTTGACCTTCTTCCTTCTCCCAGTGCATCCATTTTTTCTCATTCTTACTATTTTTTCTTCTGGAGATCATTCCAACATAAGTGACTCACATCCATGCCTTCTGTCTATGCAGACTCTTTCTAACTGCCCTAATAATGATAAAGTTCTTAGGAATTATATGTATCATTTTTCCACATAGGAATATAAACAATTTAACTTTATTCAGTCCCTTATGATTACTCTTTCTTTTTACCTTTTTATATTTTTCTTAAGTCTTGAATCTGAAAACCAAATTTTCTGTCATTTCATCAGGAATGTTGAAAGTCCTCTATTTCATTAAATATCCATTTTCCTCCTAAAGGATTATACTCAGTTCTGCTGGGTAGGTTGTTCTTGGTTAGAATCCTAGTTCCTTTGCCTTCTAGAATATCATATTCCAAGCCCTCCATGCCTTTCACATGGAGTTTGCTAAATCTTGTGTGATCATGACTGTAGCTCCATATTTTAATTGTTTCTTTCTGGTTGTTTTCAATACTTCTTCCTTGACTTAGGAGGTTTGAAATTAGACTATCATATTCCTGGGAGTTTTCATCTGAGATCTCTTTCAGGAGGTGACAAATGAATTCTTTCATTTATCCTCTTCATCTAGGATATTAAGGCAGTTTTCCTTGATGATGATGTTTTAAAGATGATGTCTAGGCTCTTTTTTTTGATAATGGCTGTCAGGTAGTCCAATAATTCATCTTTCCTGGATCTATTTTCCAGGTAAGTTGTTTTTCCAAAGAGATATTTCACATTTCCTTTTATTTTTGCATTCTTGTTGACTTTTGTTTTGTTTTTGTTTGTTTGTTTAAGTCTCATGAAGTAATTAGCTTCCACTTGCCCATTTCTAAGACTTTCTAGTTTGGTAAGACTTGCCAGAGGCTATGTACCACTATCAGAGCCTCCAAGAACCCAAGGTCATTGTCAAGCTGTGATGACAAGCCTAAGTAGAACTTCACTGGAGTAACAGAAACATTATTAATTAATACTTATTAAAAACAGATAATCCTTGGGACAATGAGATTCTTTTGAACTGATTCCAGTGAACATATTCACCCTACCTCCCAAGCGCCAACTTGAAAATATTCCTTTTGTCCATGCCCTCCCCTTTCCAGTTGCAATTCTGACATTCTCCCAACACTTCTCTTCCCTTCAATTTCTCACCACTTCCAAAACACCCCCACTAATGTTTCTCCCTCATGAGAATACTTTCCTGAAATAGGGGGTTTATTCTACTTGCTTGAACTTTGGGCCTAGCATTGAAATGAGAAGCCTTGACCTACCTAGAAATTGCCCTACAGACTTTCCTTCTCTACATTATGAATTGGTGGTCAGTGACATCTATAAAATAAGACAGTAAAATCAAGAATCTTTTTGGATCAATAGCCACTTCAAAAAATATATATACTTGTGGGGATTTTTTTCTTCACTAAGAAAAAAGGTGACATCATAGCAAAACAAAAATATGCAAGGGAAATTGCTTTATCTGGAGATTTTTGAACAATTATTGTACATTTTTTAAAACCTGACCTGAAGTTTTATCAGTATAGAAACCTTGCTGTGAACAAACTCTTTTATTAGTGCATATTGGCACCTTCTCTGAAATTATAGTGTTAGTTGTTTGGGCACTGAAAAGTTATGTTTTACCCAGCTAGGGTCAAAAGCCCAGGATGTGTCAGAAGAGAGTCCTAATCTAGGTCTGTACAATTCTTACCACACTTCTTATATCATACTTCCCCTTTCCTACCAGTGAATTCTTTCCAGGGCCTCCATTTTGAATAGGGGCTTGGGACTGCAGTGTTTCATTCCCCTCATGTCTGTGCTTCTGACTTTCTCACTTAGCCACCCTCTTCCCACAAATATATCTCTCCCCCCCCACTTTTAAATTCTCTTTTATGTATTTTCTTCCCCGTTAGAATATAAGTCCCTTGAGGGTAGGAACTGTCTTTATTTTTGCTTAGATTTGCCTCCCTGGTGTTTAGCTCTGATCCTGGCACATGGTAAGAACTTAAATGTTAATTGTCTGCTTGCCTAAGTTAGCCTAATATAGTGTATGTTAAAGTTGTTAAGTTCTTAGTCTTTGTCTCTCCATCTTCCGTAGTCTTTTCATCTTTAAGCATCCCCTTGTTTACACTGCCCTATAGCAAGTTAATAGGATATAGATTACCTTTAAACATCCTGGTCTTATGTAGTTGTTTTTTCATTGGTGATAACATTTTTTAAAGGGCATCCACATTTTAAGAAATAGCTATGGCACTTTAGGCATGCAGATGTTTTTATTTTATTTATTATTTTATATTCATCTTATATCATAACTTCCCATGTCTTATTAAACTAGGTTTTGTTCATAGATACTCTTCTAATTTCTCTTGTCTAGATAATTGAATTTTGCATTGTTTAAAGGCAAAGAGAGAAGTTTCTTCATTAAGGTTGAACATAGATACATACTTAACGTATTTATTCATTTCTACAGTGAGCCCCAAGACATTGCAATTCTAGAAATTAATTTTTTACACTGAAGTCCTAAGTCCTGTACCTAATTTTCTCAGGAAATAATCAGCACACATGATAAAATCAGACTTTCCCTCAGGATGTTCAGTGATTTGCCAAAATAGTTGGTTTTAATCTTGTCATATACAACTAAGCTGACAACTTAAATATGAAATGTTTCAATAGTCAATCATGCTGGCTCTTTTTGTGTTAGTTAAGAATTAGAAATTGAGAGAATGCTTATCAATTTAGGAATGGCTAAACAAGCTGTGATTGTGATGAATTAGTATTGTGCTATAAGAAATGACAACAGGATGATTTCAGAAAAACCTGGAAAGACTTGCTAATGCAAAGTGAAGTGAGTGGAACCAGGAGAACATTGTACAAAGTAACAGCAATACCCTACAGTGAAGAATTGTGAATGACTTAGCTATTCTCAGCAATACAATGATCCAAGATAATCCCAAAGGACTCATGATGAAGCATGCTATCCACCTTCAGAGAAAGAACTGATACTGTCTGAATACAGACTGAAGCATGCTATTATTCCTTTCCTTCCTTCCTTCCTTCCTTCCTTCCTTCCTTCCTTCCTTCCTTC
>NW_027186390.1:6640795-6680474 GCF_028583685.1 Petaurus breviceps papuanus
GGGGGACTCTCAACAACAGCTTCCCAGAATTCAGATCAAATCACAGAACACTTCTCAAAGTGAGTCCCAAAACAAAGCTACACATCAGGGCTTATATAGCCTTCTCCTGGCTCAGAGAATGTAACAACCTTATTGACCCACTGGCCAATCAAAAAGTATCGACTGAAAAACAAGCCTCCCACCCCAGGTTTCAGGTGCACTTTAGCCTAGGGGCAGGGAAAATCTTCCAAATTCGCATTCCCATTACACCTTCCTTCCTTCCTTCCTTCCTTCCTTCCTTCCTTCCTTCCTTCCTTCCTTGCTTCTTCTTGTACAAAATGACTAATACAGAAATGTTCTACATGATTGTGTTGCGGCAGGGGCTCTACCCACTCAAAAACTATTGAGGTTTCATGGTGTGTTGTGGTGGAACCATCTCAAAGAATTCAGAGTCAGACCACCTCTAATCCAAGTAGAGCCATTTATTGAGATTGACACCTCTCATGAGGCAGGCTAAGTTCCAAGAGGATCCAGCAAACTCAGAGAGAGAAAGATGGATTTCTATAGGATAAAGATGCTGATTACACAATCAAAATTTACATAGAATATAGGAATATGATTAATATTAAAAAGGCAGGAGGAGTTTGTTAAGGGATTAGGTAATAGAACCATCTATGGTTCGGTGGTTAAACATTCTGGTCATTCTGCCCTCCAACTGGCTAGCTATTGTGGTCCTGTCTGTTCAAGATAGATAGTTAGGTATTGTGGTCCTGTCTTGGGTTAAAAGGATAATGTGATTGTGGTTGAGCATAAGAACACATCTGTTCAAATGTGTTGAATGGGTCTTGGGGCATTTGCAGTAGCTGGTTTCTCGTCACATGGACACATACCTGCTATTCTATGAGAACTATGAATTCAGGGACACCTCTGTTATTCTAGTGATCAGTGAGGCACATATGAAGAAGTTAGGACATTGGGGGGGGCTGGGTAGGTACAGCGGGGCTTATAATGAAGTTAGAATATTGGAGCTGGGGTCAGCTTTATTAGAATTCCATTTTTGCACATGTATAACCTATATCTGATTGTTTACTCAGGGAGGGGAGAGATGAGGAAGGGAGGGAGAGATAGAATTTGGAACTCAAAAGTTTTTTTAAAGGTTTAAAAATTGTTTTAATATGTAATTGGGAAAATAAATATAAAATATATATAAAATAATATATACATACATAAATAAATATAAAAATAGAAAATAGAAATATAAAAAAGAAACCTTAAAATAGTTATTGATGCTGGTTAATAAAACAAAAAAAATATGGCTGTTTATATCTTAGACCAAAAGTACAGTATAGTGGAGAAGGTGCTGGATATGGGGTCAGAGGAGCTGGATTTAAATCTTAGTTTTTGCTTTTTATAGATCTATGTCATCTTGGAAAAGTCACTTAATTACCTTAGAACTCAGTTTTCTTATCTGTAACAAAAATAAGGATATTGGACAAAGTGACTTCGAACATCCCTTTCAGTTGCCAATCTCTGGTTTCATTTTCATTTTAAGTGTGTTTATGTTCATTATCTATTATTAATGCCTATAGGTGTTTGTGTAGTATACTCCTAGTACTTTTTGGGCACTAAGCCTCATTAACCCTTTTAAATTTCAAGACCATTTGGTGACCCTACAGATAGTATATTGTAGTGGTTTGTGCTGAACTTGGAATCAGAAGAAATATTTATTTTAATTGCGCTTATGATATTCATTAGCTTTGTGGTGCTGGGAAAGTCATTTAACTCTTTCAAACTTGGTTTTCATCCACAAAATGGGGATAATAATGCATGTTGTAATGAGTTTTATAATACTCAAGATGAGGTAATATATATCAAATGCAATGAAAACTTTAAAGAGTTATATAAATTTATTATCATTACTGTAAGCTTCAAGTGTTAGAATGAAGTTCTTCCTTATTAAAGAACTCAAAGTGGTGGAAACCCCATGAGTTGGTGGGGAGGTCTCTCTTTCAGATCCACCATCAACAGGTGGACCCAGTGCCATGATGCAGATTTTTGTGAAGACTTTGATGGGGAAGACCATCACCCTTGAGGTCAAACCGTCTGATACTATTGAAAATGTCAAGGCCATAAGATAAGGAAGGTATTCCACCTGATCAACAAAGATTGATTTTTGCAGGGAAGCAACTAGTTGAAAGATGGATGTATTTTGTCTGACTATAACATTCAGAAGGAATCTACCCTTTGTCTTGTTCTGAGGCTTCATGGTGGTACCAAGAAGAGAAAGAAGTCTTACACCACTCCCAAAAAGAACAAGCATAAAAGAAAGAAGGTTAAGCTTCCTGTTCTGAAGTACTATAAGGTTGATGAGAATGGAAAGATTAGCTGCCCTCTACGAGAGTGCCCTTCTGATGAATGTGGTGCTGGAATCTTTATGGCTAGCCATTTTGACAGACATTATTGTGGCAAGTGTTGTCTAACCTACTGCTTCAACAAGCCAGCAGACAAGTAAATGTATATGTGTTAATTAAAAAAAAAAAACTCAAAGTGGTGATTAAACTAAATATTAACAATTTTCTTCATTGGGTATTTCCTAATAAAACATCTACAAATAGGTAGGGGTTGAAACAAGAAGGCACTCCTAGTTTACTGTCCCTTTTTTATAGATATCACTGAGTGAGCACTACAGGTATGAACAACCTGTAGGGCATTGTACCATTTCTTACTCAGATGGGGGTGTGATTCGTTCCCAGATGGAAGTCTTTCTTTCCTCTGAATGCCAAAGCTGTTGACCTTTATGATGTTAATCTGTTTCTCCAGCTGTCATAAGCATTTAATGTAGATGTGAAGAAAGAATTTGATCTTTTCAAAGGCACCTTCTTTTTTTTGTGTTTGTCACACTAATTCCACTAAGCAGTTAGCACCATACAAATCTAGGTAAGATCTGAAATTTCTTGCCATAAAATATTTGAAGTTTGTCTCAAAGTATGTTTCAATGCTATAGCCTTTTTTTTGTCTTCAAGTAAAATTGTTTATCACTTCTTTCTAGATAGATAATATGTATTTGGGAAGCTACAGGAGGTATAGTCTGAAAAAGAAATAAGATTTATGATATTGTAAATTGCTTATTTGCCAGCTATGATATTTAGAGAGTTTACCAATGCATTAAGTCTTTTCAGTTTCACTAAACAATATTTCATAATTGTCCATGATCAGAAATTGAAAAGGTCAAACTCAACTTCAATCATCTCCAAGATCTGATCACTTGCTTTAATTTAAATTTAAAGAGATGGGATGAACCAGATTATTATATAGATGCAAAATCCAATTTGGTATAGTTGATTTGAAAGTCTAACACTGTGCCAATAAATATATGGAGCAACAAATTACCTCCTATGTCATTATAATGTACTGAATTCTATCGATTACCTTGCTTGGTTTGAGCCTTATTCTGACCAGTGATCCTGGACTTTGATTCTGACTGGCATAAATAACTTCTTGTAGCTTAATTTGGTCTCTGGAATCCACCATTTGGATTCTAACTCCTCGCTTAACTGGTTTTTGTTTTTTTATCTTGGCTGTGTTTGGTCTGTGGTCAATTGTCAGCTTAATTTTGTCAAGTATCTTGTTCCTGACCATGACTTCTTATCATTCCTGAGGTTGGCCTTGACAAAGTGTCCCAGCCTAGGCTATATCTCTTGTCATTTATGAAAAGGCTAAGGTTCTGATAAACATAGGAAAAAAATTTATTCTATTGACCTCTTTTATGATTCCCTAGATATTCAGCTTCATGAAGACTTGAAGTCTTTCTCACTTGATATCAACTCTTTGTATTTAATATAACGTTATGAGTTCTAGCTACCTCATAAAGACTTTGCAAAGAAGTTCTCTACAAATTGTGAAGTAAATTATAAATAAAAGCTATTTTTGTTCTCATTATTAATGATGATATAAATTTATGGTAATTAATTTCATGCTAATCCTTTTTCTAAGCAACTATCTACATTTGACCTGCAAATATGGATTTGAAAGTAAATGATTATAAAAAAACTCATTTTTTTTTTACCTGAGGACCGAGACATGTTCACTCCTCCCACTTGTTGACAGACCATTGTTGTATCCCTCTTGCTTCATCCTTTGGGATAATTCAAGTATGCTGTTATTTCTGTAAGTAATATTATGAACCAAATTCCTTTTATGACATAAATATGGCTCTGATACATAAACGAGAAAGAGCCAAAATAGATAGAAAATTATAAATCAATTTCCCTAATGAATACTGATGCAACAATTTTAAATAAAATGCTAGCAGAGAGATTACAACAACATATCACAAGTATCATGCATTATGACCATTTAGGAATTATATCAGGAATACAAGCTTGGTTCAATATTAGTAAAAACTATTAGCATAATTGACAATATCAATAACAAAGAAAACAGAAATCATATGATTATCTCAATAGATGCAGAAAGAGCTTTCGACAAAATACAACACCCATTCCTATTAAAAACAGTAAAGAGCATAAGAATAAATGCAGCTTGCTTAAAATAATAACCAGTATCTATATAAAACCATCAGCAAACATTATCTGTATGTAATAGGGATAAACTAGAAGCCTTCCTAATCAAGGATGAAACAATGATGCCCATTATCACCTCTACTATTGAATATTGTACTAGAAATGTTAGCTATAGCAATAAGAGAAGGAAAAAGAAATTAAAGGAGTTAGAAAAAGCAATGAGGAAACAAAGGTATAATTCTTTGTAGATGATACTATGTTATACATAGAGAATGCACTAAAAAAATACTTGAAATAATTAACAATTTTAACAAAGTTGCAAGATATAAAATAAATCCACATAAATCAGCATTTCTATATATTACCAACAAAGTCCAGCAGCAAGAGATAGAAAAAGACATTCCATTTAAAATAATTGCAGACAATATAAAATACTTGGGAGTCTACCTGACAAGACACGCCCAGGAACTGTCTGAACACTTTTCACACACAATTAAAGTCAGATCTAAACAATTGGAAAAACATTAACTGCTCATGGGTAATGAAAATGACAAGTTTATCAAAATTAATACATTTATTTAGTTCCATACCCATCAAACTACCAAAAATTATTTTATAGAGCTAGAAAAAATAATAGCAAAATTCATCTGGAAGAACAAAAGGTCTATATCAAGGGAATCAATATCAGGGGAATATCAGTATAAATATCAAGGGAATCAATTTAAAAAATGTTAAGGAAGATGGTCTAACTGTACCAGATCTCAAACTAATTAATAAAAATTAATTATCTAAATAGTCTGGTGGTGGCTAAGAAATAGAGTAGTGGATCAACGGAATAGAGAAGGTAAAAATTATATTATAGTGAAATGACCATAATAATCTAGCATATGATAAATCCAAAGATTCAAGATTTTGGAACAAAAACATTATTTGACAAAAAGTGCTGGGAAAACTGGAGAACAGTATAGCAGAAACTAGGTATAGACTAACATTATACCATATACCAATATAAGGTCAAAATAGGTACATGATTTGCACATAAAAGGTGATACACAAGCAACTTACGAGCTTGTGGAATAGTTTATTTGTCATATCTATAGATAAGGGAAGAATTTAGAACCAAAGAAAATATAGAAAGTGTTACAAAATGTAAAACAAATAATTTTGATTGTATAAAATTTAAAAGATTTTGTACAAACAAAACCAATGCAATCAAAATTTAAAGGAAAGTAGAAAATTGGGGGAAAATGTTTTCAACAAGTATATCACATAAAGGCCTATTTCTCAAATATATAGAGAACTGAGATAAATTTATAAAAAAAAGTAAGTCATTCCCTCATTGATAAATGGCCAAAGGATATAAACAGGCAGTTTTCTGACTAAGAAATTAAAGCTATCTATAGTCATATGGAAAAATACTCTAAACCACTATTGATCAGAGAAATGCAAATTAAAACAACTCTGAGGTACCACCTCACACTTATCAGCATGGCTAATATGACAAAAATGATAAATATCAGAAATGATGTGAGAAAAGTGGGACCCTAAATGTACAGTTGGTGGAGTTGTGAACTGATTTAACCATGCTGGAGAGCAATTTGGAACTATACCCAAAGGGCAACCAAACTGTGCATACACTTTGATCCAGCAATACCACTGCTAGATCTATATTCCAAAGACATCCAAAAAAGGGAAAAGGATCTTTTTTTTCAAATGCTTTATTAATTTCTGATTTACATCATTAATTTCCACCAGATTTTGAGTTACAAATGTTCTCCTCCATTTTTCCCCTACCCACCACCCCAAAACAGCAATCCCACAGGATATCCCCTCCTCCAATCTGCTCTCTCCAATATGTTCTCCCATGGCCCCTTAGACTTTTCCAGTAGGGCATGGTGGATCTCTATGCCCCAGTGCCTGTATATCTTCTTTCCCAGTTATATGTAAGGTAGTATTAATAATAGTATATATAATTTTAAACATTTGATTTTAAAACTGAATTCCAGATTAATTCCCTTCCTCCCTTGTCACCCACCCTTACTAGGAAGATAAGCAGTTCAGTATAGATTGTACATGTGTAGCTAATGCAAAATATCAACATAGTAGATATATTGTAAAAGACTGACTATATTTCCCTCCCTCCTATCCCACCACCCACTTGTTCTATTCTCTACTTTGATCCTGTACCTTTTCAAAAGTGGGTGCTTCCAACTTCCCTCCCCCCCAAACCTGCCCTCCCTTCCATCATCCCTCCTCTCATCCCCTTCCCCCTACTCTCCTGTAGGGTGAGATACCCTATTAGTATGTATTTCATTCCCTCCCCGAGCCAAATTCAGTGAGAATAAGGTTGACCCATTTTCTTTTGCCTTCCTATTCTTCCCCTCCATTGTAACCCTTTACGCTTGCCTCTTCTTTATGAGATAGTTTACCCCATTCTGTATCTCTCCATCTCCTCTCATTAAATTCCTCTCTCACCTCTTGATTTCCCCTTTTAAGTATCATCCCTTCCTATTAAATTGGTCCTGTGCCCTCTATCTATGTATACCTGTAACCATATATACACAAGTTCAACTTTGATAAGTTCCTTATGATTTCTTTTCCCTGCTTACCTTCTCAAGCTTCTCTTGCTTCTTGTATCTGGATGTCAAATTTTCTTTTCAACTCTGTTTTTTTAATTAAGAATGCTTGAAAGTCCTCTATTCCACTGAATGACCATATTTTCCCCTAAAACATGATACTCAGTTTTGCTGGGTAGGTGATTCTTGGTTTTAATCCCAGATCCTCTGCCCTCCAGAATATCCTATTCCAGGCTCTTCGATCCCTCAGTGTAGAAACTGCCAGATCCTGTGTTATCCTGATCATGTTTCTACAATATTTAAATTGTTTCTTCCTGGCTGCTTGTAATATTCTCTCCTTGATCTGGGAATTCCAGAACCTGGTTATAATATTCCTAGGAGTTTTCTTTTTGGGATCTTTTTCAGGAGGTGATCAGTGGATTCTTTCAACCTCTATTTTGCCTTCTGGTTCTAAAACATCAGGGCAATTTTCCTTGAGGATTTCTTGGAGGATGATTTCTAGGTTCTTTCCCTGATCATGGCTTTCAGGTAGTCCAATAATTTTTAAATTATCTCTCCTGGATCTGTTTTCCAGGTTAGTGGTTTTTCCCATGAGATATTTCACATTGCTTTCTATTCTTTCATTTGTTTGGATCTGTTTAACATCATCTTGATTTCTCTTCAAGTCACTAGCTTCCCTTTGCTCCAATCTAAATCTGAGGGAACAATTCTCCTCATTGAGCTTTTGAGATTCTTTTTCCATCTGGCAAATTCGGCTTTTCAAGGCATTCCTCTCCTCATTGTCTTTTTGAGCCTCTTTTGCCAATTGAGTCAGTCTGTTTTTTAAGGTGTTATTTTCCTCAGTCAGGTTGTTGACTCTCATTTCATAATTCTTACATTGTACTCATTTCTCTTCCCAATTTTTCCTTCACTTCTCTTATCTGCTTCTTAAGGTCCTCTATGTCCTGTAACCAGCTCGTATTTTCCTTTGAAGCTTTTGGTGCAGGAGTTCTCACTTCACTGTCTTCCTCCTGTTCCATGCTTTGCTCCTTTTTGTCCCCAAAATAGGAGTCTAATGTTGGAATCTTCTGTTTGTTTTGCTTCCTTTGTCTGGTCATGTCACCCCTCAGTCACTTGACCCCTGGGCTTTTTGCCACAGTAGGACTCTGCCACCAGACAGGGAGCTTTCGTCCCAAACACTGGGGTTTTCTCAGCTGCCGGAGGTATTAGTTGGGTGTCCTCTCTGAGGTCTCCACATGCTCTAGCAAGCTGTTCATACACCCTAGAACCTCCACCCTAGACCACAATCCAGATCCAAGCAGGTTAAAGCAAGAGCGATTACCCCTCTGACTGGTAACTTGGTCCCCCTACACTCTGCAGGCCAGGAGCTGAAGCTGCAATGTGGTGGCTGAGATGCTCAGTGGCTTCTCACCCTGGGGGCAAAAGCTGACTCACTCCCAACTACTGGTCCCAAAGTCCACACTACACTGACCTCTCACTTTGTCCTTTGTATCTATGTGTTGATAAATCTGGAAATGGCCACAGCTGCTGCTGATCTGGAGTTCCTCTGGCTGGTGGCTGGTCAGGCCTGCCCTGGGGCTAAAACCTTGGAGTGGGGCAGCACTTGCTGTGCTGGCTGATTCCTGCTGGCCTGCCAGGCTGTCCTCAGTAGAAAGTTAGCTTCTCTGTGTCATTTTGTGGGTTCTGCAGCTCCAAAGTTTGTTTAGAGTCCCCTTTTACATGGATTGAGGAAGGTGGAAGCCAGAGCCTGGGGGAGGGGGGGGTCCTGCTTCTACTCCCAAAGGATCTATCTTTGTGCAAAAGTATTTATAGAAGCTCTTTTTTGTGGTGGTAAAGAATTGGAAATCTAAGGGATGTTCATCAATGGGGGAATGGCTAAACAAGCTGTGGTATATGATTGTGATGGAATATTTCTGTGCTATAAGAAATGACAAGCAGGAAGATTTCAGAAAAACCTGGAAAGACTTACATGAACTGATGCAAAATGAAATGGGCAGAGCCAGAATATTGTACACAATAATAGCAGTATTGTACAGTGAAGAATTGTGAATGGCTTAACTATTCTCAGCAATACAATGATCCAAGACAATTCCAAAGGATTCAGGGTGAAGCATACTATCTGCCTCTAAAGAAAGAACTGATATTGTTTGAATACAGATTGAAGCATGCTATTTTTTACTTTTTTCATTCTTTTTCTTTCATTCTCATCTTCTTGTACAAAATGACTAATTGGAATGTTTTATATGATTGAACATGTATAACCTATGTCTAATTGCGTACCATCTCAGGAAGGAGGAAGAACAGGGATGGAAGAAGAAAAAGAATTTAAAACTCAAAAGTTTAAAAGAAAACAAATGTTAAAAATTGTTTTAACATATAATTGGGGAAAAATGTTTTAAAAATATTATAAACACTGAGTGTGGTAGTATATATTTGTAATCTCTGCTGCCAGGGAGGCTGAGGCAGATGGATTTCTTGAGATCAGGCTGCAATGTCTAAACTGATCAGGCAGCCTCACGAAGTCTGGCACCAATATGGTAAGCCCTGGGAACAGGGGGCCACTTGGTTTCCTAAAGAGGGGCAAACTGTCAAAGGTTGGAAATGAACAGATTAAAGCGTCCATGCCAACCAATAGGGGGATCAAACCTATGAGTGGCTGCTGAACTCCCAGTCTGAGCAAGACAGGGAGAACATTCCCAAAACAAACAAATTAACTAGAAGCAACAACTCCTAAATTAACCAGAAATTCCTCTGTCTTCCTGAGGGCCCAAAGCTTGATGAATGGTTCCTTCTAGCTCTATTTGCTATGATTTTATGATTCTAAGAATGCTGCTGTTAGGGTCTTTCCTGAATTTTCCTGCCAGGTGCAATTGAGATACAGATTGGCATGGGATTGAGATGGAATAGGAGAGAGATGGAATTGGGATTGAGTATCAGGTGGTAGCACTTCCCACATAGAATAAATAAATTCCTCTTCTTGGTCCTCTGGAAACAATTCACAAGTTTCTTATAATCTTTGAAAATTTTGGTTAATGTAATAAACTGATTATTCTGAAAAGTTAATTTTCTTTGTAGAAAATACTTCACTTAATGAATACAAGTATTGATTCCTCCTAAGTATATTGGGGAAAATAATAGCTTTGCCTTCACTCTCAGAATTTAGACTCTTCCCTGAAAGCCTGGCTTCTGACAGGTGATTTTTTTCCTTATCTTACCTAGAACCAGGTCACCATGCCATTCTCCACTATTTTCAAGCCATACCACTGCCATGGACCCTCCCTGTCCACCCCCAGGATCCCATTATGTATTTTCTTGAAGATAGGGACTTTCTTTCTTCCTTTCTATCTACAGCACTTAACATTGTGTCTGGCACATAACAAATGCTAACTACATTTTTTCATTTATTCACTCATTCTTCTTTCATTTGTTTATTCCTCTGAGGTGTGTGTGTGTGTGTGTGTGTGTGTGTATGTGTGTGATGATAATCAAGCTTCAGCATATCAATAGTACATAACAGCTATGGGTCCATCTATATGAATACTCCTTCCAATAATGAAGATTGTAGGCATTTTAAGTATGTGGCTTCATAAATTTCTCTGTCCAAAATAAATAAACAAATAAACAGAAGCAAGCAGCTGGTGGCTAACCTGATGTTCAGCCCCTTCCAAATATAACTAGGCTGATTCTTAAATATCAGATATATATTTTCAGAATTTGACAATGTCAGACAAACTCCATTGCCAGGTCTCTCCTTGACACTGTTCTAACTTAGGAAGACCAGCCAAAGATTGGGCCCTACCAGCCTAGTACTAAAGAATTGAGAGTTACCTCTTCACATGAGAATAGAACAATCAAACACAGAAAACATTACTTGTCCAAAATAAGTGCTTCAGTGGTGGCCAGAGCTCTGGACACAGAGACAAAGAATCCTGTCTCTGATACTGTGTGATTTGGGCAAAGTTATTGAATCTCTCTTGGGGTGTATATGTGTTCAAGGAGGATTAGCACTTCTGATGTGAGGGCTTGCTGAGCCCTTTTCAGGGCTGCCTATCCACCTTTGATGTCCATCTGTCATTGGACTCTCCGCTATGGCTCCAAAAAGCTGCAGCAGATGCAATGGCCACATCCTGGTAAAACCATCTCAGCAAATGGGCTAAACCAGGTGGAGGGTAACCAGTAGGCCACAAACCTGTGAGTGAGTTAGGGGAATATCCGTCCCAAGCATGTGAAGACTTCCCCCCCTCCCCACCCCATGGAATGGGCAAATGAGAAGAATTTGTTCCAGCGGCCATGAAGGTGGTAGAAGCAGGTGCTGTAGAGTGCTTAGAGCTTGGTTAGACATCAAAGAAGACAAGGTCATTCGCTGCATCCCAGGTCATCACCAGTCTTGACTTTTGTCTTGTCACTAGGCTTTGATGACTGAAAGAGAGAGTGATGTTGCTGTGTTATGTCATTGTTCCTCTTTGAATGGAAGGACAAACAACAGAACTCTCTAATTTCTACTTTTCTCATCCATAAAATGAAAGACACTGTGGTATAGTTGGAAGAGTCCTGGATTTGGAGTTGGGAAGGTCCTGCATCTTAGACTTCCTAGGACACTCTGTGATCCTGGGCAAATCAATAATCTTGAATCTGTATTTTCCTATGTGTAAAATGGGGCTAACCCTTGAAGCACCTACGTCACAAGGTTATTGTGGCAATCAAATGTAAAATGTAAAACAGTATGTAAATAGCTTCTGTCAATATCATAATGAGAGGGTTAGACTAGATCTCTATGCTCTAAATCTCTTCTGGTTCTAAATAGTATGATCCAGCAAAAATTCCAGCTCTGTCATACAATTTCCATAGAACCTAATAGTTCTTGTAAGTGATACGACTTGTTATACATTTTTGGCTCTTTCTTTTGCTAAGTTTTATACTGAACACTTATGGTCATTTGAGTTTTATGATGAAAATTGAATATACTAGATAATACATAGCTAATAACAATAGCTAGCATATATATATATATGTATTTATATATATGTATATAGTCCTTGAAGATTTGCAAAGGGTCTCACATATGCTGTTGCATTTGCTCCTTACAACAACAATATTACTATTGTAATACCTACTTTACAGATGGGGAAACTGAGGCTGAAAGAGTTTAAGTCACTTGCCCAAGGTCACACAGCTAGGAAATGCCTGAAGCAATATTTTATGCTTGATGTAAACATGAAACTTAAACATGGGCCATATAGATAAAGAGTTCAGAGAAACAGAGGAAGAAAAGGGGCTACAGAATGTAGCCTAAGAGATTTCACTGAGAACTCACTACTGTTTAGACATCCCTAAAAAGATGCCAACCAAGATACAAAAGAAAATAGGATGAACAGGTCATGCGAAGTCACCTACAGAAAGAAAAGGAAAATAGAAGGGAAAGTCCATGTACCATTAAGTAACTGATCAAGAAACAAAAAGAAAGACATCTGTGATTAAGGATAAAAATAAGTAGCTTGCTTCTGAAACCAAAGCAGTTGCAGACAGATGGAGAGAGCACGGTGTGGTCCTGTGAAGCATCAGCTCAGTGTCTAGGGAGGGTTAGTGTGTGGCACATCTCAGAGAATGCCAAAGGAAGAGATGACCCCTATCAGGTACTTGGGGCCTAATTGTGTATAAATGCTGGCATCTAGAATAAAGGATGTCAGTGTTCTGGGGGTTGTCTTCCTACAGCTGTTTGCCTTTATACTCCAGTGCTAGAAAGATTTCTTCAGTGCCCTTTCTCAGATCTTCTGCTCCCTATAAATGCAAAAACACAGATAGAGGGTAACACTTTAATATGTGAGGAGTAGAACTCTTTTGCTTTGTCTAAGATGACTCAGGCAGCAGCAGAGATTGAAGCTGACCGTGTTGAAGCCTCTCAATCCTTGATAAACCAATATATAACTTTCAAGTAAAACCTGCCTGAGCAAAAACTTTAAATGAAGGCCATCTCACCTTCTTGGGTGACAATATACCATATATTTGTAAAACTAGCATCTGGCTGTTTAAAGTACCCACCTAAGAGTTATTGTAAAGTTTGAACATGATAATATATTCACTTTGTAAATATTCACTTTATAACATAACATATTCACTTCGTAAACTTTAAAGAGCTACATAAACGTCAACTTCTATGAATACATGGCTGAAAAAGCAAAGTACAAAAAGGAGTTTACTGATCCTTTGGCAGAAAAGGGAAGAGCAGCAGTCTTAAGCTTCCGAATTGATGAATTCGCTGTAACTAATAACATTTTGATAGAATGTTGAAATGTCATGTTTAAGGAAACGGTGGTGTCACATTTTGCAATGGGCTCTGGCTTTTCCAAAATCCAATTTATCATCATTCTAAATCCCAAGGAAAGCAAATCTCTACCTTACAGAAATGGTTGCCATTTACCTCATCCATTATCCAAGAAAGACATTTCTCTCTTCAAGACCAACCACTTTCTCATGGCATTCTAAGTCTTCTATAACTTCGCACCATCTTACCTACACACTGTGGACAGGTTTGTCTTATTGTCCCCTGACCACACTGTCTTATTCATCCTCTGTTACCTTCATTCCCTTCTCCTTTGTAAGATGGTCTAGAGAGGATGCCCTTTCCTATCACTTGTATAAATACTACTCATTTTTCAACACCTCCTATATCAAGTCCCACTTCCTCCATGAAGACTTCCCTGATGTCATCTACACTTCCTGATACTAAGCATACATAGTGATGTGTGTATATATATTGTGACCATGGGCAAATCAGTTAACTCCTTTATTTCCAGTCAACTTTCTAAGATTATTATTAATTGTGGAGGAGATATGACTTGAAGATAGATAAAGCATTTATTAAGCAATTACTACATGCCAGGAATTGCATAGGAAGAAGGAGTTTCCTTATGGAAACATCCCTACAAAAATGAAATCACAGATCCTCTGCAACAGTCATGCATAATTTTTTCTTACTTTTTTTTTTAAATGAGGCAATGGGGGTTAAGTGACTTGCCCAAAGTCACACAGCTACTAAATATCTGAAGCAGATTTGAACTCAGGTCTTCCTGATACCAGGACCAGTACTCTATCCAGTTTGCCACCTAGCTGCCCCTTTTGTCTATATTTCTTAAAGCAGTGGGCATCTATACCATACATGTAAATATACAACAATATTAAATTAACCATTTTTTTATATACTGTATCAAATATATATCACTTAACTCCCCAACAGGACTGAAAAATCCTGGAGAGCAAAGATCATACTTTATACTTATATTTTATACTTTATATATCTTTATGGACATATAGAGGATGTTTAGCAAATTATGGTTGAATTAGACTGAACTCATCCTCTTGAATAGAGCAAAGCTCCAACCCAACTACTACTTTCTAATGTTTCAGGATTAAAATGAGCTACAATTAATAGCTCTCTGACTTGAGGAGATTGAATCCAAATATATGAATCCCCTTCCAGCCCTGCCTCAGCCCCCAACATTCCTCCTTCACCAACTTGAGAGACTTTAAGAATCAAGACTAGATTTTATGAACTGTGATGAATAAGTTAAATACCACCAAATTCACAGACCTAACACAGCAGCTGAAACTGCCTACTAAATGGAAATCAGTGCAGAACAGAAGAAGCTAATGACCGTGGAAAGTGCTGATTCCTAACAAGGGATTCACATCAAAAGTAGAAAACTCTAATGAGTGAACTCTCAGGTGCCTTCAAGCTGCCACCATCACAAAAGAAGGAGAAATCTCAAGTATAAATTCAAAGTAAAACTGCTAGTGTGAGTCTTATGTACTGAGTCTGAAATAATCAGGGGAATTAGTGACACTGCAGTTAATATTTAAAAAAAAAAGAGCCCAAAGCAATGGGTTTATTATATATTTTATTTTTAGACGACACATGTGAATGTAAAACTTGGACTCCAAAAACAGAAATCAACTGAAAAGAATTTTAAGAATGTGAAGATTCTCGAATGTAACTTACATAGGCCTTACAGCTAATACCTCTATTTGAAAGAGACAGAAATAGACAAGTCCTGTTGAGTATTTTACATATATGCTATAAATGGCAAGTGCTTAAAGAAATATATACACAAACATATGTATGTATTGGCTACACTAAATAAAGAAGCAGATCTCTCTATAGTATCAAACAACCATGTTATATAATACAGAGCTCAAAGTCCATTTGCATAAGACTCTCCTGGTGGAGACTGATTACACAATGAATGGGGGAGGAGGAGGGAAATGAGACCTTGGGAAAGAAGAGATCTTAGTTTTTGGCTTCCAGCTTCAAGAAAGAAAATGTCTGGTTCCAGATTCCCTTCAGGTCCCTGAAAGGAGTGAAAGAAGACAACATGTAGAAAAGTCACTACCTCCATCATGTTTCTATTCCAAGTTTCACTGCATTAGAAACTTTAGGGAATTTCCCTTTTGGTGAGATCTGGAAATCTCTCTCTTGGTTGAGCTCACTCCTAATGGAAGAACTCCTTCACTATGTGTTTTGTCTCATATATTCTCATCTGCAGACCTTTTCTGATTTCTGTTTGCTATCAACTTGGATAAATGATTTTATTTGCTATTTGCTATATGCTCATTGTAGAACTGGAATTTGGTGGGAAAAGAGTCAAGCCTTAGTTATATAGCTTAGTATACTCCTTCCCCATTAAAGGATAGTGACCAGGAGCTCATTTGGAACCTAAAAATTATTTCCCCTAGACTGACAAAGAGGGTAGATAGATATAACTTTAGCCTGACACCTTTTCTTTGAGGCAAGCAGAGAGACTAGCCATTGGCACCAATCATTCTTGCTTTTCCTCTAGGTGGGAATAAAAATTTTACTTGGAGAAGGGTGGGTGGAGGAGGATCTATTCATGCCTCCCTGTGAGCCACATCCAGACAGACCCATATGGACACACATAATATGCGTCCTTTGCCCCACATGGACAAAATGCATACCATACGCCCCTTACACAAGCCCACATGCATGCACACACACATATACATGGGACACATATATCAAGGGAAACTTGCTCAGTTGTTTCTCAGTCATGTCTGATTCTTTGTGAGCCCATTTGGGATTTTCTTGTCAAAGATACTGGAGTAGTTGGCCATTTCCTTCTTCAGCTCAGTTTCTAGATGAAGAAACTGAGGTAAACAGGGATAAGTGACTTGCCCAGGGTCACAGATACTCAGTTTCTGTGGGCAGATTTGAACTCAGGAAGATGAGTCTTCCAGATACTAAGCCCTAACCACTGAAAATGCCCTCAAGGCAAAACTAATGGTATGTAATCAGTCAATGATTTAAACTCAGGTCTTCCTAAATCTAAGTTCAGGTCTTTCTGTTTGTCCTTCAGTCTTGAAGAGGACCATGATATCAGGGAGGTGATGCCATGACACGCAAGTGAATTGGATTTAAGTGAGGGAAGGCCATGCGAAGTCACCAGTCCAGCTCTATCCACTAAGACAAGCTACGTCTCTGTAGGGTGCATAGCACTTGGCTCTTTAGGTTAAATTTGATTGTAAAAAGAGATTTCTAGTGGCATGCAAGTTTCTTGTCTTTGTACTCTCAGCTTCTAGCACAGAATCTCACAAATGGCAGGTGCCGTTTAAAATAATAAAGGCTGAATGGATTGAATTCATTTATAGGAGTCAGACCCCTCTGTGAACTACCACTGTTTTAAGTATCTTGATAATCTGACACAAAATCAGTTCACTTGCTGTAAGAGTGACTTGTATAGCAGAAAGAGGGATAGATTTAGAATAAGATGAACCTGGCATTGCCTCCCCTCTCTGCCAGACTTCCTGTGTAACCTTAGACCTCACTGGGCCTCAGTTTCCTCATCTATAAAATGAGAGAGTTGAACTGACTAGATGAATTATCAGGTACCTTCCAGCTTTTTATGACCACTTACTTTCCATAGGCCTCATTTTCCTTGGATGGGAGGTAGCTAAATGATCTCTGGGGTTCTTTCCAGTTCAGTGTGACCCATGACCCTGTGAAATCATCGATGGATCCTATATTGTTTGAGTGGGTACAATATCAGCCTCAGTTCCCCCATAGAATGAGGGGAACACAACCACATGATGAACTCAAAAGTCTTTTCCAGTTTTACCATTCTATGGTTCTCTGAATACTCAAACTTGCTTCAGAACACATAACTAGATTAAACATTAACAATAAGGTAGATTATTTAAAACAGATGTCACCATCTCTACATGAAAGATCACAGAAGAGATTTCTTTTGCTTTCAAAATATAAAGACAGAATGATGTTACTAAAGCCAAATTAAAAGTGGATTAAATAAAGTACTGTCTAAAACACATCATTACAGTGGCTGGCACATAGTAAGTATTAAAAATATTTATTCTCATCAGTAACAATAAAATTAATAATCAATAGTATTCTTTGCACTGGGTCATTAAAGTAAACTTGATTCATTTGTACTTGGGTGGATTTGTGTTTACATCACCTTGCACACACATATCCCAAGCTTATTCAAATTGTTACCAGTCTATGGCCCCTCTTCCTGTGGAATTCACATTAATATTTCCCCCAAAAACCCCTCCAGAGGATTTCTAGAGGAACATAAATGGAAGCCCTCCTCTTATATTTCCCATTCCTCTTTTTTCTCGTGTCAGAAGTGCCAATGTGTTCCACTCATGTTATCTATTTGTGCTCTCTCATTCTTGCTAAGTGACCAGCCTATCACCATCTTTCCCACAGATCATCAGTGATTCTTTTTGTACCCTTTCATGTTCTCAATCCTCTGATGTTATGTTGCTTATATGCAGTGACTGATCCTGACTTCAGGGAACCAAATGTGAAGCATGCTTCTTATCTTTCAGCAGAGAAATGACAGACTCTTAGGTACAGAAAGAGGCATACATTGTCAGAAATGGCCAAGTGGCCTATTTCTTTTGCTTAACTGAACTTCTTTGTTATAAGAGAAGCTTCTATGTAAGGGAGACTTTGTGGGAGAGGCGGACAAGGTACATACACACTATCTGAGTCTTTTCATTGATTGATTTTAGGTTATAAGTCATTCTAATATTCTGAAATCACAGTATATAATGTTTCATATGCATAGAATATCACTGGGTTAAAAGAGTTAGGATTTATAGAAGGGAGATCTTTTTGGATCATTGAAAACACTACATAATTTTGTGTAGTTGAAATCATTGAAAATAAAGTAGTTTCCTGCACATTGAGAAATGGCTAACCAAGTCAAGAAATAATGGCTATGGAGAATCCTAAGAAGCACAGGAGCACACATGAACCAATGTAAAGTGAAGTAAGTAGATCCAGAGACACAAAATATACAATAAATATAATGATGATTCTATAGAATGATAGCAGCAAGAATCAAAACTGCATGCTGTGTAACTCTAACCCCTTTCCCTCTTTTGGAAAGGTGGGGGACTATGGGTACAAAATCCTGCTTACAAGGTAGGGCTTGTGAATTATTTTTTTTCTTTTCTTAGTGTTTGTTGTAAGGAATGATTCCCTGGGAGAGGGATGAATATATTGGGAAGGGCAGGTGATATCAATAAAAATTTTTCAAAGAAACATTATACATTTTTCTAAATACAATCAAGCTCAATCTCTTTTTCTATTCAATTCCACAACCAGCTCACTGTACATTGCAGTGCCTGTCCAACATTCATATAATTATAGGCTCATTCAATGGACTGGCTAGTCATACGGCCAAGTCTAATCAATATGCAGCATGAATAGAATTATAGCCTAGATAAAAAAGCATATTAAAAACAAGTCCATTGTCCCAAATATTCTAACTTTTAACTTTTACTTTTGGTGGGTGGCAAGAACTTTATAGACAACTTAAAAAGTGAGTCTTATCACAGAACCATCTCAGCAATTATAGAAAACAACACAGAATCAAGAGTTGCAATAAAATCAAGAGCTACAATAAAAAAAAACAATAGATCTCTTGTCCTTTAAAGAATTTAATTTTGAAAAATGCTCAAAGCTGACCTACAGCTGGTGAGCATGTGTGCGATACACATTTAGAACCAAAAACTTGCTGGTATTTCCTGTTATACTGGAGAAGTTCTTATCTCAGATTTCCTGACTTGACAAAGGGACATTTTTTAGTTATAATCTCCAGGGAGTGGGAATTTGGGTTTAAAAGATAGAGGGTAATGTAAAGGCAAAATCAGTATTTTTTTTTCCCAAAACATTGGATAAGGTATCTGATTTTATTCTTGAGGAAAAATGAAGAGGTCTAGGTTTCAAAATTGGCTAAAAGTCTAGTCTCAAAGAATAATCATTAACAGTTTGATGTCAGCTTGGAAGGTCTCTAACGGATTGTCTCTGGAACTCGTGTTTGGCCCTATGATATTGAAAAATTTTATACATGACTTGGACAACCTGGTGTCATGGCACACATCGGTAGTCCCATCAACCAGGGAGACTGAAGCTGGCATATCTCTTGAGTGCAGGAGTACTTAGCTGCAGTGGGCTATGCTCCTTGGTGTCCACAATAATTTCAGCATTAATAATAATACCCCTCAGGAGCAAGGGACCACTAGGTTGCCTGAAGGGTGAACTGGCCCAGGTCAGAAATAGAAGAGGTCAGAGCTCCCATGCTAATCAGCAGTGGGATTGACCATGAATATTCCCTGCATTTCCAGCCTGGGTGAGATGGGGAGACTCAATATTTTTAGAGAATGAATTAGGACTAAGCCATAGATGACATGCTTAACAAGTATACAGGCAACAAAGAGTTGAGAGGGACACCGAATAGAGCAGATGACACAAACAGGATCCCCTAAGCTCTCTATAGGTTTGGACTGGGTACAGAGACAGAGTCTAGATGTGATGCTACTATTCCTCTTCTTCCCCCAAAAAGTATACAGTAGCCTAAAGATCCCACGTGTTTATTTTCATAATGATCAGAAAACACTGAACAAGCTTCTGCTTATGTATAACAGAGTTATAACTATTTTGGCAATTGGTATTACCCGTCCAAAATCATACCCCAATTGAGCTGGTGTTGGGGGGCAGGAGAGAATCTCCAGTTATGGACCTCATGGTAGAAAGTGGAGGGAATACTGCAGTCACACCCTTTTAGAGAAGGATAAAGATATGGGAAATGAGTGCTGAGAGTGCTTCAGAAAGGTGTCAATTCATGGGTTTATATTTTTTAATCTTCTTTTGAGTCCTGGGTGATCTATACCACGGAGACAGTTGAAGTTGATATATTTTTAATGCATGATGTCTGTTTTAGAGAGGTTTGAGAAATCATAAAGATCAGAGAAAATGTCTAGTCCTCAGTGTTGTTCATGTGACCCAGAAGAGTCCAGGTAGGGTTTCAAATATATGCTTTTATGGATAAGGTTGAGATCAGCACTTAGTGGTAGTCACTGATCCCTGTTAATTTGACCTGCTTAGAACTTGTTTCTGAATCACCCACCTTATACATAGAGAGAATCAGAGATCTTCAAAAGAATACCACTCTTCATGAGAGGCAATGAACCCCAACTCCCTTGATCCAATGGCTCAGATTAGCTCAAAATGATATAAACAGAGACTAGTACAGGGTGCTGACTAGTACAGGAGCAGAATTCTGCTGTAGGATATATCCAAACATACGTTTCCCTAGTACTTCATCTCTCAGAAGAAAAGCTCAGTAAACAATTCTCTTCAGGATAAATAAAAATACCCAGGTTCTCCATAATCAGCACAAAAGGCATTTTGTGTTGGGTTTAAATAGTCTCTTCTGAATGGGAAAATTTAGCTTTAGGAACAGACTTATCTGCTGTTTAAGACACAGATAATTTCTCCCAAGCTTGACAGTCAGTCAGTCACAATAAGCATTCATTAAGTGCTTAACAGAACCAGGCACTGCTCTAAGCACTGGTAATACAAATAAAAGAAAAAGACAGTCCCTGACCTCAAGGAGCTTGCATTTTAATGGGGGAAGGCAGTGCTTAAAGTAAGTTGAAAAGGGGCAATAAATAGAGGTTCTGGGAGGAGCCATTCAGTAAGAAGAAAAGGCCAAAGGGTCAGAGGATACTTCAACATGTGAATTGGAGGACTGGAGGGAGCAGAAGAAGGAAGGGGTTTCTAGAGCATGATAGGGGCAGTCTAGAGTGGCCTGGAGAGGACAGTCATCCGTATATATCTGAGGCTCCTCTGTAAATGCCCAGAGAAACCAACACTGGGTACAATACCTCTCTTTGGTTGTTATCTCATCAGTAAGTCTGTTGTTCCTTGTTCTTGAAGAGGATCTTGATATCAGAAAAGTGATGCCATGAAGGCCAAGTGAATTGGATTTAAGTAAGGGAGGGCTGTGCAAAGTCATCACCCTCACTTCTTTCTTCCTTCCAAGTCATCTGAGTCCAGGGACCATATATAGATCCTGATGACTGGAGCTGGCCTTGGGTACAGTGGGAGACCATGGCCTTTTTAGGCTAAGGTCTTTCCCAGGTTTCAGTTTGAAGCAATGCCTACTCAGTGATTAAAGCTAGGTAAGAAATGAAACAGGAAATTACTTCTTTACCAAGTCAAGAAAAAAAATAAATCTGGGAGAGGAAGACCCTCAAGATTTCTGGCCAAAAAGAGCCTAAAGGAAATTTTGCTGTGGGTAAGACAACATTTAAAATAAAAATCTAATGTTTTTTTTAGCCAATTTGCAAGGTGAACATATCCAAGCTCATTCTGTTACCTTGATTTAGTTAACACTAAACATTTATTTTATTCTTCTATTCGTTATTAGAATAGACATATTTGTATTATATTACATATATTATATTACATGTATGTGATAATACATTACACATGTGTGTGTGCATGTATAAGCCAGACCCCAAGTAGGTAAGATAGTACCCCTAAGTCTCCAAACATATATAGCCACAAGTCAGGGAAGCAATCAATCAAGCAATAGACATTCATTAAGCTCCTACTGTGTGCTAAGCAGTGTACTAAGTAACCAGAAGAAATGATTAGTAGCACCAAATAAGAGTGCTGACTCTGTCCATCTTGTCACTAATACATATTTCCATGCATATTTATCTAGCCTAAAACCAATAGTTAGTGGAAAACCTTATTGCTACTCCTAGGACTTGATTAGGAGTCACTGCCAACACCCTTATGATCTTTACCTAAGGGACCAATTACAGCAGTGGTAATTTTCAATTGTCTTTAGTCAGTCAATAAACATTTAAACTGTGTTAAGAGCCAGGCATACAAAGTGGGGCAGAAGACAGTCCTTAGTTTCAAGGAGTTCACAGTCTAATGAGCAGGTTCTATATTCTGGGTAGGCATTATCAAATTATAAAAAAATGTGTTTCTATGTCATATTTAATAGGAAATATCTCAAGTCTGGTCTCTATGCCCTCTCTCCTACTTTACAACAGTGTCTGTCACACTGCGGTAGAGATATAAAGGCAGGACAGATAGAGATTGACTTTGGAGCCCAAAATCTAATGGAGGATCTCAACATTTGCTGTCTGTCAGCCACATGGGGACAATTGAGCTTATCACTTACTTTTTTTTATCAAATGCTTTATTAACTTCTAGCTTACATCATTCATTTCCACAAGATTTTGAGTAACAAATTTTCTCCCTGTTTTTCCCCTACCCATCACCCCAAAATAGTGATCCCAATGGATATCCCCTCTTCCAATCTTCTCTCTCCAATTTCTTCTCCCATACCCCCTCCAACTTTCCAGTAGGGCACAGTGGATCTCTATGCCCCAGTGCCTGTATATCTTATTTCCCATTTACATGTAAAATAATATTGATAATAGTATATATATTTGTGTGTATGTATATTAAACATTTGATTTTAAAACTTTGAATTCCAGATTCATTCCCTTTTTCCCTTGTCACCCACCCTTACTAGGAAGATAAGCAATTCAATATAGGCTGTACATGCATAGCTATGCAAACATTTCCATAGCAGATATATTGTAAAAGACTGACTATATTTTCCTCTCTCCTATACTACCTCCCACTTGTTCTATTCTCTACTTTGATCCTGTTCTTTTTCAAAAGTGGGTGCTTCCAACTTCCCTCCCCCCCCGGCCTGTCCTCCCTTCCATCATCCCTCCTCTCATCCCCTTCCTCCCTACTCTACTGTAGGGTGAGATACCATATTTAGTGTGTATGTCATTCCCTCCCTATGCCAAATTCAATGAGAATAATGATGACCCATTCCCTTTTGACTTCCTGTTCTTTCCCTCCATTGTAACCATTTTCCCTTACCTCTTCTATAAGAGATAGTTTACCCCAATCTGTCTCTCCCTATCTCCTCTCATTATATTCCTCTCTCACCTCTTAGTTTCACCTTTTAAGTATCATCCCTTCCCATTAAACTAGTCCTGTGCCCTCTATCTATGTATACCTGTACACATAAATACACATATTCACATATGTATTCATACACCCATAAACCCTCCTATATAGACATATATATATGTGTGTGTGTGTGTGTGTATATGTGTGTGTGTGTGTGTATATATATTACATATATATATATATATATATAATACATTTCTATTCCCTTCAATTATTCTCATACTAAGAAAAGTTTCATAAGTTACAATTAATGTTTTTCCATGTAGGAATGTTAATAGTTCAACTTTGATAAGTTCCTTATGATTTCTTTTCCCTGTTTACCTTCTCATGCTTCTCTTGCTTCTTGTATCTCAATGTCTAATTTTCTATTCATCTCTGGTTTTTCATGACGAATGCTTGAAAGTCCTCTATTCCACTGAATGACCATATTTTCCCCTGAAACATGATACTCGGTTTCGCTGGGTAGGTGATTCTTGGTTTTAATCCCAGCTCCTTTACCCTCTGGAATATCATATTCCAAACTCTTAGATCTCTCAGTGTAGAAGCTGCCAGATATTGTGTTATCCTGATTGTATTTCCTAGCTGCTTATAATATTCTCTCCTTGATCTGGCAATAATATTCCTAGGAGTTTTCTTTTTGGGATCTTTTTCAGGAGGTGCTTGGTAGATTCTTTCAACCTCTATTTTGCCCTCTGGTTCTAAAACATTAGGGCAATTTTCCTTGAGAATTTCGTAAAGGATGATTTCTAGGTTCTTTTGTTGATCATGGCTTTCAGGTAGTCCAATAATTTTAAAATTATTTCTCCTGGATCTATTTTCCATGTGAGTAGTTTTCCCAATGAGATATTTCACATTGCCTTCTATTTTTTCATTTGTTTGGATCTGTTTTAACATCATCTTGATTTCTCTTAAAGTCACTAGCTTCCATTTGCTCCAATCTAATTCTGAAGGAATGATTGTCTTTGGTGAGCTTTTGAGATTCTTTTTCCATCTGGCAAATTCGACTTTTTAAGCCATTCTTTTCCTAATTGCCTTTTTGAGCTTCTTTTGCCATTTGAGTTAGTCTATTTTTTAAGGTGTTATTTTCTTCAGTCAGGTTGTTGACTCTCATTTCATAATTTTCTTGCATCGTTCACATTTCTTTTCCCAATTTTTCCTTCACTTCTCTTACTTGGTTTTCAAAATCCTTTTTAAGCTCCTTTATGGCCTGTAACCAGCTCATATTTTTCTTTAAAGCTTTTGGTGCTGGAGTTCTGACTTCACTGTCTTCCTCCTGTTCCATGCTTTGATCTTTTTTGTCCCCAAAATAGGAGTCTAATGTTGGATTCCTCTGTTTGCTTTGCTTCCTTTGCCTGCTCATGTTGCCTCTCAATTACTTGACTTTTGGGCTTTTTGCCACACTAGGACTCTGATGCTGAAGGTATTAATTGAGTGCCCTCTCTGAAGCCTCCACACACTCTGGCAAGCTGGTCACATACCCCAGTACCTCCACCCAAGACCACAATCCAGATCCAAGCAGGTTAAAGCAAGAGCAATTACCCCTCAGACTGGTTGCTTCATCCCCCTACAGTCTGCAGGCCAGGAGTTGAAGCTGCCATGTATCAGCAGCTGCAAGGCCAGTGAGCCTAGGCCACTGAGCCTCAGCTGCTTCTTGCCCCAGGGGCAAAAGCCAATGCACTCTGAATTCCCAGGTCCCAAAGTCCACACTGCACTGACCTCTCACTTTGTCCTTGGCATCTCTTGGTTGATAATTCTGGAAACCACCACAGTTGCTGGTGATCTGAAGTTCCTCCAGCCAGTGGCTGGTCAGGCCTCCCTGGGGCTAAGACCTCCGACTTGGGCAGGACTGGGATTAGTCCCAAAGATCTGTGCTGGCTACTTGCTGCCAGCCTGCCAGGCTGTCCTCAGTGGGAGGTGTTAGCTTCTCTATGTCATTTTGTGGGTTCTGTAGCTTCAAAGTTTGTTCAGAGTCACATGAATTGGAGGAGGTGAGAGCCAGAGCCCCCTGGAAGTCCTGTTTCTACTCCCAAGCTTATCACTTATTAAGCAAAAATAATCCCTGTCCCACAACACCCCCCCCATCCAAAGGCCCCCCACAAAAGCATCTGAGGGTACATTTTATATCACTTGTTTTGGGTTTAGTCTGTGTTGCTTCTTCACGTGCAAAAATTGCTAGTTAAGACTCTGTATCACATTGTCCTCAGAATAAAAAGAAGCTTCCCAATGTGTACTAAGTAAAACCCCATGGTTTAGGAAAAATGAAAGGGCAAATAGTTATGCCTTTGGGAGGAAACTTAAAGCTTTGTTTGATCTTTTTTCTTTTATCTCACTGTTTGTTCCCTGACTTTGTGTACAATGCAATATGTACACAGTACTTACACAAGAGTTAGAAAAGCTTTGTTCACTAAACACTATGTATGGATAAAGATGTTTGGGAGGCTAAATCATCAATGCACTATATGTATAGATGTTGGAAATTTAATTTTCTTCTGTATGGCTCTCAGCTACTAAAAAGTGATTCCAAGGCAATAGATTGCCTCCTTCTTAAACTAAGACAAAATGGATTAATGATCAGTGCTTTCCATACTTTTAAAAGACTTTGTTAGATTCTCCCTCCATCTGCCCTGCACCTTTTAGCAAAATGTCGGTGCTGTGTAATGGAATTCTTGACTGATCATTGTTTCTTTTTCTGTCTTTACCCTATACAGTTCTTCTGATCACACAAACACAGACATAGACACACATTGTACATATACATGTATGTACATATATACATTATATATACATACACATATAAATGTACACACGTGTGTGTGTTTTTAGACTTATTGGGATAGTTACAGGGTAGCACAAGACAGGTTAGAGTCTTGCTGTAAGTGGTCCTGGTCAGGTCACATTTGGAACATTATGATCAGATCTGGGGTGGAGCAAGAAAACAACCAGGATGTCAGTAGATCTAGAAATCATATGACATAAGGTTTAATTGAAGAAACATATCTACTTAGGCTGGAAAAGAGAAAACTTGTTGGAGGGAGGTAATCAGGGAGAAAGGAGGAGCCATAATAGCTATCCTTAAATATCCAAAGAGTTGTCATGAGGAAGACAGATTAGTTTTGTGATGCTTGGTCCCATAGAACAGACTTAACTGTCATAAGTGGAAGTTGCAGAGAGATAAATATAAGGATAAACTCTCTTAACATAGGCTTTGAACAGCAGAACAGCACACCTCAGAAGGTGATGAATACTGACCATCTCAAGAGGTATTCAAGCAAAGCCTGGATGATCACTTGCCAAGGCTATTGTAAAGGGGATTTCTCTTCGGACATAGGTTGGGCTGGCTGATCTCTGAGGTCCTTTCCAACTTTGGGATTCTGTAATTCTAAGTTTGAAGGAGCAAGTTCTAAGACAAATAAAATGAAAATAAAGCACCACAGTCAAGAGCAGGCAATAAATACATGGAATTAATTAACCCCCATGAGGTTATGCATGCTGAAAATTTAAATACAATAGAACTTCATAATATCATGGCCAATTATTGAAAAGTTCTGGATAGCCCCAAGAATAGAATATGGTTCATGGGGCAGAATATAAGATGAAGGAAGAATCGATCTTCTCTCCCAATACTATCATTATAAAGAGCAGAAGATCCAAGATAATTCATGGACTACCTAACATTCATTACATATATCAGGTGCTTAATAAATGTTTGCTATGTAGAACTTTATTCATATATGCTCATGATCCAAAGGCTATGGAAGACTTCGGGGATTTTTTTCTCTTTTGTGGTTCATGGACCCCATTCAGGAAACTTAGACAAATGTATGCAAATACCCTTCCCTCAGTCCAGTAAATCCTACTTACGTTCCTTTCAAGCATACATTTCACAATGGAGCAAAAGAAAAAATATATTATAAGGAGGGAAACAAAACCAAGACCCCTGAAGAAGCAGCCGCCAGTATAAAAGATGTCTGTAAATCTTAAATCCTGAGGAAGACGATTCCTCCAGCAGAGGCCTCCCTGGCCCTTCAGGTTTGTCAGGCCTCTCAATTCTCTCTCAGAAGAGGCGTGATCTTCCCCATTTTTCTTCTTGCCATTCTGTATTGTGTTCTCCAACTCTACAGAATGCTCACTCCACCAGTTTCTCAGACAAGGTGAAGACAAGTCTCTGGAGTTTACCTCTCTTTTGTTGCCATACTGCCTTTATGAGATAGAGGAAAATTCTCTGAGTTCTCCTCCTTCCCCAGTTGCTACCGTTTCTCTCCCTTTAGCTCTTCCATTTTTTTTTTCTTCTCTGACCTCTATGTGTTGCCAGCTCCATCCAACTGACCTCTATAGCTTCCAGAGGGCACAGAATCAGAAACATGGAGTCATGTGAAAAATGACCTCATAGGCCATCTCATCCAAATAGCACCTGAATGAGAATCTTCGGCAACACACTCAGCAAGTGGTCTTCCAGCCTGGGCTTACGAGACCTCAAATGAGAGGAAAAAAAAAACACCATTCCCTCTCCCCCAATTACTCCAGTGGCAAAGGAAGGAGAAAGAGGAACAAAATATAGCCAAAGGAAGGAGAAAGGGAAAAGATACAGCATATGGAAGAAAAGGTAAAGATACTGAGGAGAGGCATATAGTCTGTAATGAGGAATGTGATGGTCCCCTTCAGGGGTGGGGAACCTGAGGCCTTGAGACCACATGTAGCCTTCTAGGTCCTTGGGTTAAGACTTTTGACCGAGTCCAAGTTTTACAGGACAAATCTTTTGATGAAGGGAATTTGTTCTGTGAAGTTTGGATTCAAAGGGTTGTACTTGAGGACCTAGGGGGTCACATAGTCCTCCAGTCCTGATCCAGCTGTTCACTACTCAGATCAGACAACATCTAGTATTCAGCTCCAGGGACCACATTTTAAGAAGGACATTGATAAAATGTAGTACATCTGCAGGAGAATGTCAAGAATGGAGAAGAGGGGGTGGCTAGGTGGTACAGTGAGTAAGAGCGCCAGCCCCCGAGTCGGGAGGACCCGAGATTGGTTCTGGCCTCAGATACTTAACACCCACACAAAAAAACTGGCCGTGTAACCTTGGGCAAGTTACTTAACCCCAATTGCTTTGGGAAAAAAAAAAAGAATGGAGAAGGACCTTGAGTTTGTGCCACATGAGAATCAGCTGAAAGATCTGGAAAAGAAAAGCATTAAGAGAGACATTTTAGACATGTGTTTAAATGAAAACTTTAGTGGAAAAGAGATTAGGTTTGTTCTGTTTTGTTTTGGAGAGGCAGATATAAGATCAATTTAATTGCTAATCATCTAGTGCTTAGCACAGTACCTTAGCACAGTACATAGTAGACATTTATCAGTTCAGTCATTTTTTCAGTCGTGTCTGGGGTTTTCTTGGAAGAAATATTGAAGTGGTTTCCCATTTCCTTCTCCAGCTCATTTTACAGATAAAGAAACTGAGGCAGAGTGAAGTGATATGCCTAGGATCACACAGCTAGTAAGTGTCTGAGGCCAGATTTGAACTTGTGAAGATGAATCTTCCTGACTACATACCTGGCACTCTATCTATCCACACCTAGCTATAGGAACTTAATAAAGTAGATACTTAATAAAGGCTAATTGACTGACTAATAGAACTATCTAAGAATGTATAGCACCGCCTAGAGGTCTCAGGTGAAGGATGGATGACCATTTGTTAAGGATACTGGAGAGAGAATTCTGGGTCAGGTTATTACTAACAAGGAGATTCTGTAATTTTATTATACTGTACTACATTTAAAGGAACAAGTTGAGGACAGTGCTGAATCTTTTTCAGTATCAAGGATCAGGGTAGTTCATCTCATGAACACTAGTGAGCATTCTGAATGACCAACCACAGTTCCAGGTGTCTTTCTCAGGCTTTCCCCAGGCTATTGTGAATCACCCCTTCTATCCCATCATGGGTGGGTCATCATATTCTTACATTAGTCTCTAGGATTTGATTATACAATTAGTTCATGACAACTCACATCCTATTAGAAAAACTACCCTCTTCAACATTTCTCTTAATGTATTTAGATTAATGAACACCTACAAATAAAGTGTATAGAATGCTCATGATAACATTAATGTAACAGGGGAATTGACCAATAAGATCCTAATTTTTATTCTATGTACAATATGTTCTGGCTATTTTCAATTCACATGGAGGTGAAGCAAACTTGCTTCTGGACATGAATAGTGGAGGAACCCTTTCCCCTCTTTAGAGTATTTCAGTGTTGGCTTACATAGTGACAAAAATACCTTTTAATTGGCTGCTGAGTCAGAACTAAATGTGCATAGAAAAGACTTGAACATATGAAATCAAGTTCTCTTTCTTTGTGGTGAGACAAGACCTCCTGTAAACTTCCACGCTCAAAAGCAGAGGTTCCCAAACTTATTTGGCCTACCACCCCCTATAAAAAATTTACTTAGCCCTCCCAACCCCCTCTACTTTCTTTAACCCTTATTTTTAAAAAATTTGCATCATTTCAAAACAATATTTTAAATGACACATATTAAATTTAATAATTTATTGTAAATTTGCATTTATTTCCTGAATCGAAATGTCAATGATACAATATTGCATCATGTAATCATATAGTATTGTATTGTAAACAACTCATTACACTCACATATTCCTGTTGATGCATGCTGGACTTTCTGACAATGCATGACATGCTTTCATGCCAACACTTGCTTGTTAAAACCTGTTGGAAAACTTGACCACTGATTGGTTATAACTTGCATTTTGTGTATTTATTTGGAAAATAATGCTATCACTACAACTTAACTCTGTTACATAACACATGAAACATGTATGAATAGTTTTTCAAAATTTTCTTCTCTTCTTTCCTTATGCTTCCACAGCCCCCTTATTTTTATTCAACACCTTCCCAATTGCACTTGAGACTACTACTGCACCCCGTCATCATTCCAGCACCCTCAAGGGGCACAAACGCCCACTTTGGGAACCTCTGCTGAAAGACTAGGTCTTTATTGCTTTATTGGTCAGCTCCCCCCCCACCCCTATCCCCTTTACATTTGCAATGAATCATCAATGTGCCCAACACCCCCCCATCCACCTCAGACAAGACATAGCTTCTCTCAAAAGTTGATTGAACAAAAGCACCCCCAGATCGATATTCTCTATCTGCTCCTAGGTAGTAACTAGCAAAAAAATATATTTCTTTTTCTTTTGCATTCAGCAAGTATTTATTAAGAATTTTCTATGTAGTAGGCATTATGGTAAGTGCTAGAGATACAAAAAAAAAAAAAAAAGAAAAAATAGTCCCTTGCCTCAAGAGGCTTAGTGTGTGTGTGTTTTTTTAAATTAAATTTTATTTTGTTTTCAGGTTGGAATTCTCTCCCTTCTACCTTTTGCCCCAACTCTAATTCTCCCAGAAAAAAAGAAAATCCAATTCAAGCAGAGCCAAACAAAACAAATTCACTCATTGGTTATGTCCACACACAAGCAAGATTCCCTTTGCACTCTGAGTTCATCATCTCTTTATCTGGAGATAGTAGCATAAGTCCTATATGATTGTGGTTTGTCAAAAATATTTTTGTAATTGCATAGACTGTCCCCCTGGTTCTACTTACTTCACTTTGCATCAGTTCATACAAGTCATCTTAGGTTTTTCTGAAACATCCCTTTCATTATTTCTTTCAATATAATAGTTTTCCATCCCATTCATATACCACAGCTTGTTTAGCCATTTCCCAATTGATAGGTCACCTTCTCCATGTCCAATTCTTTGCCACCACAAAAAAGATCTGCTATGCTATAAATATTTTTTGTAAGTGGGTTCTTTTATATTTTCTTCAATCTTCTTGGAGTTTAGACCTAGTAGCAGTATTGCTGGGTAAAAGGGTATGTACACTTTAATCATTTTGGTAGCATAGTTCAAAATTGCTTTCCAGAATGATTGGATCAGTTCACAGTTCCACCAACGGCACTTTAATGTATTTGTTTTTCCACATCCCCTTCAACATTGGTCATTTCCTTTTCTATCTTTGTCAATCTGATGGGTTTAAGAAAGTAACTCTGACTTGTTTTACTTTGCATTTGCCTAATTACTAGTGATTTAGAGAATTTTTATATGGCTATTGATAGCTTGTATTTCTTCCTCTGAAAACTTTCTATTCATATCACTTACCATTTTTCAAGTGGAGAATGTCCCTTATTTTTAGAAATTTGGGTCAGTTCCCTATGTATTGTAAAAATGAGACCTTTATGAGATAAACTTACTGCAAAGATTTCCCCTTCCCCTTTACCTGCTTCTCTTCTAATTTTAGCTGCATTGTTTTTGCTTGGAAAAAAAACTTTTTAATTCTATATAATCAAAGTTGTCCATTTTACCTCCTGAGAATCTTTCTGTCTCTTCTTTGGTTATGAACTCTTCACTTATCCATAGATCTGACATACAATTTATTCCATGTTCATCTAATTTGTTTATGATCCAATATTTTTCACTCACAGCAAAACCTCTATGGCACCAAAAAATCCCAGATATGGAAGGGACTTCAATAGTCATCCAGTTCAACCCACACCCCAAAAAGAATTCTTGCTGCAATACATTTGAGATACAATCCAATTTCTTCTTAAAGACAGGCCTATAATGGGAAGGCTCCCCATGACCCTTTGAAAAAGCTCATTCTACTTGTAGATAGGCCTAAATGTCAGGAAGTTTTCCTGACATTAAATTTAAATTCACCTCTTTACAAATTCTACCCATTACTCTTAGCTGTGTCTTCTGGATCCAAGGAGAACAATTTCAATCAGTCTTCCACATGGCAGTCTTTCAAGTCTCTAAAGACAGCTATTGAGTCCCCTCTGAGGTTTCTCCAGGCTAAACACTGCCAGTTCCTTTAACCAATCTCCATACAAGATAAACGAGAGTCTTCACTATTCAGATCATCCTCCTCTGGACACTCTGTAGCTTGTCCTAAAATGTAATGCCCAGAATTTAACATAATGCTCTAGCTATGGTCTGGTCAGGGTAAAGTACATAGGGACAAGCAACTTCTTGTTTTTGTAAACTATCTTAGTTTAGATAGAATGCCAGAAGAATGTCAGTCTCCACTAACAGGGAGCTATTATCTCTTTCCTCTGATGTTAAACTCAGTCCTTTTTAATCCCCCACCCCAGGTTCCTCTTTAATCTCATAGTCATGCACACTGTACAACTATCCATCTGAATGAACACCCCAAACAGGGTGACCATATTCATCCCTGGAAACCACTGCTAGAAACTGAATACCAGACATGGACAGATCATTGGTCTGCCTTAAGAGGATATTTCTTACATTTTATGCTTATATGACTTCCTCCAGAATAAATCCAAAATCATATAATCATCTAAAACATAAGCAGAGATGATCAAATATTTTAGCTGTAAAAACATTTTCCTTTAGAATTAAAAGTGTGAAAAAAGTTAATTAGCTCCATTCATCTATCAACAACAACAACTTACCTACCTAACACTGTTGGAATCCACTGGTTAAGGCTAAAGAAACTTCACAGAAGAATTAGACAGGCCAGTAAATACTGACAAGATCCTCTCGTTTGGTGTATTTACAGGAACTGTACATGGGAACATGGAGGGAGATGTAGGGGCTCCAAAAAAAGAATACTAAGGCAACATCCACACCTACAATGGGTCAAATGCTATCTCCAAAGCTAGACTCTCTTACTGAGGTTGGGACTGTACTCTTTAAAACAGAGAAGTCTGATGCAACCCATTGAGCAGGGGACTGATACCTCCAAAGACAGAAGAGGGAAGGGCAGGGATACAACTATAGCATTGTTAGACAATCTGTGTTAAGATGCAGGCCATGAAAGGAACTCATGGCTCCATCAGGCCAGAGAGGAAACTGGGAGTCCACTATGATCTTATTAGAGGTTACTCTAAGGATGTGGCATGTACCTACAGTAAGCTCTTGTTGAGCCTCTAGGGCCATCTTCAGGTCATCCCTGGGACCAGAGCAACTCTGCGGTTTTACAGGGATGTGTGGAGTTCCACTCATGTGGGTCTGATTGGTGCCAAACTGCTGAGGTGATAGGCATGGTAAACCAAAGTTTTAGATAAGAGGTAAGGAAGAAGGGAAGGAGTATTAGGCTATAGAGGAAGGGGCATGTCTATATAGTTTGTCAGAAATAGAAAGACTAAGATTTTAAATGAGATAACATATGTAAAGTGCTTTCTAAACCTTAAAACCCTGGATCAATGCTACATATGATGATGCTGATAATGGTGTTAGAACTACACTAATCATATCTCTATCAGCTATATAATAATACAATGAACTAATAAAAAGCCTAACCAGAAAGAATATTTTAGATATAACACAGTTCTTTGTGATCCTCTCTCGGAAATTACAAAGCAAAAATAAAAGATTCATAGTTTTGATAAATACATTTTATTTGGAGAGTACCTCGGTTCATATCCCATCTCTGCTACTCTCTGAGTGACCTTGGACAAGTCATTTCCCCATCTGGGCCTCCATTTCCTCATCTCTAAAACAAAGGGTTTGTACTAGACAACTTCAAAGTTCCTTTCACCTCTAGATGCCTACAAAACTTGCCAAATGCTATGTACATACAAATCCATATAATTATGCAATGAACCTTGAATGTATTTGGTAATGGATTTAGATCACCATTTGAAGTTCAAGCTCGTCATTTAAGCACTTATCATGGAACAGCATGTTCTTTCCATTTCCTGTCTAGCCTCATGAGTCTCCTCTCCTAGTTTCAAAGTTGCACTCATGCCCCTGCTGACATACACAGATCTCAACTTAGCTCCAGGCCTGTGGCAACCAGCTACTTAGTTAGTTCATGAGCAAGGGGAGGAGTTGTTTTTTCAGTAGTATTTTATTTTTTTCCCAATTACACTTCAAGAAAATTTTTAGCATTTGGTTTTAAAAGATTTTGAGTTCTAAATTTTTCTCTCTTCCTCCCTCCTTTCCTCCCTCCCTCCCTTCTTAAGCTCAAAGAGCAGTTTGCTGGCTCATGTCTAGGGAGTCTCATTAGAAGAACCTGATGATGAGCTGGGGCAGAATTGCTGTTTTGACCTACCTGGAAGATGCCTTTTCACGATTCTTGGTCCCTGGTCATATTCAAGTTCGTCCTCTCTCTTAATAAAGTCTGGCTTTTCCTCTGACACCAAACTACTTCTGTGACTCACTACCCTGGAAATTTAACATTGTTTTATTTTCAATGCGAAAGAGGGTTGACTTCAACTGAAGACAGTATCATGTGATTTTTTTTTATCCCTCTCATTGCAATGTGCTAATTGTTTGACTCCCACCTATAAAGCCAAAGAGTTACTGAAAATCAAAACTTCTGAGGAAGAATTCATAGGAAATATGATTTAAGATGTGCCTAAAGATAGGCATAGGAACTCCCCTTCCTCTACTTTAATCAATCAAAAAACATTCATGAAGCAACCACTATGTGCCGGTTATTATTAACCTATTATTATTATAGATGTGGAAGATATGAATACAAAAAAATCCCTTCTCAAGGAGCTTGCATTTTACCCTCAACTGATTAATTTTTTGTTGTTGTTCCATCATTTTTCCCCCAGTCCAACTCTTCCTGACTCCATTTGTGGTTTTCTTGGCAGATTCCAGAGTGGTTTGCCATTTTCTTCTGCAGCTCATTTTACAAATGAGGAAACTAAGGCAAAACGGGGTTAAGTGATTTGCCCAGAGTCACACAGCTGGTAAGTGTCTGAGGTCAGATTTCAACTGAGGAAGAGGAGTTTCCAGATTTCAAGTTGGGCACTCCATTCTTTTCACCACCTAGCCACCCTGTCTAATTAATTAAAAATCCTGTTTATGAGCTTCAAAGTCCTCTTTCCATCATGCTCCATTGAACCTTATCTTCCAGTATGCCTACTAACATCATCTTCTATTTCAGCCACACACGTCAATATACTGTACCCCACACACCAGTGTGTCAACTCAAGTAGAATCCCAAGTACATAAGGATTCCTAAAGACTGAATAATGACTTAGAAAATCTCAAATTTACATTATCTATGCTTTATTGTATTTTTATTTATTTTAATAAACATCTTCAATTGCATTTTATTCTGAGTCCAGGCAGCACCTGGCCTCTTTTGCCACCTCTACTGTAGAAAATGTCTCCCATGTCTGATAGCTTATGTCTGCTTCCTCCCTATCACCATTCTGAGGGGTCTCTAACTAAGAAAGAGAGAAAGAGGGGGCGGCTAGGTGGCACAGTGAATAGAGCACTGGCCCTGGATTCAGGATTACCTGAGTTCAAATCTGGCCTCAGACACTTAACACATACACACACACACACACACACACACACACACACACACACACACTAGCCATGTGACCTTGGGCAAGTCACTTAACCCCAATTTCCCTCCAAAAAGCAAAAAAAGAGAAAGTCAGAAAGGCAGAAAGAAAAAGAGAGAGAAAGAGAGGAAGCAAGGAAGGAAGGAAGGAAGGGAGATTCCATTTCTTTAACCATGATCCGTCTATACTTCTGTGTACATTATAACTATACTTTGGGGTAAAATCCTATTGGATGTAACCCAAACTATGCATAGATTGAATTTAATGCCTTGGGGAGACAACATAGGACAGTAGAAAGTATGTTAAATTTGGAATCAATGGACTAGGTTTTGGATCCTGGCTCTATAACTGACTATTTCTGGGACCTTGGGCAATAATTCATTTACCTTCCATAACCCTCAGTTCCTTGTCTAATTCTATAATCCTAATATCTCAAAGTTCCCTTTCAGCTCTAGATTTATGACCTTATGTTCCTGATGGAGTACCAGACACTCAGTATAGCTAAGTTCAGTGATGGTAACAGTGGTTTCTCAAGGCCATCACTTTTAGACCTACTATTCTGTGATCAATAAACACTCAATAAATAGCTCTTCTCCTTTCTCCAAGTGGCTTCTTTTCAGATTTTATGAGTATATCCCACGAGGCCATCTCACAAACCTGCAGAACTGATTGACCTCTGTTAGGCTCCAGCTATATGTCTCTGAAGAATCTTTAAAATTTAAAGATTCCATGAAGACTCTTTAAATTTTAAAGGTTCCACTAGTGCTGTGGAAGAGGGAGTTAGTATGACAAGAAGTAGTTTCTGAGGCCAACCTTACCCCCAGAGAGAGTCCAAATGACTCAGAGTCTCTTCTACTGTCCTCTCTTTTTGTTCATTCCCATAATACACACCACTAAGTGTACATATTAGGTAATCAAAGCGGGTAGATGAGTTACTAATTCTGATTCATGTAAGATATCTCTTATTTAGGAAAAAAGATAATAATGTATGCAAACAATAATGTGAGTATCCTTGGTAAAAAATATCACCTTAAATAAAAATGATTTTCGGTGGAAATTCTTAGAGTAGGGGCTAAGGGCTAGACTTTTATTTCATTTCATTTCTCATAAGTGAGAAAGCTCTCTCTGCCAAAAGCAGAAAGTGAGAAAACTCTCTAACAAAAGCAGGTGAGCATTTTCTTTGCAATTTATAGCCTTACGAAGCTTCTGAGTTATATTGAGAGGTTAAATGACTTGTCCAGGGATGTATAGCCAATATGTGTCAGAGATGGGACTTAAACCCAGGCCTTCCTGGCTTCAAGACTGACTACTTGCAACCCAAAGGCCAAGGTCCCCTACCACATCTTGGGTCATCTCCAATCTATATCTTGCCACTGGACCCAGATGGCTCCAGAGGACAAAGCGAGGCTGGTGACTTTGCCCAGCCCTGCCTCACTTAAATCCAACTCATTTGCATGTCATGGCATCATCTTCCTGATGTCATGGTCTTCTTTGAGAATGAAGGATAAACAACAACAGCCCTGCTTCTTCGTTATTAGAGTGCATTAGCTAATCCTTCGTACCTGAGAAATCCACATCTGTCTCCACTTACTCTTCTCAATCACCCCTGCCATGAGAGGTAGCCTAACTTTCCATCTGCTGTTCTATAGGAAGGTAAATTAAGGGCAACTCAGGATAACAGGCGAAAGGAAGCAATGGAAGCGACAAGAACACTTCTACCATCTGGAGCTGTCATAAGCATGGATTTCCCTCTCTCCTAAAAGAAGAAACTTGGGACCTTGCTTTCCTCAGATGCAAAGATTCACTGCTGTTGCTGCTGTTTCTCACACAAATGTCTCCTCTCTACTTCCAATGTCACTGTCAGACCTTATGAAAAATCCCCTGTGGCCTCCCTGGGGCTATGCTGTGCGTGAAACATGATTCCAACCATCAGGCTGGAAGTGTGTGATCACCACTGTCCCTACTCAGGGGCAGAAAAGTTTCCTCCAGGATTGGACAAACTCATGGCCACTCTGGAAGGAAAGACGAATCCTCTCAGAACTGAACATTTAGCTTTGGTGTACAAGTTTTGGCAACACAGAGTACGTGTCAGTTGTTGATTTTTCCCCATTCCCTTCACTCCTCTGTCACCCTCAACTCAGCTTTCAGAGTGCTGTTTAGCTGTAAGGAAGGAAATAAAAACAAAACAGACACAAATGTTTCTTATTTCAGATAAGATGTTTTACATGCAAATCAAGCACGACAGTGGAAGAGCCATGTCCTTGCCAAATGTTTCTACTTCTTAGCTACAGCCAGTCTGTCCGAAAGACAGACAATTATTCTGAGGGAAGAAAGAGAGGATGCTCTGGAAATTGAAACTCAAAATAAAACATAAAGGTAAAAGTGCTCAGCATTTCTCCTTGCAGGCAATCTCTGTTTACTGAAAGCTTCCTGAAGGTCATTATTAATTTCTGTAGAGTTCAGCTCCCCAAACTTGTTATTAGGCTTTTTTTTTTTTTTTAGTAATGTCCCCCATGATAAGGCATGAAGGGCTGCTCTCTTCAGTTTTCAGTCTATGGGGAAATGTTATGGCCATGACAGCCTGACCCCTGTCACCTTTTTCTGGAGAAAAGTTGAACATTCAGTCACCTTCCCTGCCCACTGGAGGTTAAGCATTCTGAGAATTCTTCAAGACAGTTCATTTCCAGTTAGTGGACACTGGACAAGGTTCTATTAGGAGACTTTTTTTCCTCATCTATAATTTGAGGATAATAGAAATTATCTCACAGGGTTTTCATAAGGAAAAAGCTTGAAAATTATGAAGTGCTACACAAATGTGAGATTATTATTGTTATATTCTTAACATATTTTTTCCTTCTCTCTCCAGCTGCTGGAGAGCTTTCTTCCACCTCATGGAGAGTATAAGGTGACATTGTTTAGCTGGGTCAGCATAGGGGTGGGGCTGGGCACATGTGAAGGACTGTGGTCTGAAAGGGAGAATAACAGGTTGGCAGCCACTGTGACTAAGAACACACCAAAGTGATTGCCTTGGTAGCCACACCTTTGGCATGACTCAACCACCAGGGTCCACTCTGTGCACAAAGCAACTGTCCCAGTCGACTCTTAGGTCAAGGGTTAGAAATTCAATTATGCTAACAAATGAGCAAGAATGCTCACAAAGACATACTCCATGTTAGGGAAATTGGAGTTTTTGTGTGGTATATCTTTGTTGGGGTGACTCTCAAGTGTAAGGAAGTTGGAGCCAAAGGTTTTCTCTTGGGCTGGCAATTTGAGGGCGGGGTGAGCAAAGCTAAGACATTTTGTGCAGTGATAAACTAGTATCAGGTGGGGAGTATCATTGTTGTGGGGTCTTGTGGGTATTATTGTTACAGTGTTTTCCAGAGAGGATCCAGAGTAACAGCTTGGTATGCAAATGGCAGTGAAGAGCCAAAGGGCCAGTCTAATCTGAGAGCTGCAAGCCTTTTTTCAACTCTATCACCAAATGTGCCCCAGTTCCTGGAACTATGGGAAATCAAGAGCAGATGTTAGCCAGAGGAAAACAGAGGATAAGGCTGATAGGCCTTAATGTAGAGGCCTTATTATATTGCAATTGTATTGCAGAGTGTGTGGCAAATAGGACTCCAAAACTGGGTTCACTAGTGAGGTAGATAGCTCTGAGTGTCTGGAGTGAGGATAAGCAGTGTCTGTCCCTGGCATGAGCAGGTTAAAGGCATAAGCAGGAGAGAAGAAACAAAGAGAAAAGGATCAGAAAGGTAGTTGAAAAGTGGGAAAAGAGAAAAAACAAAGCTACCTGTGATTGGTCTTGAGAGCCACTAACCAGTAATCTGCCTCTTGGACTGAAGGCTACATGAGGTCAAGAATTTAACTGAATCCTGCACACACACACACACACACACACACACACACACACACACACACACAC
>NW_027186390.1:6680484-6699717 GCF_028583685.1 Petaurus breviceps papuanus
CACACACACACACACACACACACACACACACACACACACACACACACGTCCCAGTGTGCAGCACAGTACTGCACAGAGTAGGCACTTAGCAAATGTTTGTTGATTGTTGTCTTTCTCTTGGGGAGAAGTATAACAATTAGGATATTTAAAAGCCATGGAATTAGAAGGAAATATGTACATATATAATATCTGTGTAAATGATTTATTTTAACGTGTTTTTCTGTAATGATTTATTTTAACATGTTTTTCTTTTAGTATCTAAAGTTGAGTTAGGAACATGAAAAAATTGTTAGATATAATTTATAATTTGATTTTCTCTTAAGATTATTGTGATTTTTGAGTATTTGAAATTAAATGAATAGAGAATTTATTGGGGTAATAAATAGGAAAACTTGGGGATAAAAGCAGGGTTCCTGTTTTTATTTACTTTTTTAATTAAAAATGTGTATGCGTGTGTTTTTACAAACTTTCCTGGAAATAGTATCACTGCTTCTATTTGGGTTAGACATTATTGATTCCAGATACTATAGGAAGTGAAGACTGGGTCATACTTGAGGCTGGCTGGCTGATTCAAGAGTATACCTGTATATAACTTTATTTCTCTGTCTTGTTTTGTGTCACAATTGTTATATGCCACATTTGTGTGACACACTCACAAATGGCTACTCAGTGTATCTGCAGGTCTGCAATCCTTCTCTTCTTCAAGCCATGAAAGTTAATTTCTAAATACTTCAGAGACACCACTGCGAAAAATAGCTAGCGCAAGGACTGAAGAAGAGAATGGGGGATGATATAGGGAGTAGAGTGAAGAGAAGCAGAATAAAGAAATTAAGATGAACTTTTTCGAAAATGACAGGAGAAGTTTTCTTCTGACATATGTCAGAGATGAAAGAAGAGAAGGATAGAATCTCTTTGAAAAAAGGAAGATAGAAGTGAATGAATGGGAGTGGACTGAAATCCTGGCTCCAGCTGTTAGGCAGGGAGGAAACCCAACCCTCTCAAAGAGGGGGAGGGAGGAAAAGAAAAAGGAAGGGAGGGAAGTCTTTAAATTACTTAAGAGCCCCCAACTTCTGGTATTTCTGTTCATTCCCTGACAGACTTTGTCCAGCTTGAAGTCTCAAGGAGTCTCAGGAGGAGAGAACAGCGAGCTCAGGGGAACCTCAAAAAACAGGTAAAAATGAACGCACAACAAAAATTAAAGCAAATTTCTCTCATCCTGGAACCCTTGACGCTGACCTGCTTATACCCAGGTGTGATCCATCCTCTCTCCCTGGGTTTCTGCGGTAGCTGGAGCCTAGCCTTCTCCTGGTAGAAGGGATGCGGCACTGCTGCTGCTGCTTGCATGAGAGGAGAGGGGAACTCTTTAAAAGCTGCCACTTTCTCTAATTCCGGTCCGTTTGTCCTTTCATCACCGGCTCTTACCTAGACCACAGAGGGGCCACTTTCTATCAAGTTTGTAGAAAGGAATTCTTAAAGCTGGGTCATGCCACGTTCTAAAAAGTTAACCTGTTGGAGCTAAATTTGGGGTTTACTCTGTGCTCTCCAAGGCACTGGTGCGGGGCGAGGAGGGAGGAAGGTCAAAGAGAAGACGAGTGGGTGGTGTTGGTATGCATGGCTGGGGGAGGTTAGCAGGAAAGAGATTTGGCTGCCTGCGCGCTTCTGAGCACCTTCCATAAGATGAACCGGGACTGGGAAGATCCTGGCTCTAGGCTGGTTTCTCTGAAACCCTCCTCTAAGTATGTTCAAGCTTTACCAGAAATAAACTCCACCCTGCCCCTGAAGGGAAATCTCTTCTCCCCAGGTCTCCTACAGTCCGGACTCTTGGAACTCCTGCAAACTGTCATGTTTTGGTCTTTCATCTTCAAGCTTCCTTCTTGCAATTTCTTTCTTTTCTCTTTCGATGTTTTAAATTGTGAACTTAATCCATAACATACACAAACACTTTAGTATGCATTCCCTCCCTCCTCCTTCACATATCTCTTTCGCTCCAAATCAACAGCTTCTGACCCAGAGGTTTCCCAGAGCAGTAGGAGAAAACCCAATTGTGCCCTAGTGAAGCCTAGCTCACTCTCCTCTTCCATCTTCCAGATAACAGACTATCTCTCCTTTTTATTCCCCTTTTCTCTTCCTCTTAATACCTTACTCTCTTCTTTCTCTTTCCGATGGACTGTCTCTTCCCCTCTCTTCTTCGCCCTCCCCCTCAGTCACACAGTATTCATTTGTATCTGTCTAGCTTAATGATATGTTTGATGTTCATTAAAAAAAAAGAATAATAGAATATGCCTCTGAAAAAACAAGTTGTCCCCTTCAGAGTGGTAATCATGAGAAACTATACATTTACTACAAGGATGTTAATGGAAACATTTCTGGAATTCCTATAGCACTTTATTCAGTATACTCAATAGTAAGAAATTGCAGTGGTCTAATTAGTATGCTGGTTTTCATGTGAGGCTTGTAGACCATCCTAGAAGATAATTCCAAAGGAAGCGTTCCAGAAATGTTTTCAAGCAACAGATTTGGAGCCAGAAGCTCTGGGATTGGATCTTATTGTCACTAAACTAATGCGTGTCCTTGGGTAAGTTATTTAACCTATTTGAGTCAGGAAATAGGAGATGATGCTACCCACCCTAACAGGCATTCGAATGGAGTACAATGGAGAGTCCCTGGGCTTGGAGATAGGATGACCTGAGTCCAAGTACTCTCTCTGACATACTAGCTGTATGACCCTAGCCAACTCATTCAACCTTTCAGTGTCCTGGTCAACTCACTAAGATTATAAACTGAAGAACTGTTGCAACTTCATAACCAATGAAATCACGGACACTAGTTTTCAGCCTCTCCTGCTCCCCCAAAAGACCTGTTCCTTTTACCTCATTTTGCTTGACAATCAAATGATCAAATGAATTAACATATGTAAAATGCTATATAAAATTCTAGGCACTATCTAAGTAACAGCTAGGTGGTAAAATGGATAGAACACTGGGCCTGGAATAAGGAAGACCTGAGTTCCATCTGGCTTCAGACACTTACTACCATGTTTCCCGATAGTAAGACACTGTCTTATCATATTTTTTGGACAGAAAAACACCAGAGGGCTTATTTTCAGGGGAGGGCTTATTTATTCGAAGATCCAAAAGTTTTTCTTTACAGAAAACTGCAAGATTCTCGCCATGTGACTCCTCTACAATTGCTTTCATATACTCAACAGTATAGCTCTTCCTTTTTGTACTCATGTCTGGGGGTCAAAACAGACAGAATAATAAAATTATGACCATCAGTCCTTCTTTTCACTCCATCATGCCCCCTGAGTTCTTCTTTTTTCCTCCATCATGCCCCCTCACTCCCGCTTACATACTGGGTTTTTATGTTGTCCTGCCTCAGCTCTCCTCCGAGGCACTGCTCTCAATGGCGCTAGCAAGCAAATCACTGAGGAAGAACAGGATGATGTGCTCACTGTTGCAGCTCTGATTGGATGCAGCTCAGAGCGCGGCGTGCGTTTCACCCGGGGGGGGGACGGTGCATACAGAGGGTACCGTAATGTAGTGTGTAGCGCAGGGGATCACCTTCACTACAGTAGCAATCTCAATAGGGCTTATTTTAGGGGGAGGGCTTATTTTAGAGGAATCTTACACAGTAAGGGGAGGGCTTATTTTCGGGATAGGTCTTATTACCGGGGAAACATGGTAGACATTGGGCAAGTCATTCCTGTAAAATGCCAAAAGGGGTCATGAAGAGTTGGACAGGACTGAACACATTAGAAGGCAAGCTTGCACCCCCAAACTTTTATATAGATACAAAAGGCCATTATTTTATAAACCTGTGCACTAATTCACAGAATATTAAATATATATTTAAGTTCAAAATGAATAAAAATAAAAATCACAAAAAGAACAAAAAAATAAAAATAAAAACCCTGAGATTGAATGCTGTGTAATTATAATGACCAAGCTTGACTCTAAAGAAGTCAACAAGCATTTATTTTTTTTTTTTTTGCCTTTTGGAGGGCAATTGGGGTTAAATAACTTGCCCAAGGTTACACAGCTAGGTTTTTGTGTGTGTGTGTGTGGGTGGGTGTTAAGTGTCTGAGGCTGGAACCGAACTTGGGTTCTCCTGACTCCAGGGCTAGAGCTTTACTCACAATGCCACTTCCCCCCACCCCTCCTCCCTACCACAACAAGCATTTATTAAAGCCTATTGTGTGGCTGGCATTGTAGTAATCACTAGAAGAGCTGAGAAAATGAGTCCCTCTTTTCTTTGCAGAGATCAGGAACTATGTGTATAGAAAAGTTATATAGGGCGGCCAGGTAGCACAGAGAGTAAGAGCACCGGCTCCAGTGTCAGAACGACCTGGAGATCAAATCCTGGGCTCAGACACAGCACCCACCCAGAAACACCTGGCCGTGTAACCTTGAGCAAGTTACTTAACCCCAATTGCTTAAAAAAAAAAATTAAAAAGAAAAGTTATATATATTGTCAGATTAAATTGATGTGTGGGTTAGTTTTGCTGAATTATTTTTTTTTCCTCTTTTTCATTCTTTATTTCATTCTTTGGGTCTCTGGGAAGGTATAATGTTAATGGAATAGGAAAATCTTCCCTGTCCATTCATAGGCCTATATGACCTGCTCTGGGCTTTGGTCTGGCTCACAGCTGTGATACAGCCTGAGTTACATGGAGCCTGAGTGAGTCACCTAGAGCCCAGTGTGAAAGGAGCTTGACCAAGGGAAAGGGAGCAGAAAGCAGAAAGCAGAGTGAGAGCACAGAGCAGAGCAGAGCAGAGGGAGGAATTTGCCTAAGGGAACTTGTTTGTGGGGAGACCTAACAGAAAGAATACTTGAGATGTTAGCATTCCCTGGATTAGTGATGAGAACCTTGATAATTCTTACCTCCTGGTATGCTAATAGTAATGCTTAAAATAAATATTTTGGTCTTGAATTTGAGGAAGAGTTTATTATATTTTGCAAATTTACACTGAAAATATATATGCATATTCATAGCAGCTGCTGTGGGTATCACATTGGCTTTACAGAAGGCGAGAGGGGAGGAATATATTTGGAAGTGAAAGTGAAACAAATAAAATATATCAGTAAAAAAAGAATATTAAATCTAAAGGAATAATAGAAGAATAGTATCTTCTCCAAGGACCATTCCTATCTGAACTCCTTCAGGAAAGATAGAAATTAGATGAGTAACAATAATAGCTGGGAACTTTAATGGTGTTGTTTGGTTGAGTCATTTCAGTCGAGTCTAACTCATTGTAACCCCATTTGTCCTTTTCTTGGCAGAGATACTAGAGTAGTTTGCCATTTTCTTCTCCAGTTCATTTTACATATGAGGAAACTGAGGCAAACAGGTTTAAATAACTTGCCCAGGGTCATACAGTTAGAAAGTGTCTGAAGCCAGATTTGAACTCAGGAAGACTCATCTTCCTGACTGTAGGCCTGTCATTCCATCAACTTTATCACCTAACTGCTCACCTTTTATAGGCTCACTGAGAGCATTTTAAAGATTTCTCCAGCGGCAACCAGGTTGATGGAGAGGATATAGACTTCATCCTTTTCTCACAAGGTTTTGATTTCTTTTGTTAGGTTTCAATATTTTAAAATCTTTTTCTGCCATGTAACTTGGAGATCATCAGAATTTGTCATGGCAACATGTATTAAAAACATTATTCTTAAATTTTAACGGATGAGTGTTGTGTACAAGCAATTGTGTGCAAGCTAAGGTTTTGGATGTGGTAACGCTCTAAATCCAGTATAGTTTGTTGTTGCTGTTGCTGAATTTTCAAGGATATTTGAATTAGATTTATAACATGGAGATTTGACATTTTATGAAAGGTAGTGAGTTTCTGATCTACAATTTTAGCCACCAGGTCTTCTTAGATATTCTGTAGGTGGTAAACTTTTGCAACCTAAAGTGAAGTGTTGCATGATTTCTAAAGTATCCTTGCATCATCATCATTATCATCATAGCTAAAATATATTTAGCACCTGTAGATTTGCAAAGAACCATACAAATGTTATCTCATTTGATCCTCACAATAACCCTGTGAGGTAGGAGGAATTTTTCTCATCTCATAGATGAAGAAACTGAGGCTGAAATTGGTTAAGTGACTTGTCCAGGGTCATAGAACTATTAAATATCTGAGGCCAGATTTGAACTCAGGTCTTCTTGATTCCAAGTCCAGTGATCTGTTCCACCTAATCTGTATTAATTAATGTCTGGAATCCTTAAAGACAACCCTCTTCTAATTTATCTGGTGACAACCTGATCCTGAATTCTTGTGATAATCCAGTCACATTCGATTACTGTTCTACCTTGTATGTTTATGTATCCACATCACATATGTGAATGTATCTACATATATAAATAAGTCTCAAGAGAGGTAATGTCTTCGAGGAATGGAGGAAAAAATAACACTAATTCATGAAATCTTTAGAATTTTTCATTTCCTCAAATAAGCCCCTTTATGGAAATGTCTACCCCTTCCCCCCGCTTTTCATGTTTTGACAAGCACAAAATACCTTCTAAGCCCTTGGGGAGTTGTACTCTATCATTAAATTGACGCTTGTTGCTGTCTGTTTTTTATTTATGTGAAACTAAAAATGTGTATCTCAAGTACCATTGCATGCTGATAAATCTCTCTCTATTTTTGAATCTCTCAAATATAACTCACTTCATGTACCTTTTTCTGACTCCTTTTCATTTCAAGGAGCTGATAAAGTGACCATGTCTGAAGGTACCAGGCCAGCCTTTTCAGGCAGGAGCGCTCTGCCACCCAACAATTCCAATGGAGAAGAGGATGAGCTCCCCACCATGGAGATTGTGGGCCTCTTGCCCAGGGGAGTTCAGCTACAAGGTATGGCATGTGTCATAACCTAGTCCAAAAGCTAGCTGGCCCTGTGTCTCCTCAATCACAAAGCACACGTCCTTTGCCCCTTTGGTTGTGATTCTTCTTGCCAAGCTGAACAAGAATGACCAAGTCCTCTTTTACCAACCTACCAATGAGAAAGAATCTCTTTTCAAACCATCATGGTTGTTTTGTTAGTCTGGCTTGTACCTCATCCTTCTTGAGTTTGCTGTGAATTTCAATGCTAGGAAAGGTGCCAGACCTTGACAAGGATGGAATAGAAGCCCTTTATTTATTTCCAGAGCAAAAACACCCTGAGAAAAAAAATCGGTGCAAGCTGTTGTTCTTATCCTGAGGGACTGGCTGGGGGAGGCTCCTTGGGACTGGTCATCCTCAGGGTCATTGGCATTGGTGGTTGGATGATTTAACAACTGATCCTTGGGCAATGCTCTGGAAACTTTACTCTCATTCTTCTGGGCACCACCTCGGTGCATCTCACATTGAGTGGCTAGTTCTTCTCCCTGGTGGAATTTGATCCTTCCTTTCTGTTTTGCTGTTGAGTGTGGTTTGTGGTAGTTTTCACCAAGATGTGAACATTCATCTCACTGTGGTAGATCAGGATATTTACCCAGGGGCTTTGTGGTACCTTCACCGCAATCAGAAAAACCTTAACTGTTTAAAGGCATGAGTTGGCTACAGCCCTCTTTGGTGGAAAAGAGCCAAGGAGGAAAGGAGCGATAGATAATAACTGACAAAAATATGTAGCACTTAAAATTTTGCAAAATACTTGACAAACTTTATGAGCGGAATTAGTGCTAGATTTGGGATCAGAAGACCTTGGGTCTAATCCTGGCTCTGCCATTTACTACCTGGCCAAGACACTTAACTTTATTGGGCCTCAGTTTCCTCACCTGTAAAATAATTAAGTTAAACTCCATGATCTCTGAGTGCCCTTACAGTTTGAGCTTCACAAGATTGATTCCTGTGAGTCTGCTGAGACTTACAGTGGCATAATAGAGCACTGGACTATTTATTCAGGAAGATCTGGGTTCAAATTCCATGACAGACGGGTCCCAAGCAAGTCTCAGTCCCTCAGTTCCTTATCCATAAGTTGAGGGTGGTTGAGCTGGATGGTTTCTAAGGTCTCTTCCCATTCTGATCCTATGATCAGAGATATTTATTGTAAAAGCACTTAGCACAGTGTCTGGCACATAGTAGGCTCTTTACCAATGCTTATCCCTTTCCCCTTTTCTGCCCTTCCCCATTTTGCAAATGAGGAAACTGAGGCTTAGATGCATTGTCACATGTCCATGGTCACCAAACAAGTATCATGGGTCTTTGTGACTTCAAGACTGGTATTCTATTATGCCAGATGTCCCTCTTTTTCATCTTTTCCTTTTGGAGGGCAGAAGGCAGGGCAATTGGGGTTAAGTGACTTGCCCAAGGTCACACAGCTAGTAAGTGTTGAGTGTCTGAGACCAAATTTGAACTCAGGTTCTCCTTACTCCAGGGCTCTATTCACTGCACCACCTAGCTGCTCCCAGGTGTCTCTCTTAATGCATAAAATAAGTCTGTGATATTTATTATATAACAAGGGACAGTTTCCCAGTCCCCAAGGGGAGCCTTAACTGTGTTTTTAAATGGCACTGAAGCTATATAGGCTTTGGTGCCCCTTGACAGCAACTCAATGATGAAACCAAAAAGATATCCAGTGCTCCAGCAGGTACCAACACTCTTCCTTAGGTCTTGTCAGAGTGGCAGAACAAAGGAGAGGGTACCTCTTACATGGTTTTCTGGTGATGACTTTCAGAGTGCTAAGAAATCTTCCCTAATCCCAAATCTGTCTCCTTCAGAAGTCTGCATGCTTTAAATTCTATCTTTTCCCCATTTAAGAGGATGATGTGTCTCTTTTCTTGTGAAGACTAATTCTCCTGCTTGTGCCTCCATGACACATCATTCCTTCTCCACTAAGCTTGGGTGTCACTTAAAGCTCTATCCTGGGCCCTTGTTTCTCTCTACATGGAGATGGTAGATGGTGTGTTGCATATGAGGTACAGCATGAAGACCAGTTTGGCTGAACCAAAGAGAACGGGAAGGAGACTAATATGTAATGAGGCTAGAAAGGTGTTTGAAGGGGTATAAATGCCAAGAAAAGGAATTTATATTTGATCCCAAAGCCGGTGGTAAACCATGAGAATTGTATTGAATAGGGGAATGACATTGTCAGATGTGCACTTCAGGAAAATAATTTTTGCAATCGTGCAGAGGATGGATTGAGACAGGGAGATCAAACCTAAGAAGGCAGTGGCTGAATATGTAGTGAGAAGGGGATGCATGCAAGAGATATTGTGGGGTTGAAATGGCATAATTTGTCAGATGATTGCCAAACTGGGCTGAAGGAAAGGGAAGGGTTGAGGATAATATCTAACATCCTAATTTGTGTATCTTCTAGCAGCCACCCTTTTTCTAAGGCATTCTTTTTTTTTTTCTTTTTGCCTTTTGGAGGGCAATTAGGGTTAAGTAACTTGCCCAAGGTTACACGGCTACTATTTTTGTGTTAAGTGTCTGAGGCTGGAACCAAACTCAGGTCCTCCTGACTCGGGCCGGTGCTTTACTCACTGCACTACCTAGCCACCCCTTTCTAATACATTCTTTACACAGCTGCCAAATTATCTCCTTAAAGTATGGGATTAACTGCGACATGCTCCTACTCAAAAACCCTTCAGTAGCTCTCTCTGTAACGCCTTCTACAAAATACAAACTCTTTAGCATAGCATGGAAGGTGGGACACAATTCTGCCTTCCAGTCAAACTGGACTATTTATGGTGCCCTAAACTCATGACACTATCTCCTGCCCTTGTACCTTTACCATGATAATCTCCTACCCCTATAATCAAGAATCTGTTTCAAAACCTGTCCCTAGCTGCATGACCTGAGCAAGCCACTTGGCCTTTCTTAGTCTCAGTTTCCTCACCTATAAAATGGGGGCAATAATAATAATACACGCCTTCCAGGGTTGATGTGAGGATCAAATGAGCAAATATATGCAAAGCACTTTGCAAACTTTTAAAAGCTATGCAAATGAGAACTATTACTTAAAATCTAAAAAAAAAAAAAAGAATGGAAAGATGAATTGAAGAACCCCAGAAATTTGCTCACTTCTTCGCCACAAAGCCCAAGAAATCAGTTGCCTAGAGCTCTTTCTCTAAGGCCAGCCTATGTGACTTGACAGAAATTGTGGTGCCTCAAACTTGGAGCAGAAGATTGTGTCAATGGTTGCTTCCAAGCGCTCCTCCCACTCAAACAACCAGTTAATTCAGGTGACTCAGTTTAAAAACAAACCAAACACCGGAACCCAGGCAAATAAACGAGTCATAGGATTTCCAGCTGGTTGGGACTTTGGAGGTCATCTAGTTCAGATTGAATTTAGAGTCATTTAAATTGATTGTTGTTTTGGTGAGATTGATTGACCAGTGCTCAAATATAGCTGGAATGATCCCCTGAGGGATACATTCCTCTGACAGACTAATGGCCACTGGGCCAGCATCATCATGTCCTCTAGAAGGGATTCCTATTCAGATGCTGGCTGTATTCAGATGACCTCTGAGGTCTCATATACTTCTAAGAGTCTGTGAAAGTAAATGTCAGAAGTATTGGAGATCTTTAAGAAACCCAGCAGGGAATGCAGAATGGCTGGGCCCTGAGAAGTGCTACATGCTAACTTTTATGAATAAGAAGGGTATAAGTAAGCTAATAGGCCCCTAACATCCAGACTTCTGTTTTGTGGTTAAAAATAATTAGCACTGTGGGTTTCCTGGTACGAAATATGCCCAATTTTCTCTAAGTCATTTCCTGCTGGTAAGATGTGAAGCTCACTCTTTCAGAACTTAATGCATTATTCCTGTAGTTTGTTAGTATCCAAAAAGAGAAAATATGCCTCCCTCACCACTTGGACCTACTACCAGAGAGTACCATCAGTTCAGTTCAGTCATGTCTGACATTTTGTGAACACATTTGGAGTTTTCTTGGCAGAAATACTGGAGTGGTTTGCCATTTCCCTCTCCAGCTCATTTTACAGATGAGTAAATTGAGGTAAAGATGCTTAAGTGACTTGCCCAGAGTCACACAGTTAGTAAGTATCTGAGGATGGATTTGAACTCTGGTCTTCCTGACTCCAGGTCTGGTGCTCTATACCTAGCTGCCCATCATTAGTATGTTCTACAAATATTTGTAAATCCCCTACTCTGTATTCTATACTATACTTGGGGGTGGGGCTGATAAAAAAGATGAATGTGGTATAGTCCTTGCCCTCAGGAAACTTACATGCACAATTAAGCATAACAAACAAAACAGAATCTGAGTGTGTATTTAATGTACAAGTATTTTAATGTATGTTATGTAAATTTCAATAAAGGAAAGTGACAGGCACTAGGAAGAACAAATATCTAAGTCAAAAACTCCATTTCCCCCATCTCCCCTTGTGCTACCCATTCCTTCGATCCTGTGACATTGGCCTTTTTGCCTTTCTTCTAACATGATGCTCCGTCTCCTGACTCCAAGAATTTTCACTGGCCATCCCTGATACCTGGATCTCTCCCTTCTTTATCTCCCCCTCCTGGTTTCTCTAATGTCCTTCAAGTTTCAACTAAAGTCCACTTTCTTCAAGGAACTAACCTATTCAGGTTTTCTTTATTGCCTTTCCTCTGACATTATGTTCAATTTATCTTGTATATATCTTGTTTGCATATAGGTATTTGCATGTTGTCTACCCAATTAGGCTATGAGCTCATTGAGAATAGGGACTATTTGTTTTTACCTTTCTTGTATCCCCATCATTGAGTACAGTGCCTGGCACATTGAGGCAGCTTAGGCTTCATAGCAGAGAGAGTACTGGGTCTGGAATCAGGAAGATCAGGTTCAAATCCAGCTTCAGACACTTACTAGTTGTGTCTAGGCAAGCCACTTGACCACTGTTTGCCTAAGTTTCCTCACCTATAAAATGGAGATAATAATAGCACCTACCTTACAGGGTTGTTATGAGGATTAAGTGAGATATTTGTGAAGCACTTAGGGCCTAGCACATAGTAGGCACTAGATAAAAACTTGTCCCCTTCACCTTAGTAGGTGTTTTAAATTAACACTTGACTTGACTAGGTTCTCTGACTCCAGAATCAATATACTTTTGCTGAACCACACTTCAAGGTCGCCAAGTGAGTCTCAGGGCCAGGATTTTTACTTTAGTCATTCCTGTTTCAATGACTGTTTTCCAGTTTAGAACTCTACCTCCAGTTAAATTTCATAACTAAACATATTAGGTCCAAAGTCATGACTTCAGAAAGTATATAGTTATGAATTATTCTGACAAAGAGATAGTGCTATGTGATATATATATATAGATATAGATATCCATCTCAATAAGGCAATTCACCACATCCCACCTTCCCAATGTGATTAGAATTATAAAAAGAATTATAAAAATTCACAACAAATTGGGTATTTTTGCATGTCAAACACTAATATTTAGCTGAACTGCAATACAAACTCAATCAGGGAACTTGGATTTTGGATGACCCACCTGCACTCACAAATATACTTTTAATTGGGAATTTAATGATGTAAAAAATCAGCTCAGGCCCTTGTGACTGATTTAACATTGCTTTATTAGCAATAAAAATTGTTTTGTGTGGTTGCTGCACTATTTAGCTTATGACCTTAGTATAGTGACTACAAACAGAAAAGTAGTTCTATCTTCAGAACACAAAATGAAATCTCATCAGTTAACTCGATATAGACATCTAATCTGGCTAAATCAGGTCCTTTTTCTAGGATGGAATGACAAGTTATCCAGATGATTTGCCATTGTCTCAATTCTCAGTAATGGAAACACTGGTTCTACTAAAGATCAAAGTCAACATTGGACCATGGGTCCAATGGATCTTGGGTCTGCAAAGGCTGTGCCCACAGAGTAGATGATTGGGCAATTCCTGGCAAGTCAGGGTTCAAGTATTGGCCCCATGGCAGCAGACTCTATATCTTTTTCTAAAGATAAAGATAAAAAACTAAGTGTGGAAAGAATTATCACCAAGTTGTCCACAAAATGGTAGGTTTTTTTCATGACGAGCCCCAGAGTAAATCAACACTTTCCTTATTGAGGACCTGCTTTGTGTAAGACATTGTACTGGATGATCACTATGGTATGAAGGAGCAGATGATGCTGAATGTAGAGCCAGAGGATTTGGGTTCAAATCTTGGCTTTGCCATATGCTACCTGTGTGACCTTATGCAAGTTACTTATATTCTCTAGGCTTCTCATCAGTAATATGAATATGCTTAGGGTAGATGACCTCTAAGATTCCTTCTAGCTCTAAATCTATGATGCTCAGAAGCTTACAATGTAGAAATTAACAATAGAAGACATATAAAGGAACATGCTATAGGCATCCAGATATGCATCCTGATAAATAAATGTATAGAATGATCCAGAGAAAGACCTGATAAATAAATGTATAGAATGATTTTACATATATCTATATCTATGTAGGTATAAAAATGTACATACATATAAATGTATATATTTATATACTATATATTAAATAAGTATAATTAAGATAGATGATAGATAGATAGATAGATAGATAGATAGATAGATAGATAGATAGATAGATATGTATACATGCACATATTTGTGTCTAATGGTAGCCATCCACTAGGGAGGGAAGGAAAAAAAGGGAGAAAAGAACATTACATGATGACTTTATTATATATTTAAAATGAATTGCAAGTTGTATATAGTTTTGCAGTTTCATGTACGATCACCTTTTTCTATTGTTCTATGTTATGGAAATACTTGTTTTATTTCTTAAAGTTCAGAATAAAATAAATTAAATTTGAAAAAAACCCAGTAGAATCAACTCAAAAGAAAACTTGGAATCACTAGAGACCTTCTCTTCTCTCTAATGTCTGCTTTCCAGCCATTTCAGAAATACCAGGAAAAATCTGAAAAACACAAACAAAACATTAAATATCCACCATTTATTTGGTTCTACTTGTGTATTGGTTTCCATGGGCACCATTGGGAACAATGGTGCTTAATGGGTAGGATGATAACCTTCATTTCCCCCACTGATACTTATGTCAACTCCTTTGTTTTTTTTTTTTCTGTAATTTTTAGACTAAATGTATTGCTCTTCCCTTCTTTCTTTCTACCCGTCACATCCATTTGCTTTTTTCTTAAGTTCCACTACATTTTATAGTTTGCTGTTATGCTATTTCAAGAAGTCACTGGGCTTCTGGAGACCTTTTCAAACTTTCCAAATTTTCCAAGTCTTTTAATCCTTGTCACACTCAAAATTTGTGTGTTTGTGTTTGTATATGTGTGTGTGTGTGTATGTATGTGTGAGATGGGAGGGTGGCTATTTACTTCTTATTTCCCTTACCCTGTCCTTGAATGATACCATAGTTTCCTTCCTGACTTGTTATATCCTCCTAGAAAGGTTTGCTTATTATGCTAATAGAGGGTGTCCCAAAAATCCTAGTGCAGTTTTAAACTACTAAATCTTACAACTGCATTAAAATCCTTGGGCCTCTCTACATTTGTGAGATAATATGGTAATATTAAGAAAATGGAATAAAGTAGGAAAAGACCATTTGATATCCCATCATATTTCTCCAATCCCTTGCCCAAAGTTAAAATTAAATTATCTCAAAAGCATTGCTTCAAGAAAAGTCCTCCTTAAATCATTTCTAAGTACTCAAGAACTGGAAACCCTAGTAATCTCTTCTCTTTAGCACTTTTTTTCAGTTTGGTATACTCAAAATAGTATTTTAATCATACTTTAGCCTGGAAAATGTCACAAAACAAGTTAGTGTAATGAACAAAGGGCTAACCTTAGGAGCTTGGAGGACCTGAGCTCAAAGTCTGACTCTGACACCTGCTAGCTACTTGGGCTACTTACTTAACTAAGTTATTGACTTAAGTAACTTGGGCAAGTTACTTAACTTGTCACTTCCCCAGGCAACTTTTCCATTATTAAGAAGTTGTTGTTTTGTTTCAGTGAAAAGAATTTCTACAATGGAGATTCTTCATATTGATGAAATCATGAGCCTGGACAAATGTGTGTGTGTATACATATATTTGTGCTGTTTTGACTATTGATATTGTTACTATTGATATTGACACTGAAAGCTATCATCTTCATAAAACCATCATCACCATTTTTATCAGCATACTTTTTTCCCCACAGTAGATGTGTTCTGGAGAAGTGTGCACAGATTAATATTTTGTGAACCAAATGGTCTATCCCTTACTCTTGATACAAGACCAGAATATTTCCTTTTATGATCATACACTTCCTTAACGATATTCCTTATGCTACTTCTTGCTCATGGGTTATTAAAATATTATCTGATTTGATGCTCACAACAGTCCTGGGAGGTAGGGGCTGTTATTATTCCCATCGTATAATTGAGGAGAGTGAGGCAAACAGAGGCTAGGTGACTTGCCTAGGGTCACATAGCAAGTAATGTCTAAGTCCAGCCGGATTTAAACTTCTGTCTCCCTAACTCCAGGTCCAGCACTCTACCTACTCTTAACTATCTAAAGAGGACATAGAGATTATCAAATGGAAAAGGTATTAGGCTTTTAATTGACCCACAAAGAGCAGCACTTGGATCAGTACGTGATAGTTCAACTGCTCCACCCCAACCATGGATTAACTTCACCATCTTCCTTTCCATTTCTTTTTTTTTTTTTTTTTGCTTTTTGGAGGGGGGAAGGCAGGGCAATTGGGGTAAGTGACTTGCCCAAGGTCACATGGCTAGTGAGTGTTAAGTGTCTGAAGTCAAATTTGAACTCAGGTCCTCCTGATGCTGGTGCTCTATTCATTGTACCACCTAGTCACTCCTCCTTTCCATTTCTAATTGTATATTGTGGAACCCAGTTGGAGGAAGCAATACAATCATGCTAACTGGGTCAATTACAAATTGGTATTCTCTCGTATCAGCTGGGCCTACTCTGATACACAGAAATTTTTTGGTCTTTCTTCCCTGACTCATTATCACTCCCTGCATTGAGTATGATCTAAAACTCCCCTCGAGCCATCTACACCATCCCCTTCTTCCCTCTCAGAACAAGCCCATACCTTTTACTTTATTGACAAATTGAGATTGTGTCATAAGCTCCCTCTTCTCCCTAATTCTGTTCTAAAAATATTCTCATCATCATCATCATCCGTTCTCTCCTTTGTTCTCATCTTGGAAGTGCCCTTTCTTCTTGTCAATGCCAGCTCCTCAACATGTGCCCTTGATCCAGTCCCCCCTCTGATTAATCTCTATCAATTGACTCTTTCCCCAAACATGTTGAGATCTTCATTTTTTCAATTTTTCTTTCCTTTCACAGCAAAATTCCTAAAACAAATGAACAAAACACAACTGATCAGACTCATTGCTTCTAGTTCTTTATTGCTCACTCACTTCTCAACCCCTTACAACATGGATTCTGACCCCACCACTCAACAAACTTTTTTTCTAAGTTTACCAGTGATTAATTGCTAAATCCAGTAGCTTTATATCAGTTTCAATCTTGTTGAGCTTTCCTCAGTGTTTGACATTATTGATTATCTTTTCACCCTGTATTATCTTTCCTACTTATGTTTTTATCATTCTTCCCCTCCTCCTCTTCCTCCTCTTCTCGTTTTTTTCTTCTTCTCTTCCTCTCCCTCTTCTTCCTTCTCCTTGTTTTCCTTCTTTCTCTCTTCTCCTTTTCTTCCTCCTCTTCTTCCTCCTCCCCCTCCTCTTCCATCCTTCCTCCTCTCCCTCCTCTTTTCCTCCTCCTTCTCCTCCTCCTTCTTTTCTTTTCTTCTTCCTCTCTCTGTCTCTGACTCTTTTTTTTTCTCTGATTCAGTCTCTCTCTTTCTATCTCCTCCTCCTCCTTTTACTTGTCTGACACTGTCTTCTTGGTCTCTGATAAATCATCATGCTTCTTCCACCTACTTTGTGTCTTGATGCTCTGTCCAGGACCCTCTTCTTTGCCTCTACATTCTCCCTCTTTGGATATCTCATTTACTTCTATGGATCAATTATCATCTCTATATTCTGACTGCTGTAATTTTTTAGTTCTTCCAGATATTTTTTGTACTTTTCCTATGTTCTCCCTTGTTAGTAAGCTGTTATTTCTTCAAGGTTTCACTAGGTCTTCCTGAAGCAGTCTCTCTACCCTCTTCTCCTTTCCCAACTTTAGTGACCTGTGGCTTTGGAAATCAGACAACCAAAATAACTGTGAAAAATGAAAGTAAGTAATAGCTTCATGAGGGCATGAGCAGTTATCCTACCAGTCAAGTCCATGAACTTCAGAGTGTGGATTTAAGGACTTTTTTTTTTTTTTTAAAGGTTGTTTTTCCTTTTCTAATTCTTATCTGTGTTTCAGAAGATCTTCCCCCTTGGTATCCTAGTTCTGAAGAGATAATTTATTATAAAGCAAAAAATTTCCAGCAAAATAAATCTTCATTTAAAAAATGCATATGGTATTATTCCACAGCAAGGTGAAAATTACTTAATGTAAATCTACTTCTTTTGATTACCCATGTCAGTGTTCCTCTCCATTAAAGTAGATTAATGAAGAGTTCAGAAGACATTTTGAGTAATTTGTATAATAGTGACTGATGTGATAGAGTACTTTATATTTTACAGAGTATTTTATATGCATTATCTCTTTTGCTTTTTATGACAAGGTTGTGAAACAGATACTATTAAATATCCATTTTGTAGATGAGGAAAATGATGCTCAGAGAGATCAAGGGTGGCGCAGTTAGTAAGGGCTTGGGATAGGATTTGAACCCAGGTCTTTCTGATGCTAAAGCCAGCATCCTAGTCACCATGCCACAAAAAGCAACACATGAGAGAAGTCACATCCTTCTGTGAGTGGATCTACCCTGAGAACACAGAATCAGAGAAGGCATAGGGCCTCTAGGAGTGGTAAACTTGCAAATGTCAGTCTAGAGAACTAAGCGCAGACCACAGCATAATGGAAGGGAAGTGCTCTTTAGGGGATATGTGCTATGGTGAGGCAGGGTAAAAATAAAGCTATGAAGCATGTTGCAATATTGGTCTACTATAGTACTGTAACCAGGTTAACTCATTAAGCACTATGCCTGTTTAAAAGGCCTTTCTGAAAGAAAGCCCATAGAACAGTCTAACTGGAATCATATTTTTCTCAGGGCTACAATTGTGCTTGTACTATGATTGATGTTCAGAGCAGAATTGAATTTTAATCTTTTGTCAGTAAGATTGACATTAGAATGAATTACAGATCCACAAAATACCTTTCTCATGAGACCTTGCTTTTGCCAACAGCCAGAGCTTTGCTTACAGTTGGGAAATTCCAGTTCCAATAGAGGTAAGATCCTCTTAGAGGCTTTTAGCAAGATGGCTAAAGTTTTGTTTGGGTAGGAAGACAGCAGCAGAGAAGGATAAGTGAGACAGATACCAGAGGATTGGATAGGTTTATAATTCCAAAGCAAAGTGAGAAGTGAGACCCAAATCAAAACAGTAATCATGACATGAAAAGATAAATTCAAATTTCAGTCACTGTGAATGAATGTTGATAAAGACACAAGGATTCATGGAGAGGAGTGCCCTAGAGCTGAGCCAAGAAAATAAAAAATCAGACCAAGCAAAAGGTTTCTGGGCAAATCCTTCTTCTTCTTTGACTCCTGCCAATTTAATTCAATAATAATGGAATGACCTAGACAGATTCAAGTCCAAAGGGCCTTGCTTCAGGAACTTTGGGTCATAGATGTAGAGCTACAGGGGACCTTAGGGATCATCTAGGTAAATCTCCTCAGTTTACAGATGTGGGAAACAAGACCCAGAAATGTTAAGAGACTTGCCCCAGGCTATACAGAGGGATACATGGCAAAGCTTAGATGTGAAACCCAATCCCCCAACTCCAAATCCAGCTGTCATTCCATAAGCACAAAAGAAAAGAAGGATAAAGCCATCTTCATCAAGCCAATTTTGTCCTAGGCATTGTAGGAGTAGACTCCCACAGAGACATGTAAGAAAGCTTCAGGTATCCTCATGCATCATGATCCATCATCCCCTGTGTCTCGCCATATGCCTCCAGCAAGGCATAGCTCCAAAGGGCCCCAGCTCAGTAATTTAGTTGCTATGCTTCTACACCCATGAAGCCAGGTTACTGGGGAGCTCCCTGTGGGTGGGTAGCCCATATTTACTTTATTGCCTCTCTCACAGAATATACACAGCATGGGATACTTGCCTTCATGTCCATCCAGCATCTCTGAAAGGGCATAGAGCAAAGCTGGCTTCCTCTCTACAAGGTCATATTGTGGCACCTAATTTATGAGGCTAGGGCAAAGAATCAAACTTA
>NW_027186390.1:6700117-6755889 GCF_028583685.1 Petaurus breviceps papuanus
CACACCCTGCTTCTGACACATATTAGCAAATCATTTAACCTCCCATTAACCACAGATGATTCCTTAGACAGACCAGTTGCTAATCTGCATTTAGAGTAGAATTTATGCACTCATAGATTACTATACCAGTGAAATTATGTTTGGACCCTTAAAATATTAAGAAATGTTTTCCTCCCATTAAACATCTATTTGAAATTTCTACTCATTTTTTCATTTTTGCCCCCTGGAGTCAAGCAGAACAAATCTAAGCCCTCTTCCATACGAGAGTTCTTCAAGATGAAACGTAATGGCAACAAATCTAGAGTCTTACATATGGGCTCAAAAGCTCATCATTATGGGTATGATAGAAAGAATGCATGACTAATTTGACAGCAATTCTGCTTTAGTGGGTTACAAGCTCTGAAATGGATCAACCGAGCAATGAAGTTAATGTGATGTTGGGTTACATTAACAGAACATGGATGATTTCATCAACCCTGATGGATTCAATTACCATCTCTAAGCTAATGATTCCCAAGTTTGTTTATCTATTGTTAACTTCTATGCTTACCTCCAGTATTACATCCCAAACTATTGGTCGTCTCAGCCTGGATATCCCAGAGACGTCCTGACACTCAACATGTCCAAAGCCTAACTCATCTTTCTCTCTTCTTCACTTGTTAATTTCCCTGTTACTGTGAAGGTCACTGCCTTCCAGGCTCACAACATAGGTATCATCTTTGACTTCTCACTTTCTCATTGCCTATACATTATCTGTTGCCAGGGTCTGTCTATTATTACTATATAACATCTCTCACATATACTGCCCCCCTTCTCTCTTCTGACACTGCATGGTTTAGGCCCTTATCACCTCACACCTAGGCTATTGCAATAGTCTGTTGATTGATCTCCCTGCCAAAGTCTCTCCCAACTCAATCCATACTCAAATCAGTTGTCAAAGTGATCTTCCTGAAGTGTAGGTCTGATCATATCATACACCATCACCACCATTGCTACCACCACCAACAACCACCCTGCCTCTCAATAGACTCCAGTGACTCACTATTGCTGCCAGGATCAGCACCTCAAAAAAAGTAGGAAATTAATAAATACCTGTTGATTGATTGCTTTTATGCCCCTGGTCCAGGTTCATGGTGTCTCCCCAAGTCCCCATCTATTTGATCTCTGTAGCTAAGTGTCTGCAGAATACACAAGTAGCTTTTCTCAAGATAGAGCATCTTATTTAGAACAAATTTAGAACAAAAATATATATGTAAAAAGAACTCTAGTTCATAAACATGCTTATTTATTCATACTTCATATATTAGCAGGTATTTGATCATTAACCTTTTTATTTTGCTATCGTATACATGCCTTTTTTCTGCCTAATGAGAATCATTGACTATAGAGACTTACTTTTAATTAGTTAGGAAACTGAGTATTTGTACGATATACAAATGCAGACATATTCTCCTCAGGGTAGTTCTCTTAGACACTTGCTCACTAATGCTAAAGTCTAGATCCTGCTGTTGTTTGTCCTTTGTTTTTGAAGAAGACCAGTGACATCATGGAGTAATGCCATGACTCTTGCCTGACTTGGATTTAAGTGAGGCAGAACTGCATAAAGTTGTCAGCCCATTTTCTCTTCCTGAGTCATCTAAGTCCATTGGCAAGACAAAAGTCAAGATGACTGGTGATGGCCCAAGATTTAGGGGATGACTTTGGCATCTTTGATCTCTGTCCAAGCTCTAAGCACTCCACAGCACCTGCTTCAGTCACCTTCATGGTCATTGGAACAAATTGTTCTCATCCAAACATTCATCCAAGGGAAGTCTTTACATGCTTGAGGTAGACATCCCCCTAACTAACCAATGGGTTTGAGACCTGGCAGTTACCCTCAGCTTGGTTTAGCATGACTGCCATGATGGTTTTACTGGGTTGTGTTCACTGTGCATGCTATAGCTTCTTGGAGCCAGAAATGAGAGCCGAGTGAATGAGGAGGACACCAAAGGAGGATGAGCAGCCCTCACACCAGAGCTGGTAGTCCTTCCTTAAAGGATATGGGATCTCCATGTAATGTCTGTCTCTGTCCGTCTTAACATTCTTATAAGTGTACTAAATAACTGTATCTCTTCCTTTGGTGTAGCTCTTTTCCACATTTTAATGAACATGTTTGGTATCATTAAATAAAGCTCTGAAAGTTTTCAACATAAAACTGCAACATTTCTTAAATTCAAAAGAAAAATATTCAGAGACTCCATTGTAAAAAAAAAATGCCTTTTCTACAAGTAACTGGGATTATTAAAAAGTTATTTTATCTTCTAGCTTTTATTAAAATTGTTAGGGAGTTGAGGTATATGAAAAAGTACATTAAGTAACATTTTTATTTTACTATATGTGGTTCCCCAAATCCTGAATGTTAATTAATTCATCTTCTGTTTATTTGAGGAGTTTCAGGCTTTCTTCATATGCTGGTTGCTTTTTGGTTTTGCTAAAGAATGTGCACTAAATGTTTCAATGACCATTTTGTAGCACTTGTGAAAAACACACTGTGTTGCTATTTTAAAACATCTTAAATCTTTGATTTTAAAAAGCCTGTTTAATTGGAAAGAGTGCTACATTCAAAATCAGAGGTTTTGGATTTTAATCCCAGATCTGCCTCCTGCTCTCTATGTAGCTCTGGGCAAATGTTTTTCCCTTTCCGAACCTCAGTTTTCCAATCTGAAAAAAGGAAGAAATTAAGCAATCAATAAGTTTTCATTAAATATCTACTATGTTCCAGGAATTACAAAGTAAAAAATGAAACAGCCCTTGCCTTCAAGGAGCTTACATCTTATTGAGGGAGACAATGTGTACATATATAAGTATAAATAAAACACATGCAAAATGCATACGAGGTGACCTTGGATGAGAAAGGCACTTGGAATGGGGCAAGGGGCAGGGAGTGTAGTTGGGGCAGGGCAGAGAAAGGAATAGGAAAAGATAAGCTTTGTCTTGAAAGAAACCAGAGATTCTAAGAGGTAAAAGTGAGGAAAAGAGCATTTTTAAGCATGAGGAACAGGGAGTAAAAAGGTATATGGGCAGGAGATATGTGAAGAAGAGCTCAAAGGCCAGTATAGTCTATCTATATGGTGCTTGGAGAGGAACAATGTTCAATAAGACTAAAAAGGTAAGATGGGACAAAGTTATTAAGAGCTTTAAGTGTTAAATAGGAGTTTATATTTGATCTTAGAGGTAAAGGGGGGCAGCTAGCTGATACAATGGATAGAGTCAGCTAGGATTGGAGTCAGGAAGTTCATCTTGAGTTCAAATCCAGCCTCAGACACTTAATAGCTGTGTGACCCTGGGCAACTCACTTAACCCTCCTTACCTCAGTTTACTCATCTATAAAATGAGATAGAGAAGGAAATGGCAAACCATTCCCGTATCTTGCCAAGAAAACCCTAAAAAATGGGGTCATGAAGAGTTGGATACAAATGAAAAATCACTGGACAACAACAAAGAAGTCTTAGGGAGCCCTTGGAGTTTATTTTGTATGTGGGGTAAGAGGAGAGATGACATGGTCATACCTATACTTTAGGAAAACTACATCGGTAGCTGTGTGGAGGATGGATTTAGCATAAGTGGATACTTGATAACTTGAGGCAGATTGACCAGTTTGGAGACATTAAAAAAACCCAGATGACTGGAGCCTGAATGAGGGTGCTGGCTATGTGAGTGGAGAGAAGGGGATGATTGCAAGAGACACTGTATGGGTAGAAGCAATGAAATTTGACAACAGCTTATATCTACAGTGGGGGAATATGAAGAGCCAAGGATACCGAGTACTGAGGTTGTGAACCTCAGTGACTCAAAAGATGGTGGCGCTCTCAGTAGAAACAGTGAAGTTTGGAGGAGGGATGGAATTGGAGGAAAAGACAGGCTTTCTTCTGGATATGTTGGGTTTGAGATGACTATTGGATATACAGTTCCATATGTTCCATAGCAGTTGGTGTAGCAGAACTTGAGCTCTGGAAAGTGATTCAGAATGGAAATACAGACTTAGGAATAACTTGCTTAAGGATGATCATTGAATCCATGGGAGCTGATGAGGTTACCAAGTGAGAGAGTATTAGAGAGAAAAAAAAAGATTGGATGAGATGACCATTAAGATAGCCCGTTCTACTCAGCTATAGTCTAGTTCTTGGGAAACTTTTCCTCACAAAAAGTCTAACTCTGTCTTGTATCACAGAGACCCTGTTTTGGGGAAAGGGATTTTGCTTGATGTTCCTGGAAGAGACAGATGATGAATATAGCCAATAGTATAGTTTTTTCCTCAATATATCTTTGGGAGGTTTCTCATTTTTAAAAGATGGAGAATCTCAAAAAACAGAAATTACACGACTTATCCAAGCTTATTTAAGTAATAATTAATAAGGATCTCTTCTCTCAGACCTCACATAGTACTTTTTTTTGCCATTGTTTAATATATTTATCATATCTTATTATTGTTGCTCAGGAGTCTTCTTTTCTTGAGAAATTGTAAGGTTCTTAAGGGCAAACACAATTATATTTGAACATTGTGTCTCCCCCAGGATCTCCCCCACTTTGGACATGTTTGACAAATTAAATTGAATTGGGAGAGAAGAGTAGGATGCAGGGTTGTGTTATGGAAAGAACATTGATTAGTCTCAATCACACTCTTCATTTGTCACTAACTGTGTGGCATCAGGAAACCTATTTGACCTTTCAGTATCTTCATCTATAAAATGAGGTAATAATAACTGTACGACCTAATTCACAAGAACATTGTGAAAACAAAAACTTGACAATGTATATGCAATTTTAAGGCACTATTCAACAAACTGTCATGAGATGGAATTGAAGCCCAAGTCTCCCAACTTCATGTCTAGATCAGTGTTTCCAAGACGCTGCTCTATTCGTTCTTCTTTCTAGGGGAAAAAAAAGAATCCATTAATCTGTCCTATTTCTCCTTTCTATAGATCTAAAGATGTGGTTATCAAATCAAAGACACTTACTAGTTTCTTTCTATTGAATTCCTTTGAACACAGACTTTCTGAATGTCACAGATGTCCACCTTTTCAAGGACTCCTGGGATACCAACAAGGTGGAACATCACACAGACCGGTATGACAATGAAAAGTTGATTATACGTCGAGGGCAGCCTTTTTACGTCCAAATTGACTTTAATCGCCCCTATGATCCCCAAAGGGATATCTTCAGACTGGAATATGTCATTGGTGAGTGCTATGACTAAATAAGATTCATAATAGCAAGGGGTTGGGGGAGGGATAGAAACTGGGGTGGTGATAGAGATGGTATTATCCGACTTTTAGAACAAGGATTTGAGTTATATAGTTTAATGAACTGAGAAGTATGTTGGCACCAAAATGTAATTCCCTACCACTGGATTGACACTAATGTTAATTTCCCATTACTAACTCACTATATAATGCAAGGTGGGTCACTAGACTACTCTGTGCTCTGGATTGTGGAGCAATGTTTAGTTATAGACATCAATTAACTGGAAAGTGTCCAGAGAAGGGCAACTATGATGATGAAGTGTCTCAAGACGATGAACATTTATTCGTTCAATTAATATTTATTAAATGCCCACTATGTGCCAGGAACTGTGCTAAGTTCTGAGGATATAAAAGGAGACAAAAGACAGCCCCTACTCTCAAGGAGTTTAGATTTTAATGGAGGAGACAACATGCAAACAAATATATACAATGCAGGCTGTATGCAGGATAAATAAGAAATAATTAAAAGAGGGAAAGCACTGGAATTAAGAGGGATCAGGGAAAGATTCCTGTTGTTAAAGGAACTAGAGGAGGAAGAGTTAGACTGAAGAAAGGAATACTTGGGAGGAACATGATAGCTCTCTTCAAGAATTTGAAAGGCCATAATGTGGAAAAGGGATTAGAATTGTTTTACTTGGATCCATAAGGTAAAATCGTGAGCAATGGGAAGATTCAACAGGAGGAAGATTTTTACTCAATGTAAGGGAAATTTCCTAACAATTAGAGCTATCTCAAATGGAATAAATTGCCTTTGGAAGTAGATGGTTCTTTTTCAATCACAGCCTCTGACAGAGGTTGATGATAACTTGTTAGAGATACCGTTTACATACAGAGCTGGACTAGGTAGACTTTAAGGACACCTATTACCTTTAAGACTTTCTGATTCTGTATCTACAACAATATTCCAAAAATCAATTGTTCCAGTGTAGGTATAAACATGTTTTAAAAAGGAAGAAAGAAAGAGAAGAAAGGGGAAAATAAATAAATAAAGAAGGGAAGAAGGAAAAAGAAAGGAAGGAAAGAAGGAAAAAAGGAAGGAAGGGAGAGAGGAATAAAGCAAAGAAGGGAAGGGGAGAAAGAAAGGAAGAAGGAAAGAAAGGAAGGAAGAAGAAAAGGAAAGAAGGAAGGGAGGAAAGAAAGAAAGGAAAGAAGGAAGGGAGGAAAGAAGAAAAAAAGAAAAAAGATGAAAGGAAGAAAGGAGGGAGGGAAGGAAAGAAGAAAGAAAGGAGGAAGACCCAAGCCTTGAATGATTTCAATTGGCTGTAGGTGATTTGTAGACATAATATCTGGCTGATTGGATTTTTAAGCTTTTCTTCTCACCATTTTAATTAACATATTTTGTAGAAACAATCTTTGTTTCATCTATGTTAGTTATCGCTAACAAAAACAATTCTTAACTTAATTGTGCATAGTATGCCCTTTCTAAGTACACAAGAGTAGCACTTAAAATGCTGACTAAAAACAAATATCAAATGCAAAATTCTAATTACATGATAAGTATGGTATGATCTTATTCAGTATGTGAAGTTTATAATTGTGAAAATAAATAGGAGATAGAATAAGTGGATAGATGAACAGCAGAGTGTACAGCATTTACAACGTTAAATTTTATATCAGGAAAAGACCTAATCAATTGCCTAGTCAATCCTCCTCATGTTACAGGTGAGGAAACTGATATCCAGAGAAATGAAATGATTTGCACAATGTAGTACAGATACTTGGTCAGAATATACAAAGTTCCAACCTCTCAGTTTACTATTCTTTGCATTACACTGTAACATCCATGTAAATGCTTTTAGATAACAGATAAGTTGTTTCCAATGTTTCCTTCAATATGTTTCCCTTATTTTTTTGTAAAGAGTAGTAAAACTTTATTTGACTAAAATGTCCTTGGTGAATTTTTAATAGAATGAATACTCTTGCCTGTTATCCATGTGCAATATCTAATGGTTTTAATGATTACTACTTTATAACGTAGTTTAAGGTCTGGAAATCTTATTTGCTCCATTTTCCCCCCATCATTTACCTTGATTTCCCAGAACTTCTGGATCTCCAAATGAATTTTATTATTTTGTCTAGCCCTATAAAGTAAGCTCATAGAAGTTTGGTTGGTATAGTACTAGGTGGTATCATTATGTTTATAATCTTGGCATGGTTCAATCATGAGCAGTGAATGTCTCTACATTTATTTGTCTTCCCTTATTTCTTTAAAAAGTGCTTTGTAATTTTTTTTTATTTCTTAAGTATGTTGTGATAGACTCTGGGCTATTTTATACAATTTATATTTTGAATGAAATTTCTCTTTCTATCATTTCCTCCTTTTTATTGTCATTAGGTATGTTAACAGTTTATGTGTATTTATTTTGTATTTTGTAATACTGAAACACAATTATCTTAATTTGTTTCTTTGATGATTCATTGAGGTTTTCTAAGTAAAATGTATCTGTAATTAGGGAAAATTTCTTCTCTTTATTGAAAATTTATACCTCTAATTTCTTTTAATTTCCTTATGTTACTACTAACATTTCTAGAAAAATGTCAAATCATAGTGAGGATGAAAGAATCTTTGCTTTATTTATGTGCTCCTTGGGAAGTCTTCTAGTGTTTCTCCATGGTAAATAGTGTTAGCTTTTGGTTTTAGGGATATACTATTAAGCATATTAAAATAATCTTTACATGCTTGGGATTTTTAGTGTTTTGATCAGGAGTGTTATGTTTTGTTAAAGGGTTTTTTCCTACATCTATTGATGTGCTCATGTGGTTTTTGTTGGTTTGTCTCTAATATTTTTAATTATTTTCATTGTGTTCCTAATGTTTAATCACACTTGCATCTATAGTATATATTCATCTTGGTCATTCTGTATCTTTTTTTGGCTATATTGCTGTCATTATTTTGGCCAAGTTTTAATTTTTTGAAATTTATATCACTTTTTTTTCTTTGTTTTATTGGAGGGGGAAGGTAGGGCAATTGGGGTTAAGTGACTTGTCCAAGGTCACACAGCTAGTTTGTGTGTGTGTGTGTGTGTGTGTGTGTGTGTGTTTACTGTCTGAGGCCAGATTTGAACTCAGGTCCTCCTGACTTCAGGGCCAGTGCTCTATTCACTATGCCACCTAGCCACCCCAATATCACTTTCTATTAATGATATAACTTTATAGTTCTCTTTAATTTATCATATGCTGATTTATATATAAGAATTATATTAATTTGATTTTTTTAAAGAGCTTGGTAGAATTTTCTATCTCAATTCATAAGAATTATATATATATATATATATATATCATAGGTATTAATTGCTCTTTACATATCTAATCAAATTTTACTTCTTATTATTGGGGTGATGGAAATTTCATCTTCTTTGACTTGAATATTTTATACTCTTGTAGGAAATCCTTTACATTCTAAATTTTTGTTTTGTTTTGTTTTTTGTTTTTTTGGGGGGCAATTGGGGTTAAGTAACTTGCCCAAGGTTACTTGGCTAGTTTTGTGTGTGTGTGTGTGTGTGTGGGTGGGTGGGTGGGTGTGGGTGGGTGTTAAGTGTGTGAGGCCAAAACCGAACTCAGGTCCTCCTGACTCCGAGGCCGGTGCTTTACTCACTGTGCCACCTCGCTGCCCATACATTCTAAATTTTACTAGCATATAATTGTTATACTAATTTCTGATAATTTTTTAAAATTTCTTTTCCATCAATTCACCTTGTTAATATTTTATTTTGTTAATTTGATTTTCTTCTCTCTCTTTTTTTTAACATTTAGGTTAGCACAAGTTTATTGATTTTTGTCAATCTTTTTGAAGGAATAACACTTAGTTTTATCATTTCTAGAGACATGATATTTTCTTTTTTTAACCTCTTCTCTGACTTGCAAGGCATTTTTCTTTTGTGCTTATTTTATGTTTGATGACTTGTTGATTCTCTCTTTTAACATTGCATAGTCAGGCCATTATCCACTTTTTCCTGTGTTATTATTGTGTGTTTTCAGAGTTGTAATTGTTCTCTGAGTACTACTTTAGTTGCATCTCCATTTTTTTTTTTTGGTATTTTGTTTCAACATCATTCTCTTTCATAGAGTTCTTAATTTCTATTTTTAAAAAATCCATTCATTATTCAAATTGTCATGATTAAATTTCCATTTGGGCCTTTATCTTCTACTTGTGTTCCCTTTTTAAATACTATTTTATAATGTTATAGTCTATAAAGAATGTATTTAATATTTTTATCTTTTGAATTTACTATTAATTTTAAAAACCATTTTCCCTAGCACATGGTTGATTTTTGTAAAGGTACTATATGACACTAAGAAACACACACACAACACACACACCTATATACGTTATATATACTTTTTTTTTTTGCTTTTTGGAAGGCAATTGGGGTTAAGTGACTTGCCCAAAGTCACATGGCCAGTAAGTGTGTCAAGTGTCTGAGGCCAGATTTGAATTCAGGTCCTCCTGACTCAAGAGCCAGTGGTCTATTCATTACACCACCTAGCCACCCCTTATATATACTTTTTAAAATAATCTCATTCAGAAGGTGCCATAACTCTTTCAAATCTAACTTTTCCCACAGTCTGTTAAGTTCCATATTTTCTTTTGTTGTTGTTTATCTGAATGTGTTTAGATTTTCCAAGTCTCCTATCTATGTCTGGGTTTGGGGATTTTTTTATTGTTGCTATGGTTGTTGGTGTTTAACAACTGGGGCAATTTTTCCTTCAGTCATTTAGATGTGATGCCACTTGGTACATATACATTTAGTAAGGATATCGTTTTGTTGTCTATGGTGCCTTTATGCATTATATTGTTTCCCTATTAACTTCTCAGAAATGTGAATTCTTTTCTTTTTTTTTCTTTTTCTGATATTGTGATCACAACTCTTGCTTCCTTCATCAATGTCAATATATCCCATAAACATTGAAGAACACTCTTCACCATCCTGTCCCTATCCCATTCCAGAAATATGAAGTAAACTTCACTCCTGTCCTCTCTGTCAAACCTTCAAGGTAGCAAAAGCAAAAATCAGGCAGTTCTTTCCCCAATCTAAGGTATGGGTCTACCTATTCATTTCCATGTCAGAAAATAATTCTGATACTGAAAGTCTAGGGTAAAATGATGAGTAACTAGCCTTGAATTTGAGGATATTTTAAGGGCATTTTGAATTTCTTCCCTCTGGCTATATATTCCTTGGTATAATAAAAATAATTTCTTTTTTAAACCTTTGCACTAAAGTCCTACCACAATGTCTTATTGTAGCACAGAGATGATTCTGGTTTTCTTCCAAGTTTGGCCAGTGGAATTTAAGCTCCAGAAAGGCCTGAGGTGTGGGTCCAGGGATAAATTGCATCTGTTGTTGTATGAAGACCAAGCTATTTAAATTCTGAGACACTCATCAGCTCTGAGCTCCAAGGTGATTAATTTTTCAGATACAGGAGCTCTCAATGCTCTTCTGACAAGTTATAGAAGACTTGTTATTAGTGTTGAACTAATTGTACACTGACATAATCAAAGATTACTTCTTTTGTGGTTCAATGAAAAGATCATGGGATTTGGAGGCAAAGGACCTGGTTCCAGATCCTGGTTCTGTCAGTTATTACCAGTATGACTTTGGACAAGTCTAGGTTCCTCATCTGCACAATGAGGGTGAGGGAGGGTGGATTATATGACTTTAAAGGTCCCTTCTGTCTCTAAATCTATTACTCTAAATATACTGAAGCATATTTTAAACCTATGTATGTGCAAGAAAGGTAAGTTTTCCTTCTTTTGTCCATTATCATTTTCAAAAACAACTAAACTTTACTCCACTTTAAATATTTTTTTGGAGATTTCATTGCATTTGAAGATTTTCTGTTTCATTACAGCTGTGAAGAAAGGGAAATTAGAGAATTTTCTATTCAACCCTGAAAAGGGAGAGAGGGAAGGAATAGCATTAATATAGCACCTACCATGTTTCAGGCCGAGTACTTTACAAACATTATTTCATTTGGTCTTCCCAATAACCCTGTGAAGTAGGTGCTATTATCCCCTAATTTACAGTTGAGGGAACTAAGGCAAAAAGGTTAAGTGACTTGCCCAGGGTCACACAGTCAATAAGTGTCTAAGGTCAGATTTGAACTCAGGACTTCTTAACATCAGGCCCAGCACTCTACCCACTGTGTCATCTATCCAAGGATTCTTTTTAGAATTCTCTTTAGAATTCTCACTAAAGTCTTTCTGTACTGCTTTATAATAGTGTGGAATGTCCCTAGATTCTCAAAGGCATACCAGGGTAGCCTACATTCTGGCAGATCTTACCAAGTTAAGAAGCCTTGGAGTATGGGCCTGGCAAAGGATTCCATTTCAGACATCCAAAGACCAGCCAACCCAAGTTCAAAGATGCTCATGAATTTTATCAGCCCCAGTAGACTACAAAACCATCTGCTAAAAGTGTGAAAAGCTTGCTGTCTTTGTCATCAGAGAGGGTATCCACATGAAGATACAGATCTTACAAAAATGAATAAGTATACAAGAAATACAGCCTGCTTCAAGAGAATCTAGAAAGACAGTGGTATACGGCTTTTCTCTAGCTGGGCATCATAATGGAGTCTGAGCTTCAGGTAGGTCACACGGTTACTTCAGGACTTCAGTCATGAATGCAGTACTGAGCCACGTTTTTGCCTTTTAAAAAAATGGATTTCTGTGGCCTCATTTGGACTCAGAAATAACTCTTGAAATGCAGTGTTTTTCCTTTTCCTGTTGAACTGAATAAAGCTATGGAAATTAGGCTTTAAAGCAATTGTCTGTAACAAGAACAGACAAGAGCAGAATGCCAACTGGAAAGAAAACGAAATGTGAGGATCTGGTTTTATAGATCCTAGGTGTGCCGCAAGTCAAGGAAACTCAATATATGAAAATTGGGTTTAAAGAAAAAGGAAGAAGAGAAAAAATAGATGGAAGGATGATAGATTTTACAAAGGCATCCTTTGCTTTCTCCAATGGAATCACCATCTAATTCCTTCAAATAGCTCCCTTAGCGCATTTGAACTATGGTGAGATTCACCCAAGTTTGATTTACACATTTTCAGGAACACAGCCATTTCATAAAGCAAGTCACAATTATAGAAAATAGAACCCTCTCATTTTCTTTTGAATTTTTACCACTGGAATTTAGAACTGAGTGGGATTCTAAAGATAATTTTGTCCAACTTCCTCCCCAACCCTACCAAAATCCCCAACACTTTACATTGGAGGAAAACAAGGCCTAGAGAGATTACATGACATGTGCCCCCTGTTTACTTATACCAGGTGAGCTGGATTGTAGTAATAATATAGAGTCTTATATCATTTACTGCCCTCTATATCCAAGCTGTGGGACCAATTGATAAATGTGAATCTCTCTGATAACAAAATCTTCAGTAATCAAACTCTCTTAGTTTGGCTCTAAGGTAGTTCATATTATAAAGTATAAATAGGGTAGTGGAAAGAACTGATTTGGAGTCTCATGTTTGTAGGGTCAGATACCAAGTTCTGTTATGGACTACTTGTGTGACCTTGGGCAAGTCACTTAATTTCTTTGTGCCTCAGTTTCCTCAGTCACAAAATGAAGGGATTGGACTAGGTCAGGATTTCTTAGCTTTATCATGAATTCTTTGACAGTTTGGTGAGAGCTATGGATCCTTTCACAGAATATAAATGCATAAAGTAAAAGACATAGGATAATAAAGGAAACTATACTGAAATATATCTGTATACATATACACACATATGCATACATATATAAATTTATTATTTATTTTAAACATTTTTAAAAATTTTGAGTTCCATATTATTTCTCCCTTCCATTCCTCCCCCAACCATTGAGAAGTCAAGAAATATGACATCAACTATACATGTAAAATCATATAAAATGTATTTCCATATTCATCATGTTACCAAAAAAAGCAAGAAAAATAAAGAAAGTCAGAAAATTGTACTTCAATTTGCACTCCAAATTCATCAGTTCTCCCTCTGGGGGTAGATAGCATTTTTCATCATTAGTCCTTTAGAACTGTCTTAGATCATTGTCTTGATCAGAATAGTTAAGTCTTTCACCATTGATTGTAGATAGAATATTGCTGTTAATGTGTATAATGATCTCTTGATTCTACTTACTTCACTCTGCATTAATTCATATACATCTTCCCAGGTTCAAAATATACATTTTTTTTAGAAGTTCATAGACCTCCAGGTTAAGAACTTTCTCGAAGGTCCATTCCTCCTTAAAAACAATGATCCTATTAATTCTTCTTCATAGTAAACCGAGTTGTCGAGAGTTCTAGCATATTATCTTTTCCAGACTTCCTCCGCCATATCTCAATCTATTAATTTTATTAGTATTCTTTGTGCGTTAATAACCCTCATCTTTTAACTAACCATTGGCAATATACTGTTATTCATGTGAGTTAAGTGGGAGGTGTTAATGAATGTGAGGTGTGGGAGTGGGCGGGAAATGTACTTGGTGGTCTATCCAAGCCTCTTTTTCTTTCCACCTCTGTCTGTGGCCGTGATAAATCATGAAAGGCGCTGAGCATTAATTATAGGTTCCTGTAACCTGGAGCCTGAGCTGTGAAAGCTTAAGGACGGCTTGTGGTGTTAATTTGCTTTTACTGAAACGTATGCCTCCCTGCTGCTTTTGATAAAATGTGGAAGGAAAGGGGGAAAAAAAAGAATTCATTCTAAGGAAAGAATTCTCTGTTGTATATCTCTCCCTCCATCAAAGAACTGAAATATCTCAGCCTCTTGAGCAACCTGGTGCTTTGAAATAACAATAAATAGGATTAGCCAGCTAGATTTCCCCTGGTACTTCAACCACTCCCAGATAGTAAGAGAGTGAGGTCCATAGGGGTAAAGCACCATTTAGTGAAACATAGCTGTAATTGAAGGGGGCATTGTGCGTGGGGCATTGCAGTCTTTCTTCAGCTATCCTCAAGTACCTCAGATCTGACCTACACACATCTGAATTTACAGACTTCTCAAATCGGTGAATAATTCCATATATACCCCAATGAATCAATTTACTTAAAGTGCAGATCTTTTCAGCTGTGTTTCAGTAAACATGCTCTTCTCTTCAGGCTTTGTCTTAGAAGTAATATATAAGCGATTGCCATGGCATCTGAAATTCCACCATTAAAAATTCATTCTTTGGGATTTCTTTCTCCCTGTGGTCCTCTTTTAGAATGTTCTTTGGGGAGGTAACACAAAATAATTAACCCTAAGGTTACCTTAGTGAGGCAAGTACTTCTGTCTCTCAAGGTTGTTGAAAGGAAAGCAGTTTGTAAGATTAAAAGTGCTATAACTTGTTACTGAGAGACAGAACCATGGGAACCCAAGCTAGAGAGGCCCATCCTTCCTCATTTTAGAGCACAGGTTTCCTGGATTGTTGTTCACTTCCCTGAGAAGAGTCTGTGGGAGATCATACTTGTTCAAGTACACTTAACTACAGAATGACACTGAAAGCTGCTCACTGGAGAGTCCTAGACCTACTTTAGTGGTTTATTCATGTCCTGCTATGGCAAAAGTTTTGAGTTGATACCATAGTCTCTAAGGTTATCAAAGATTTTGTCCATGTTCCATGCTTTAGTTCTATGGTATGCCACCATTTTTTGCTAGGGGTAATTAGACTGGCAGATCTACTCTACCCACTAGCAAACCAATGTTCTTTTAAGGTAATATATCAATGCATACTAGACATGTGATATTGGTATAGCAGAGTTGGTCCTTCCTAAAAGTAGACACATTCCAGAATAAGTTGCATGCATAGTTTTTTTTTTTCTCAGCATAGGGCCAAATAAATAAATAATACTTAATAATCAGAGAACACCATGCATTATAGATGTATAAAAAAGAGGTAATATGTGACCATGAGCTCACTCCTCTTATAACAAATGAAGCTAATAGTCCAAACTGAAACTGTGTAGAGCAGTTTGGTTGGAGTGTGGTATGCACAAAAGGAATTATTATGAAATAAAGATAGAAAGAGAGGTTAGAATCAACTTGGGGATATCTTTAAATTCTAGGCTAAGATGTTAGGATTTTATTTGGTAGGCAATGGGGAGCTAAGATTTTTGAGCAAGCCTGTGAAGTGATCAGAATTGTGAATTTGAAAGATGACTTTGACCAGTATGCAAAGGTTGGATTAGAGAGGGCTGAAACTGGCAGCCAGCAGAACAATTAGGAAGTTACTACCATATCATAAATGACAGATTATAAGAACCTGAACTAAGATGGCAGCAGTGGGAGTGGGTAAGATAGGACAAATTTGAATTGACAGAACTTAGCAACTGATTTGGTTTGGGGGATAAAGGGAAGCAGAAGGTCAAAAATGATTCTGAGATTTTTGAACCTGGGTGGCTGGAAAATGGAAGCACCATCAACAGAAGTAGAGAAACCAGGAAGTAGGAAGTCAATTTTGAGTGAAAGATGATGATTTTAGGTTTCTGTTATAAAACCAAATCCAGCACTGGTACACAGTAGGTGCTTAATAAGTGCTCATTGATTTGAGTTGAAATCAGTTGCTTATTTTAAAAGTACACAATTTTAAAAGCAACTCAAGCTATATTCTTTACATTTTTACTTGATGAAAGTAAGAAATATCTAGAATATTTAGGAATCATAATGAGGATTTAATATGAAACTAACTGAGGGTGTGTCAATGTTATAAACATGTAATAGGAGTTTCAGTTGAAAATATAACAGTTTTTTCTCCTTCATACTTGGTGAACACAGGTTCAATAACATGCCTGAAAAATGACTTTAGTCATACTTAGAATTCTTTAAGTTATCTTTGAGGCATTGTCATGACATACAGCTCATGATGTTTAGCTCAATACACGGGCTTGAGACTTGGGCAGAGTTGGGAGATAGAAAAAGAAGTTCCTGAGTAATAGGATAAAAGTGATTACTGAAGCTATGAGAATGGAAAAGTACCCTAAGACAAAGAGTATACAGTGAAAGAGAAACATGAAAAACATTAACCCATTTTATTATTGTTATATCTGACTCTTTGTGACCTCATTTGGGGTTTTCTTGGCAAAGATCCTGGAGTGGTTTGCCATTTCCTTCTCCATCTCGTTTTACAGATGAGGAAACTGAGGCAAACAGGGTTAAGTGACTTGTCTAGGGTCACACAGCTAATGAGTGTCTGAGGCTGGATTTGAGCTCAGGTCTTCCCGACTCTATCCACTGCTTCACCTACCTGCACACATCCACCCAAAGAGATTGCTTTCCTTCCAACTGATGGAAGGGGGCAATGTGAGCATAGAATTAAAGCAGGGCTCAATGTGTTGGTAAGTATTGCAAGTATTGTAACTTTATAATTTTGCTGAGAACCAGCCACTAATTATGTCACCTCAGTTAAATCCCTTGACCTCCCTGGTCCTCCAATTCCTCATTTTTTAAATGAGTAGGGATGGACTGGATGAACTCTATGATCTCTTTCACTTCTAACATTTGATAATTCTATGATTCTTTGGGCCTTGTCCCTCTTTGCCGACTTATTGCACCCTTTTGAATTATCGTCCCCATTGAATTTCTGCGTCTCCTCCTTCCTTCAGCCCAGATTGATTTGTCCATTTCCAAAAGGTTAGCAGCTTTCATAAAAGTGCTAGGTGATGGAGTTTGAGCAACCAGGGAGCTGCATATTATCCTCTTCTAGAATATCGAGAAGAGGGATTGATAGAAGTGTAATGATTTTTCAGCCCAATATATTATATTCCCTTTAGTTTTCATTGTTATTTTTCTTTTTGACCTTTAAGCCATCATTCCAAACATAAATATAATTCTAACTACATGACTTTCATATTTTACAACTTTCTTTTCCTAAAAGAAATATATTTTTAAAAATATTAAATTAAAAATATTCAATGAAAAACAATTCAATATGGAATTATTACATTAGATTTTCTCATGTTGTGGTAGCATTTTCTGTCTACACTTGTCCTTCCCCACCCCAGTAATCAATCTTTATTAAAGGCAATAGTTAAATAGGTTTTGATATGCACAAATTTCATATTTTTTTCAGAAATACATCCATTTTACAAAATATGACCTGATCATGGGTCACTGAGTATATAAATAATTTGAAAATTTTCATGTACCTGCCCAAGCAGGCGATAGGAAGTGACTTAGAGAGGAGGAGAAAAAAAAAACTAAATAGTTGTTGAATTGATTCTTATACAATTTCTTATTAGATTATTAAATTATAAAGTTTATTAGATTAAGCTTTCACTATTTCACCAGTCTAGCATAATTCAACTGAAGAAAAAAATAACTCAATAAACATTTATTAAGTTCCTACTATGTGCAAGGTTCTATTATAGGTACTGGGGACATAATGATGAAAAATTACACAATCTCTGACCTCAAGGAGTCTAAAATCTAGTATAGGCAAGGAGACATGGACACAAATAAATATAATACAGTTTAGGAAATGACCAAAAGTATAAGGATATGTCAAATGGCCTCCTGGCTGAGAAATTTGCCAAGTAGTCATTTCTGCGTAAAGGACTAAGCAAGCTTGCATATGAGAAAAGTGTGCTAATGCGCTGGGACTTGGAGATGGGTATTAAACTGAGGAGGAGAAGGCATAGGGAACTAGGTGTTGCAGTAGGCAGAGTGCTGGACCTTGGTGTTAGAAAGATTGAAACTCAGAGCTGTGTGACCCTGGGCAAGTAATCTATCCCTCTGTCTGCCAGTTTCATCATCTGTAAAATGGGGGTAATAACACCACCTACCTCCCAGGGTTGTTGTGAGGATAAATGAGATGATGCTTGTAAAACATTTTTTCAGACCTAAAGGTGCTATATTATGCTAGTTGCTAGTGGTGGACAAAATTCATTTGTTTCAAATAAAGTATTAAAAATAGTTTATTTCAAGTGGATCGTGTGTCCAAAGCCACGAGTGAAGAAGAGGGAAGGACAAGGTTGGGAAACAAAGAGTAGTTCAGTTTGGCTTCAGTATAGAGTGTGTGAAGAGGATTAATATGAAATGAGTCTGCAAAAGAGTTTGGAGCCATTTCTTGGAGTCCTTGAATATTAGTTTAAGAAGTATAGGATTAGGGGCAGCCAGGTAGCACAGTGAGTAAGAGCACCAGCTCCAGTGTTGAGAAGACCTGGAGATCGAATCCCGGGCTGAGACACTTAGCACCCACCCAAAAACACCTGGCTGTGTAACCTTGAGCAAGTTACTTAACCCTAATTGCTTAGGGGCGGCCAGGTGGCTCAGCGAGTAAGAGCACCAGCTCCAGTGTCGGGATGACCTGGATCAAATCTGGGCTCAGATACTCAGCACCCCACCCAGAAATAATAACTGGCCATGTAACCTTGAGCAAGTTACTTAACCCCGATTGCTTTAAAAAAAAAAAAAGTATGGGATTTTATTTAGTAGACAATGGAGAGAGAGTCAGGAGATTGAAGTGGGCAGATCTATGCATCAAGGAAACTTTTCCCCTAACAGTATTAAGTATGTATCAGAAAAAGAAAAGACTGCAAGCAGGAAGACTGGTTAGCAAACTCTTTAGTAATGAGAACCTGAACTAGGTAAATGGCCAAAATGAAAAGGAAGAAATACAGATAAAACTGATAGGACTTGGCAATTGATTAGATATCAATGATGAAGGAGAGGGAAAACTCAAAGACTGCTTATGAGGTTTCTGTGGTGTAATTAATAGTGGTTTCATATTTAGTTTTCCAGCCTATTTTATTTCTGGGCATCCATGCACCTTTTTTAGGATTAAGTTATACATTGTTAAATCTCTTTAAACTCACTAAAAATTTTCGTGATGTAGTGAGTGAGCAAAAGAGCTTTGGGAAAGCAATTGGGAAATTGGGGGAGGCAGTGTTCTCTCAAGGTATAAGGATCCCAATATGCATAGTGTAGTGGGAAGTATATTTAAAGTACAAGGATCTGGGTTCAAATCCTGACTTTGCTACTCCATAATTTGAACAAGTCATTTCATCCCTTTGACTCTGTTTCCTCACCTATAAAATGAAAGAGTTGGCTTACATGATCTTTAAGGTCCCATTCAGTTTGACACTGATAATACCATGATCCAGGGCAGCTAGGTGGCGCTGTGAATAGAGCACCGACCCTGGAGTCAAGAGGACCTGAGTTCAAATGCATCCTTAGACACTTAACATACACACAAAAAAACTATCCAAGTGACCTTGGGCAAGTCACTTAACCCCAATTGCCCTACCTTCCCCTCTCTCAAAAAAAAAAGATAATACCATGATCCTATAACTTCAAGGTTTGCAGTATAGGTGGTTGAGTGGATGTAGGCACCATCATTTCAGAATAATTCATGGTCAGCTTCTCCATTCTTGTCTATACCTATTCAGTTCACCCCTTTCTGAAATGGAACTCAGAATTACATAGTCAACATGAGTGATAGCCAGTAGTAGAAGACATTCCTCCCCTTCTTCCTCGGCCATGACTATCCTGTTCACAATGTTTTAAGTTCCATCCTGATGGGCATAGTTCCAAAAAGCTGCTGGCCAAGTAGACCATGTTCTCTAAATAAAGGGCTGCTTTAAGGAAAATTCTTTCTGAAGGGTACACTGTTCCACTATGGTTCCGCCAGTGTTTGCGTGATGGGTAAGGAGAGGACCGTGTGCATGCTTGGATTAAATATAGCACCAACACAAATACCAAACATGAACACCCAACATCCGTGCAACTTTGGCAATTAAAGTGAAAAATTCAAAACCGCAGAGGCTGTGCTCTGCCTAGGCCTACCTGCCCAGAGCTCCTGCTGAGGAGATTGAAAATGAGGGGCAAATGCCTGAGAAAACAACTTAGTCATAAAATGGTGTCTTGGGAGCAGTTGATCTCAGAATTGATTCACTTCTATACTACACACAGATCACACTGCAGATTCTGAGTTGGTGGGGACAAATGAGACCCAGAGTCCCTGAAGGGATTGAAGTCTTGGTGAAGATGAAACTCATAGACAAGCACTAGAAGGGACCTCAGGGACCATCTAGGGTCTCTCTCTCTCTCCCTCCCTGTCTCCCTCCCTCCCTCCTAAGACTTCTCATTCTTCATAAAAGGAAGTTTAGGTCTAAGAAAGTTGAGTGATTTCCCAAGGTCACACAGGTGGCAAGTGACAGAGCTGTCATTGTGTTACTCTTTACCTGGGCAAGCAAAGGTAGTAGCAAGAATTGCTCCATGACAAGGACATCACTCAGCTTGTTCTTAGCACACACTGGGGAAATAGCATGATATGGTGGGAAAAGAACTGCCTCTTGAGTCAGAGGATGCAGGTTCAAATCCTGCTTTTGCCACCTCCCACCTACGTAACCTTGAACAAATCACCTAACCTTCTGGACATCAATTTCCTCATTTTAATTTCCTTAAAACAAGGTGTTGGGCTAAATGAACTCTGGGCTCCTTTCTGTCTCTAGATTTATGAACCTGTGATCGGGATGTCTGAAGAAGTAGTCTAATGTATATCACTTGCTATGCACAACTGTCCCTGTCCCCCATGTCCTCTTGTGTGTGACATATCCTTTGTCACTTCCCAGAATTGAGAAATTTGGCTAACATTTGTATAATGAAATTGAGTGGGACCAGACTTCCATGTTCTGAATTAAAACATAATACAGACTACATGTTTCCTGACTTTTGCATATAAAATCATTGTGGTTTGTGGAGGAAAAGGGTCAAGAGGGTAAAGAAAATATTTAAAGAAGATGAGCATGTCCATGGCTATTATCTTGTTTCGTTCTCTCCTGATTTGTGAAAAGGGGGAAAGGGGATGCTGTCTGAGCAGAATTAAAGAAAGCCATCTTAAGCATGACTGCAAACTGGATCAAATATTCACATGTTTTGTCCTCATATTTCCTCATTATAAGGATTAAGGAAAGAATGCCTAGAATGCTTTTTGAACTCCTTGGAAGGAGTGACTCAGTAATAAGATTGCCCTATTACTAACCTTATTTTAATTGTTGCAATAGTGTAGGAGAATTCCATCCTTCTAATGTTTCTTAAGGAGGCTTAACCTTCATAGCATACTCTTCTGAAAGCCAGGGTCTTTCTGCTATTAGAACATCACAGGAATGCTCAATGGAGAGAATAAAATCTGAGAATCTATAAAGTGTTTGTACCTCTCCTTCTTCCCTCCTCTCTCTTTCTTTCTTACTTATCCCTCCCTAGTTCTTCCCCTTAACTAGCCTTTTTCTTCCTCCAATCTCAATTTCTCTCTCTCTCTGTCTCTGTGTTGTGTGTGTGTCTGTCTCTATCTCTCTGTGTCTCTGTCCCTCTCTCTGTCTCCTTCTCTCCATCTCCTTCTCTCTCCCTCTCCCTCCATTTCTTCCCTTTGTCTGTTTTACTGTCTCTTTCTCTCTTTAGGCTTTAGGTTTCTTTATATCTCTTTTTCTCTGACTCCCTCTGTCTCTCTGCTCCTTGTATGTCTCCGTCTCTCTCTTTTTCTCTCGCACTCACACCAGTACACAGCATGTATGCTGCACACACAAAATCCTTCCTGTCTGAAAGCAACTCTTACAGAACTCTCTCTAAATGTATAAGTATGGTATTTTAAAATAGAGTCTTTCACAGGATTGATTAACGAAACTGTTCCTCTCTTTACTAAAAGCTGTTTTTTCACTTCCTAAGGAAAAGGAAATCTAGGCTCTAATGCCCCCTTCACCCCTGCCCCTAACCCCATTCTTATCTGCTAGGGGCAGATCAGATGGTCATTTGGTTGCCCATGTTTCCTAACAATCCATACATTGGTTGCTGCCCTTCTCTGAAATTTTTCAGTGACCCTTCATGCTGCCTCTTCTGGCTACCCTTCACGCTTACCTTTTACTTAAGCTTGCTGGGGCCTCCCTTCACTGTATCCTCAGTGCATCACATAGGGGTGGTGTCTGTTTGAGTGAACATTGTTTTGGGGTCCCTAAAGAACCCGTTCTTTGCTTCAGCACTAGATTCAATTTTGAATATTTGTTCCATGTCTGACATTTGCTGGGTGCTGTAGAGGACTCAAGAGAAGAAGATCTGGTATCTTTACTCAAAGAACTTAAGATTGAAGAAAACACTTGTGAAAACAGAGAACCATATAAGACAACCTATATGCTCAGCTGAATGTAATCAAGTACTGATAATGCATAGTAAATACAATCAATCACCAAGTACTTATTAAATATATACTATCTGCCAGTTACTGTGTCTCACCATGATATTTAGGAAGGGAAGAAATGACTGTTGACTAAAATTCTTGGGGAAAGAGGAAGGATTTAAGCTAGGACTTGAATAATTTGTAGATAATGGATTGTTAGAGAATAGGAGAGCTGCTTAAGTATACAGAGATGGGGGATAGCACAGCTATTGGAAAGGACATCATTGTTCAGTGCCTATATAGTGCTGATAAAACAAGGATAGAATGTGACATCACTTGGCAGGCCCAAATTGAAAGAGATGGTCTAGGCCAGGGGTGGGGAACCTGTGGCCTCCACGTGTAGCCCTCTAGGTCCTCAAGTGCAGCCTTTGGACTGAGTTCAAGTTTTACAGAACAAATCCTTTTATTGAGGGGATTTGTTCTGTGAAGTTTGGGTTCAGTCAGAGGGCCACACTTGAGGACCTAGAGGGCTATATGTGGTCTCGAGGCCACAAGTTCCCCACCCTTGGCCTGGGGTATTTGGAGCCATTGCCCCAGTTACAGATATCTATGTTCTAGATTAAGCTAGGTGGTACAGTGGAAAAAGTCAGAAAGATCTGAATTCAAATCTGTTCTCAGATACTCACTAGCTATATGACCCTGAACAAATCACTTAATCTCTGTCTACCTCAGTTCCCTCAACTGTAAAAGAGAGATCATAATAGCACCTACCTCAAGGCTGTTGTAAAGATCAAATTAGATCAGATTTGTAAAGTGCTTAGCATAAAGCCTGGCAAGTAGAAGTCTCTTAATAAATGCTTGTTCCCTCCTTCCCCTTTCTCACTTAGTAATTTGAGCAACTATCCCTTTCTTCCCACTATGACCAAATCTCATTAAATTTTTGTGAGTTTTCAAGGACAGTTGCTAAGTAGCTAGATCAGTGCCTTAAAGTCTCAGTGAGGAAAGATTTCATGTAGGTGCAGTATGAGAAGTTCCTTGAATAATACCCATCTCCTTTTTATTTTAAAACCCTTTTTGCAGATCTGTGTGTGCAGTTGAGACTTTGTAATTTGAATAAACTCAGCTGTTCACAATTCATTCAGTCTTATACTGATGTGAAATAATGACTTAGCCCTAAAGAATTTGAGGGAACTATGTTTTGACTGCAGGAGAAGAGTTATCATAAAAGGGCCTTTTAAACTTTAACCACGACCATGACAGCCCCACAACATGTGGTTACACACAAATTATGGTTGCCAAAAAGAACATGGGCCCCAAATATCTCCCCTAGTAGTGCTATACAGGTTCTGAAATTCTACCAATAGCTATTATAATGATTCTGATCTGTGCAAATGGAAATCTGTTTCTAGGGATGGGTAATGAACATAACAACACACATTATCTGAATAGAAACAAAAGGAATAGGATAAAAGACAAGTAAACATGACTATAGACGCACATAGGTATGGACACATGTTACACACATGTATGCCCTATATATGTATATACCCATATTGTAGATCTATCTATATCAATATATGGAGAGAGAGAGAAAGGGAGAGAGCTAAGAGGAGAGAGTGAGGGAGAGAGAGAGAGAAGGAGAAAGAGAGGAGAAAGAAAGATCCCAAACACAAGAGGCTACCCAAGGAGGGTAGATTTGGTGGGGGCACCAGAGTGTGGTATTCTGGACAGCCAGAACAAAGCACATAGGAACTAGGCAGATGCAAAGGAGGAGGTGGTCCTGTTATGGTATGACAGTTAGAAGAAGACATAAATCTAAAATATGAACATTTTGCTTAGGTGTGGGCTGTATAAGATTCTCTCTTAATAATGCTCTAGCGTTTAGTCCACTATCCTTACCTTTCATATCCAATGGCATATTAGTTATTATACAGTGATATTTCCATTGTACAAAATACTACCTTGATAACAGGGATCGCAAGTGTCTCATCTCTTGTATGTGACCATCCCAGCCCATGGGATGTATAATTATCTAAACTGTATAATAACAGTTTAGATAATACTATACTTTAAGTACCATTCTAAGTGAGTATAACCTGGTTAGTCAAATGATAGGTTTAAAACAAGAAAACTTTTTCAAATATGAACCTAATGGCCCACAAAATGTTTCCAGATCTTCCCAATGGGGCCTCAGAGATTCAGATTTAAACTGTTTTGTCAAGCTTTTGCATTATTTCAAGATACAGTTCATTTGAGAGAAAAAAAAAAGATTCTCCCTCTGCAACTCTCATCTCTGCTTCCTAAAAAGGACAGTTCATTTTTGATGTCCTAGGATCCCCAAATTAGGTTCATTTTAAAATTCCAAACTTGCCAAGAAATTAGTCCTCAGTGAATACACCAAGCTTTCATGTTTTGAAGTAATTTGTTTCGCACTCCCCCACCTCAAAATTGCTCTGACTGAAATGATGAAAAGGAAGTGATAGAGACAGCCAGGACATAATTTTCAATCACACAACTTTTTTATTGGTGCAACATATTTCTAAGTGATGGAAAATGACACTCTGACTGACTGCAGTGCTTCATTTCCATTACTCCTAACTTTCTTATTTGTGAAACAAATTGCTTGAAACATGTCAAAGACACGAGTTTAGCATTAGCTATATTCAAAGGGAAAAAAGGGTGACTCATAAGGAAACTACTTCTAATCATAACTACAAAGACCATAATTTTAAAAGTCATTACCCTGGTTCTTTGGGACATCAACATAAGGCAATCAATCAATGGCAGGAGAGAGGAAGAAAAGTTCATTTCCATGGGCTGGGATGGTCACATACAAGAGATGAGACACTTGCGATCCCTGTTATCAAGGTAGTATTTTGTACAATGGAAATATCACTGACTTTGAACTCAAAGTCATTAAGATTTGAAAAATTGCCTTTACCACTTACATGTGTGACCTTGGGCAAGGGACTTAAGCTTCCTGGGTCTTATTTTCCTTATATATAAAATAAGAGGGTTCGACTTCTAAGGTATCTTTCAGCTTTAGATCTATGATCTGATCCTGTGAAACATTATCAAGTGCCATGTTTATTAAGCACCACAAAGTGTTGTGAGGAACAAGTAAGATTATATCTTTAAAGGCATTTGCTTTATTAAACTATTAAACCACCATGTAAATGTTAGTCATCATCATTGTTGTTCAGCTCTTGGAATACTGATTTCTTATTTCTCTGAATTCCTACTACATTTATAAATAAGTGTCAAGAGATGGGACTTCAGCTATTTCCGGACACCTAGCTCATCAATTTGATTGAAAGTTCCTGGAAGGGGGAAGCCAAAATGGCAGATTAGAGGCAGCAACCCAGCTGAACTCTCTCAACATTCCTCTCCAAACAACTTTAAAATAACACTCAAGTAAAATTTTGGAGCAACAGAGCCAATGAAAGGTCAGAGTGAGACATTTTTCTGGCCCAAAACAATTTAGGAGGTTGGCAGGAGAGTTTTGTGACCCTGGGATAGAGGCCTGTCTGGAGCATATATATGAGGTGGCAGTAACAGTGCTAGCAGCAGTAGCAGCTTCGGGAGCTCTCAGCCTAGAGACTGAGGGGATCAGAAAATTGGTTAGAAAGAGATCACAGGGGACCCATTCCTGGCACTGGTATAACTGATACTGACTGTCAACTCTGCTGGGATATGCAGTTCTGGGTCACAGTGCAAGACAGAGCAGAGTGCTGGTGGTTGATCACAAGGGAACAGGAGCCCCGGTCACAGTTCCAAGGCAGAGGAGAGCATTAGCAAAGAGGTTGCAGGAAAACATGGGTCCTGCTTGCAGTTACAGAGCCAAGAAGAATGCTGGCATTTGCAGCTTCAGAGGAGCAAGGGACCTTCCTGGGTAAAGTCGGGAACACTAACCAAGAGAGCAGTAACCCCTCTCCCCAAATCACACCACCTTGGAAGCACCAAAACCTTGTAGACCCTTAGGACTAGCTCTGAAAACAGCATCATGAAAAAGCCTGAAGCTTGGGACAGTGCCTCCCCACCCCTAGGTAAGCAGGACCCAATTTTAATATAAAGTTCAAAGTTAAGAACTAGGCTGTAAAAGATGAGTAAACATCACCACCACCACCAAAATAAATAAAAAAAGAATTCAATCATTAAAAACTATTATGGTGGCAGGGAAGACCTAGACACAAACTTAGAAGAAAACAATATCATGGAGACAACTAAAAGAAAAGAACTAAATAAAAATGCTAATTTGGATACAAATCCAACAAGAATTACTGAAAGAATTTTTTTTAAGAGAAATGAATAGTAGAGGGAAAATTGGGAAAATAAATGAGAGTGATACAAGAATATAATCAAAGGAGTATTAACCCTTTGTTAAAGGGGGCACAAAAAATACTGAAGAAAATAACATTTAAAAAAACAGAATTGGTCTAATGGCATAAGGGGCACAAAAGTTCACTGAAGGAAAGAACTCCTTTAAAAGTGACATAGGCCAAATGGAAAAGGAGGTACAAAAATTCACTGAAGAAAATAATTCCTTAAAATTTATAATTGGGTCAAGTGGAAATTAATGACTTTATGAGACATCAAGAAACCACAAACAAAGTCAAAAGAATAAAAAATAGAAGAAAATGTGAAATATATCTCATCAGAAAAACAACTGCCTGTAAAATAGATTGAGGAGAAATTATTAAAAAAATTACCGTACTACCTGAAATCCATGACCAAAAAAAGAACCTAGACATCATATTTCAAGAAGTTATCAAGGAGAAGTGACCCCAATATCTTAGATATAGAGGGTAAAATAGAAATTGACAGAGTCCATTCATCACCTCTGGAAAGATATACAAAAATGAAAACTCCTAGAAATATTTTAGTCAAATTTCAGAGCTTCCAGGTCAAGTAGAAAATATTGCAAGCAGCCAGAGAGAAATAATTCAAATATCATGAAGCCACAGTCAGAATCATGGAACATTTAGCAGCTTCCATGTTAAAAGAGCAGAAGGCTTGGAAAATGGTATTCCAGAAGGCAAAGGAGCCAGGATTAGTAAAGAATAGTCTACCCAGCAAAACTGAGTATAATCCTGCAGAGGAAAAAGATGGATATTTAATGAAATAGATGACTGTCAAGAATTCCTGATGAAAAGGCCAGACCTGAATAGTAAATTTGACAAATACAAGACTCAAGAAGCATTAAAAGATAAACATGAAAGAGAAACCATGAAGTACTCAATAAGGTTAAATTGTTTATATTCCTATACAAGAAGATGATATATGTGACTCCTAAAAATTTTGTCATTATTAGGGCAGTCAAAAAGAATTTATATAAACAGAGGGAATGAGTAGGGGTTGATTTTAACTCCAAAAAATGAAAGGGTGAGAAAGAGGTGTTCAGAGAAGGAGGAAGGCAGAGGTAGAAAGGGGAAATTTTTCTCACATGAAAGAGGCATACAAGCAAGAGTTTATTATAATGGAGGAGAAAATGGGGGAGAGCAATGCTTGAACCCCACTTTCATTGGAATTGGTTCATATAGGGGAGAATAAATATATACACTCAGTTGGGTATAGAAATCTATGTTTTGATAGAGGAACAGTAAACTTTTAAAGGACAGGAGAGAGAGAAAGAGAGAGAGAGAGACAGAGACAGAGAGAGAAAGAGAGAGACAGACAGACAGAGACAGAGAGAGAGGAAGAAACAGAACAAAATAGCATGTAGGGAAACACACAGTAATCATAACTGTGAATATAAATGGAATGAGATAACTCATAAAATGGAAGCAGATAGCAGAATGAATTAGAAACCAGAATCCAACAATATGTTGTGTACAAGAGACACACTTGAAACAAACACAGAGTTAACATAAAAGGCTAGAACAAAATCTAATATGCTTCAGATGAAGCAAAAAAAGGCAGGGGTAGCAATCATGATCTCAGACAAAGCAAAAGCAAAATAAAGACCTAATTAAAAGAGATAATCAAGGAAACTACATTTTGCTAACAGGTATCATAGACAGTGAAATACATAATATCAAACATTTTTGCAGCAAGTTTCTCTAATAAAGGTGTCATTTTGCAACTATATAGAGAACTAAGTGAAATTGATAAAAATAATAGCCATTCCCCAGTTGATAAATGGTCAATAGATATGAACAGGAAGTTTTCAGAAGAAAAAAATCAAAGCTATCTGACAGTCATATGAAAAATGCTCTAAATCATTATTGATTAGAAAAATACAAATTAAAACAACTCTGAGGTACCACCTCGCACCTATCAAAAATAACAAATGTTGCAGAGAATGAAGGAAACTAAGTACATTAATGAATTATTGGTAGAGTAGTGAACTGGTCCAACCATTCCGGTGAACAATCTGCAACTATGCCCAAAGGGCTATAAAACTTCATATACCCTTTGATCCAACAATACTACTATTCAGTCTGTAGCTCAAAGAGATCAAAGAAAAAGGAAAAGGACATACACGTACAAAAATATTTTATAGTAGGTCTTTTGTGGTGGCAAAAAGTTGGAAATGGAGGGAATGCTTATCAATTGGGGAATCTGAACAAGTTATGGAAGGCAATTATGATGAAATATCATTGTGCCATAAGAAATGGTAAGGAGAATCATTTCAGAAAACCAGGGGAAGACTTATATGAACTGATGTGAAGTAAAGTGAGAAGAGCCAGGAGATCATTGTACACAGTGACAGCAACGTGTTGATGATCCATTGTGAAAGATTTGGCTACTCTGATCAGTACAATGATTCATGACAGTTTTCATGTTCTGTCTAGTTTAAGGTTCCCTGATAGTCCTGCTTCCACCATAGCCCCTGTCCTAAAGGAACTAAATTTGACATATACAGTATTGATGGGTATAAGTGCATTAAAGGTATAGGAACAATATTGACATTTATACCAACAATTCCAACTGGTTCTATTGTGTTCAAGGCCCTGTATAATGTGCTAGTAGTATAAAGAATAGAACAAAACAAACTCTGCCCTCAAGAAGCTTCCATTCTACTGGGGGTACATAGCATATGCGCTGATAGTCAAATACAAAGTATATATAATTTAAATTTAATATAAAATGATTTCTAGAGGGAGAACATTCTAGCCACTAGAAGGATCAGGAAAGGGCCTCATGAAGCTAAATGGATCCTGAGTTGGGCTTTGGAAAGAAACTAGGGGTTCTAAGAGACAAAAGTAAAGAGGGAGCACATTCCTGGCATGAAGAACCCCATGAAAGGTGGCACAGAGATGGGATACTGAACATACAGAACAGCTAGAAAGTCATTGGATTATTATAGAGAATGTGATGTATCATGAAATAAAAAACAGGGAAGGGAGGGTGAAAATGCATTGCTCATGGAGGGGAATTAATTTGAGCAATGAGAGTTGTATGATCTGATGGACTAGAGATGGGAGGAAAACTCCCATCTAGGCTTTTTGAAAGAGAATTTCAGGAGTTCTTTTAAAAATCTTTTTCCTTTTGCTTCCCACTGTTTTCTTCAAATTGTTCTGTATTTCTTTTTTCCTTCTTCCTCTCTTTCTTCTTCCCCCCCATGTCTCTCTGTCTCTATCTCTTTCTCTGTCTTTCTGCTTCACTGTGTCTCTATCTCTGGATCTTTTCCTCTCTCTTTGTCTCTGGTGTCACTCTCTGTCTCTCTGTCTCTGCCTCTCTGTCACTGCCTCTTTGTCTTTGTCTCTGTCTGTCACACACACACACACACACACACGCACGCACGCACACACACACACACACACACACACACACACACACACACACACACACTTGAGGCTTTATTTAGGAACTGACCACTCAGTGACTCCCTGGAAATCAGGGAAGGTCTGTCTGTCTGTCAGTTGTGTTCACAGTTTGCATTTTGGAGAAGATTAAATGTGACCCCCCCAAAAAAAATATGTATTTGTATTTATTTCATTGTGCTCTCTGGTAAAATGCCTCTTTTTTTTTTTTAGAAAGCTTTGTTCTATGCAAAGAACCTTTTGAACCTGTGATAAATTTTAATGGAACATCCTAAGAAATGCATCTAGAAGTTTAAATAATTTCATTTGGAGTTTTTTCAAGGCAAGCAACTGTATAAATTTCACACAGGATTATTAATAACTGTTGGAGGAAAAAATCAGTTTTACTATAGTCTTAAAGTAGAGGTGACTTAAAGGGCTTCCTTCTTGTTCTTGTATGGTTGATTAACACTTGAGTTAAAATTTGAAAACCAATGTTTTTCTTTTCTTTTGAAAATATTAAGTTTTATTTATATGTCAGTGTTAAGCAATAAGCTTAATATGATTACAAAGATTTTTTGTAGATGACTATCATATTAAAGTAAAGAGAAATCCATAAACAATCCAACCCTTATGAATATTAGATGTGGTCTTCCCAGCAATTTTTATCCCTATACTAATCTTTTCTTAAATCAAATTTCAAAATGCATTGTCTCCTCATTAGTACAAGTCATGGCATTTCTATAATAATGTCATGAAGGCACAGCTAATAAATACAAGCTTAAATCTATTCTGCTACTGGGTTTGAAAACTTATTCTGACTGGTTCTTCAGGACAGTTTGAACAGATAAAAACAACTTCCAAAGATTCCTACTTAATACTTCTCGAACAGCTTATGATTTCTGTTCCATCAGAGGAGGAAGAATTTAAATCACCTATTGCAGTTACATCCAATATGGCTTCTTCAACCCCTCATTTGCCAAATATTCATTGGGTTCAAAGTGAAAACTCTAATGTGAAACCTATGATTAGGTAGCATCTGAAAACTTCACTTTAATATATTTCAAGTGCTTCAGAATAGTTTACTCATGTTACTGAACTATGTCATTGAGCAAGTAAATATTTTTAAAGCTCTTTTAAAAATTCAGGAATTCCTTTAGGGTCTTCTTTTTCTTGATTTACTCAAACACACACCCCATCTTCAATATTAGCCTCCTATTTCATTTCCTTTGAAATGTCTTCTTCATCATCTGTTTTCCATTCACATTCTTCTGCAGGCTCATAAATCTTATTGCTAATTTCATTTTTCTTATCAAAAAGTGGCTAATAAAGAACAAGGGCATGAACTTCCTCAAAGAACTTAACAGATCCAAAGGTGGGGTGCGGGGGGGGGTGAGAAAGAATAACCTAGCCACAGTCTTGAGGGGAATCATCCACTTGCCACCTGTAATACTTTTGGTTTGCCTTCTCCCAACTGTCAGTTGACTCCTGCTAAGGTAATAGACACTCATTTTAGTATTAATTTAAGCAAATTCAATTAGAAAGGTAAATCTGCTAGGAATAAATAATATATTGCATTCCAATACCAACCAAAAGTGATGTGTAGCAGATCTGTTATTTTGGCTTCTCTGCACTACTGTTCCTTTTCATTAAAGACCAAATGTTGACTGTGCTTTTCTTGGAGAGCTTCATCAAATGATTAGAAGATTCCTCATCAAGATTTCGATCTAAGCCATTGTTGACCAGAAACTTTTTTTTAAATCATTTGTCATGATTTTAATTAAGCAAATATTTATCTGAGGACACATGTGCACAAGTCTGCTCCCATGATGAATGAACATGGTTGGTGATGTTGGCTCCATATGATTTCCATTTTCTGAGAAGCTCCAATTCTTTGTGAAAAGGAGTGATTTATGGCATGTTTCTTAAATGTGATTAAGAAGATAAAAAGAAATTCACACAAGCTGCTAGTCATCAAACAGCTGGCTAGTGCTCCTCAACTGAAGCCAGAAAGTTGTTTTTGATAAATGTTGCTCCTCACCCCACCCCCAAAGGATAAAAATAGCCCGGCATGAAAGTGGCCGAAATCCAGGGATTCCGGTAATATCTTTCTCCAGTCCAGAGGCCTCCATAGCGGCTTCATTAACCCATGGGAAAGGGTTGTGGCATGAGGTTTGCTCTGGGCTTTTATGGTGAAGAGCCAATAAAACTGAAATAAATTGGATTTCCCTTCCTACTCAGTCACCAGGGGCTTCATTGTCAGCTCTTCTCCCTAGAATCATTTCCGCAAATAGACAGGACTTTGCAGATTCCACTTTTTAGTTGATTTAAAAAATAAAGCATAGACAAATTGTTCTAACTCTGGTATTGTGGCACACTGATGACTGCCTGTAAGAAAAAAAATTGCAAAGTAGCAACTTTACAAACATAGCTGCCATTTTCTACTATATTTTCCCTTCTGTAATGTCTCCCATTTCCAGAAAACCATACTCTGAGAATGAAGATCAGTACCTATTTTTAATGAAGTACCTACTTTAATAAAATAATAATAACATTTGTATAGTACTTTCCGTGTGTCAGGCACTGTGTTAAGTGCTTTATAATTATTATCCCATTTGATCATCACAACAACCCTGGGAGGTAGGTGCTATTATTACCCCCATTTTACAGGTGAGGAAACTGGGGCCAAAAGGTTAAGTGACTTATCCAAGGTCACATAGCTAGTAAGTATATGGGTTTTGATTTGAACTCAGGTCTTCCTGACTTCAGGCCCAGAGCTCCTTCTGCTGTGCCATCCAGAAAGCTACCTGGGCAGTAAGGGCTTAAGTAACATGCCCAGAATTACATAGACAGCATTTTCAAAGGTAGTACTGGAACCCATTCTTCCTCTCAGGATAAAGCTTTGTATTACCCACAAGCTAAAGCTTTTTTTTTTTTTTTTGGTGGGGGGGTGTAAGGAGAGGAGTCTTGACTCATTGTAGAATACAACATTTTAAAAAAATGATCAAACTATGTGAAGTCCTTTGCAAATCTTAAAATGCCATATACACACTTAATATTAGAATTTAGAAGAATTTCTGGCTCAACTTTATTAAGTTAAGATGTTTCTAACATCCTTAAAATCACATCATCACTGTTAGTCTCCATTTACAAGGAAGGTAAGTCCTATACTGGGGTTGTATTAACTGTTTTATAAGATTTGTATTCTCTCAAGTCATTTCAGTCTGACTCTTCATGACTGGGGTTTTCTGGGCAAAGATGCTGGAGTGGTTTGCCATTTCCTTCTCCAGATCATTTTACAGAGGAAGAAACTGAGGCAAACAGGGTTAAGTGACTTGCCCAAAGTTACACAACTAGTAGGTGTCTAAGGCCAGATCTGAAGGCAGGAAAATGAGTCTTCCTGACTCCAGGCCTGGCTTTCTTATCTACTTTCTTATCACCTTCCAGTCATATTACTTAAGGATTATTACATACGCCAAAGCTTACAGTAGGTTATATTCTCTAGGGATTAATGTACTTTAACCTTCAGCATAATCCAACCCAGAGTATAGAATGATATTTGTCACCACATTTTTCTCTATATTTGAGTAGAAGATATGGGGGTGGGATGGGGTGATCTTAATAGAGGAGGAGGCAGCTAGGTAGCAAAGGAGCTTGATTCAGAAAGACCTCAGTTTAAATGGGACCTCAGACACTTATTAGCTTTATGAACCTGGGAAGGTTATCCAGCAGCTCTGTGCCTCAGTTTCCACCTCTGGAAAGGGGGATAACAATAGTACCTACCTTCCAGGGTTGTTGCAAGGGTCAAATGAGATAATGTGTTTGTTTAACACTTAACAGTGTACCTGGCACAAAGTACCTGCTTATATAAATGTTAGCTATTATTAAACTAGAGAAGTCCTTTCACTGGAGGGGTGGGATGGGGGGGTGGATATCTAGCTTGGAGCAATGTCAGAGAGTTTGGTTAATCCCATTTAACTAAAATGGATCTATCATTTTTTTAAAGTGGGGTAGATTGTGTACTGTGTTTATCTTTTTATTTATTTTTTAAAATACGCTTTATTAACTTCAGATTTACATCATTCATTTCCACCAGATTTTGAGTTATACATTTCCTCCCCGTTTTCCCCCTACCCAATGCCCCAAAATAGCAGTCCCACAGGATATCCCCTTCTCCAATCTGCTCCCTCCCATGTCTTCTCCCTTTCGACTTTTCCAGGGGGTCTCTATGCCCCAGTGCCTGTATATCTTATTTCCCAATTACATGTAAAATAGTATTAACAATATATATATATATATTTGAATATTTGATTTTAAAACTTTGAATTCCAGACTCATTCTCTTCCTCCCCCTGCCACCCACCCCCACTGGGAAGATAAGCAGTCCAGTATAGATTGTACATGTGTGGCTAATGCAAAACAATAACATAGTACATATATTATAAAAGACTGACTACATTTCCCTCCCTCCCATCCCACTTCCCACCCGCTCCACTCTCCGACCTGATCCCATTCCTTCTCAAAAGTGGGTGCCTCCAACCTCCCTACCCCCCAACCTGCCCTCCCTTCCATCATCCCCCCTCTCATCACCTTCTCCCCCTACTATCCTGGAGGGTAAGATACCCTATTTAGTGTGTATGTCATTCCCTCCCTAAGCTAAATTCAGTGAGAATAAGGTTGACCCATTTCCTTTTTCCTTCCTGTTCTTCCCCTACGTTGTAACCATTTTCCCTTGCCTCTTCTATATGAGATAGTTTACCCCATTCTGTCTCTCCCCATCTCCTCTCATTATATTCCTCTCTCACCTCTTAATTTCACCTTTTAAGTATCATTCCTTCCTGTTAAATTGGCCCTGTGCCCTCTATCTATGTATACCTGTAAACATGTATACACATATTCACATATGTATTCATATGCCCATATACCCTCATATATAGACATATCTATATATTTCTATTCCCTTCAGCTACTGAGAAAAGTTTCATCAGTTACAATTATTGTTTTTCCATGTAGGAATATTAATAGTTCAACTTTGATAAGTTCCTTATGATTTCTTTTCCTTGTTTACCTTCTCATGCTTCTCTTGCTTCTTGTATCTGAATGTCAAATTTTCTATTCAACTCGGTTTTTTTTTCAGCAAGAATGCTTGAAAGTCCTCTATTCCACTGAATGACCATATTTTGCCCTAAAACATGATACTCAGTTTTTCTGGGTAGGTGACTCTTGGTTTTAATCCCAGCTCCTTTGACCTCCGGAATATCATATTCCAAGCCCTTCGATCCCTCAGTGTAGAAGCTGCCAGATCCTGGGTTATCCTGATTGTGTTTCCACAATATTCAAATTGTTTCTTCCTGGCTGCTTGTAATATTCTCTCCTTAATCTGGGAATTCTGGAACCTGGCTATAATATTCCTAGGAGTTTTCTTTTTGGGATCTTTTTCAGGGGGTGATCAGTGGATTCTTTCAACCTCTATTTTGCCCTCTGGTTCTAGAACATCAGGGCAGTTTTCTTTGAGAACTTCCTGGAGGATGATTTCTAGGTTCTTACTTTGATCATGGCTTTCAGGTAGTCCAATAATTTTTAAATTATCTCTCCTGGATCTATTTTCCAGGTTAGTGGTTTTTCCCATGAGATATTTCACATTGCCTTCTATTCTTTCATTTGTTTGGATCTGTTTAACAGCATCTTGATTTCTCATAAAGTCATTAGCTTCCATTTGCTCCAATCTAATTCTGAAGCAATGATCCTCCTCATTGAGCTTTTGAGATTCTTTTTCCATCTGGAAAATTCAGCTTTTTAAGGCATTCTTCTCCTCATTGCCTTTTTGAGCCTCTTTTGCCATTTGAGTTAGTCTATTTTTTATGGTATGATTTTCCTCAGTCAGGCTGTTGACTCTCATTTCATAATTTTCTTGCATTGTTCTCATTTGTCTTCCCAATATTGCCTCCACTTCTCTTATCTGCTTCTTAAGGTCCTCTATGGCCTGTAACCAGCTTGTATTTTCCTTGGAAGCTTTTGGTGCAGGAGTTCTAACTTCACTGTCTTCCTCCTGTTCCATGCTTTGCTCATTTTTGTCCCTAAAATAGGAGTCTAATGTTGGAATCTTCTGTCTGCTTTGTTTCCTTTGCCTGGTCATGTCGCTCCTCACTGACTTGACCCCTGGGCTTTTTGCCACAGTAGGACTTTGCCACCAGACAGGGGATCTTTCATCCCGAATGCTGGGGTTTTCTCAGCTGCCAGAGGTATTAGATGGGTGCCCTCTCTGAGGTCTCCACACGCTCTGGCAAGCTGGACACACACCCCAGGACCTCCACCCTAGACTGCAATCCAGATCCAAGAAAGTTAAAGCAAGAGCGATTACCCCTCAGACTGGTGCTTGGTCTCCCTACACTCTGCAGGCCAGGAGCTGAAGCTGCCATGTGGCACTCGTTGGCTGGCAAAAGCCACGCACTCCCACTTACTGGGTCCCAAAGTCCAGACTGCACTGACCTCTCACTTTGTCCTTTGCATCTAAGTGTTGATAATTCTGGAAACAGCCACAGCTGCTGCTGATCTGGAGTCCCTCTGGCTGGGGCTGGTCAGGCCTGTCCTGGGGCTAAAGCCTTGGTGTGGGGCTGGGCTTGGCTCCCACAGCACTGAGCTGGCCAATTCCTGGTGGCCTGCCGGGCTGTCCTCAGTGGGAGCTTAGCTTCTCTCTGTCATTTTGTGGGTTCTGCAGCTACAAAGTTTATTTAGAGTCCCCTTTTACATGGATTGGGGCAAGTGGAAGCCAGAGCAGTGGGTAGGTCCTGCTTCTACTCTGCCATTTTGACTCCAACCCCCCCCCCGCCATATTTATCAAAGTATATAGAATATTCATAGAATGTTGGAGCTCCATCCTGTCAAATCTCATTTTAGAGGGGAAAAACACAAAGAGGTCAGTTGGTAAAGGGGGCAGCTAGGTGGCATTGTGGATAGAACGCTAGAGCAGGAGTCAGGAAAACCTGAGTTCAAATCCAGCATCAGACATATACTAACTATGTGACCCTGGGCAAATCACTTAACCCTTTTGCCTCAGTTTCCTTGTCTGTAAAATGATCTAGAGAAAGAAATAGCAAGCCACTTCAGTTTCTTTGCCAAGGAAACCCCAAATGTAGTCATGAGTAGTCAGACACAACAGAAACGAGTGAAAAATAACAACAACAGTTAGTATAGCAGAAAGAACCTGGGGTTTTTTGAGTCAAAGAACTTGGATTTAAATCTGGACTCTGCTGCTTGCTACCTATATGATCTTAGAAAAGTTGCATCACATCTTTGTGCCTAATTTTCTTTTTCTACAAAATCATAGAAAAATTCCATCAAAATTCTCCAAACTCTGGTCCATGACCCTCCTCATCCCTATTAGAGTAACAGAGGAAGAGTAAAAATTATTAGACATTTTTCAGTACAACTCTGATGCAATAAATATATCCACTTTAATAAATGAAAACAAGTTTTAAATCAAAGGAACCAGGCACAGATCCTTGGAGGTTTCCCATTGGAGACCTCCTAGCAAGTTCATATTGAACTGTTAACTTTTTAAAGTCTGATCATTGACTCTCTACCAAATCCTCATTGAATTACTAGCCCACAATTCTCCATCTTTTTTTTTACAAAAATATTATGAGGTACGTTAGTAAATATTTTGCCAAAATCTAGGTAAATGTACATATCTCAGACCTACCAGCTTATCAACTCTTCCAAAAAAGGGTATAATATAACTCTGTTATGTTTTTTTTTATTGATTTAAGCCCTTCTAAGCTCTTGCAATCACGGTTTCCTTTTGTAGATTTTCACTCATCATAGGGATAAGAATAAGACCTGTGCTTTCATTCCACTCCAGAAACTAGTTTTTACCAATCACTATGAATCAGACCCAGTTTCATAGGGAACTCCCTGGATGAGAAAATTCCATCTACCAATGCAGGTCAGCACTTTCTGTGTGAATTCCAGTCTTAGTTGCCCAGAGCACTGAGAAATGATTTTCCCAGAGTCCCACAACCACTATATATCAGAGCCAAATTTGTACTCAGGACATTCTTAATTCCAATGCCAGCCCTCTGCCCACTCTATTGCTGCCTCTCTCACTAATAACCTATAATCTTTAATAACCTGTTCCAGCATTTTTCAAGGAATCAAAGTCAAGGTCACTGACCTATGGTTTGTAAATTCTGCTCTCTTTCCCTGCCCCTCCCTTTCTTTTGAATATCAGGATATGTGTCCATCTCTATCTTTGCAGAATCTGCATGACAGTTGTGTCCTCCATGCCTTTTAGTACCCAAAGATGTAGTTCATATGAACTAGAGGATCTGAATTCATCAAGGGCAGCTAGGGTCTCTCTTAATATCTCCCCTTTTCTTGGGGATCGGTCCCTTATTAGTCATTTTTGTCATCCTTTCCAGTCCAAAGGTCAGTCTTCTCAACAGAGAAAATAGAAGAAAAATATGAATTAAGCAATTCTGCCTTCTGCTGTCAGTAACCATTTATTCCAGCCACCCAGGAGTACTTTGCCTTCTTGCTTTTCTTCCCCCCAACGTAGCTTTAAAAGGCCATTTGTTGTTCTTATTTCTCCATAGCCTTGGCTCATTCTAAGCTTTAACATACCTGACACTATTATTTCAGCATCATGCCCCACTTTTGTCTTCATTCTCTATTACTTACCCTTGCTTCCAATTTCTGTATATATGTCTTTCAACTAAATTTGTTAGTGAGTGTCCTGGATATCCAAGGTAGCCTCTTCCAATAACTCCCATTTTTTTTTCTTGGAATTTCCTCATAATTGTTTCCTGTTGTGCTTCAGAATTTCATTCTTTTTTTTTTTTATTTTTTTTTTAAAGCAATCAGGGTTAAGTAACTTGCTCAAGGTTACACGGCCAGTTATTTCTGGGTGTGGTGCTGAGTATCTGAGCCCGGATTTGATCCAGGTCATCCCAACACTGGAGCCGGTGCCCTTACTCGCTGAGCCACCTGGCCACCCCTCAGAATTTCATTCTTGAGTTTCTCATCTTTCCTTGGCTTTCTTCCCTTGGATTTTTACTCCATGGAATCCTTGCTATACTTACAACTTTTGAAAATTTACTTTCCCCAAATCTACAGTGCATTTCAGACAATACCTGGCTTTTCTAATCTCTCTCACAAACCCTAGGTGGGAATGATCTCTTCTCTACAAGATTCCCATTATTTCCATCCCAGAAGTTAGTTCGCATGCATAAATAAGAATCAGACCCAGAACAGAATCCGCCCTTGTTGACTTCTCTACTTTTCAAAGGATGAAATCATCACTGGAGTAAGTCAGTAAGTTATTAGCAGCTCTGCTTTTCTTGCAATGAGGACTCCAGAAAATGTCTGAATAAAGTTTCCCTCCACTGCTATGTGATGCACCTGTACAGCTTGTGACCTATTTCCCAAACTCCATCTCTATTTCCCCCTTTTGCCTAAATGGTTCACAGTATATTTTGATAACAAATAGCTTTTTTCCTCTCTCCATTATCTTCATTCAAATACTCTCTACCAGGCCTCTTTTCTGCATACTTCTTTTTCTTGACCTAAATTGAATTCACCAGCACTGATTAAAGAATAAACTTTAAGGAGAAGAAAAATCCAGGTAGGAGAGGACAGGTTCTTAAATTCTATACTTTAATGATGTTTTTTGAGATTTTGTTTTTCTTCTTACTAGCTGTGATATCTAAGATTTTAGCACTTTGCTAATTTATTGTTCCCTCTAAAAGTCATTCATGGACTAGTTATACCAGGGTCTCAGAATACTCATATTACTTCTGTTTGTTAAAATAAGGTGTGTATCTCTTTACACTTATGTGGTACTCACACTCCTAGCTCTGGCTTATTTATGTTATTACAGGAGCCATTTTTAAATAAATTCATTATTTTAAGTGTGAAAGTTGGAGCTCAGTAACACAAATTAATCAAATCAAAAGACGAATTAACATTGTGCCATTTTGGTGACATGATATATTCCTGCTTTCTTGAGGAAAGTCTTCTTGTAGCATTTTAAAAATAATTCTCCAGTCTGGTTGAAGCCACATATGTTGATACTTCCATAGTAGATGAAGTCAAAACTTACCTCTTGTTTTTTAACAACCTAATGGAAAATACTATCCCAAATTTTAACTCTGGAATGAAATGTTTTACTCCATACTCAAATCACCTTCGGTTAGAGGTACTGCTTATCTATTTATAGCACAGCTAAGAATTGACAACTATGCTTCCACGGGTCATTAATTTAATTTTTTTAGGCATAGCACAAGATCAATATTAGCCTTGAAGCAGACAGGCCCAGTAGGACCTCCAACGCTATTGCATATTTGTGGTAGATACATATTACCTTATTCAATTAATCCTCTGGTTCTGAATTGACTTGCAGTTTTACAGAAATCCTACAAGCTGTGACCAAATCTCCTCAGCCAATTCCATCACACTTCCTGGGGAGTATCACTTCATTATTTCCAATGTCTTTCAAGCACTTCTTGCAGTTAGTCTGATGCCCTTGTTTGATTGACTTAATAGAGGGGTTCTGACCTGGTTAAGATTCTTTCTTTTTTTTTTTTGGCCTCTTGGAGGGCAATTGGGGTTAAGTAACTTGCCCAAGGTTACACGGCTAGTCTTTTTGTGTGGGTGCTAAGTGTCTGAGGCTGGAACCGAACTAGGGTCCTCCTGACTCCAGGGACGGCCCTTTACTCACTGCACCACCTAGCCACCCCAAGATTATTTCTTTAAGGGATAGATGGATTGATTCAATCCAAACCAATGGGTTAGGCCTTGTCACAACTAGTTTTTGCCTCTGATTGATTGACTAAAGATACTACAAGTATATGTACAACCATATACAGAATGAAGTTAAAAAGAATAAATACAAATTAGCTAAATACAAGATAAATTTAGGATGGCATTAATACTTGAGAGGATCAAGAAAGGCTTCATGGCTATGCCCAAAATAAAAAAAAAACTGTGCATACCCTTTTACCTAGCAATAGACCTAGCTAGGTCTATATCCCAAAGAGATGAAAAAAGAGAGAAAAGGAAAAATTCGTATGAAAATATTTATAGCAGCTCTTTTCATACTGGCAAAGAATTAAAAATTGAAGGGATGCCCATAAATTTGGGAATGGCTGAACAAGTTGTAGTGTATGATTATAATGAAATACTACTGTATTGAAATGATGAGCAAGATGGTTTCAGAAAAAACTTGCATGAATGATGCAGAGTGAAGTGAGCAGAACCAGGAAAACATTGTACATAGTAATAGTAATATTGTATGATGAACAACTATGAATGACTTAGCTGTTCTCAGCAATATAATAATCTAAGACAAATCTAAAAGATTCATGATGGAAAATGCTATTCACCACCACAGGAAAAAAAAAAAAACTGATAGAGTCTGAATACAGATCAAAGCATACTTTTTGTTACTTTTTTAAGTTTTTCTTGGATTTTTTTTGGTCTGTGATTTTTTTTTTGCAACATGACTAATATGGAAATATGTTTTGCATGATTGTACATGTATAGTCTATTAATTGCTGTCTCGGGGAGGAAGGAGGGAAGAGAGGGAGAAAATTTGGAACTTCAAATTTTTAAAAATGAAAGTTATAAATTGTTTTTACATGTAATTTGAAAAATAAAATATGAACTGTCAGAAAAAAATAAACCATTTAAGTAAAAAAAAAAAGGAAAAAAAGAAAGGCTTCCTATAGAAGGTGATGTTTTTGTTGTATCTTGAAGGATGAAAGGCATTCCATGAAGTCTAAAGATCAGGAAAGACTACATTCCAAGGCATAGAAGATGGAGTGCCCCATGTGAGGAACAGAAAGAAAGTCAATTTGTTGTATTACAGAGTGGGAGAGGAGAAATGTCTAAGAAGCTGGTTGGGGCTAGGTTTGAATGGTTTTAAAAGCTAAAGAGTGGAATTAATCCTCTACTTTAGAGGAAATAGAGAGCCACTGGAGTTGATGAAATAGGGGACTGACATAGTCATCTCTGTGCCTAAGGAATACTGGAAAATTACTGAAGGATGGACTAGAGTGGGGAAAGATTGGAGGCAGAGAGAACAATTAGGAGGTCATTAAAATAATCACAGAAAGAGGTGATGAGACTCTGAATTCAGATGGTAGTTGCAGAGTAGAGAAAGGAGATAAAATGTGAGGGATACTGTATAAGTAAAAACAGAAAGATTGGGTAACTTGACTTGGTATTGAAGTGAAGGGTGAGGGAGAAGTAGATGATAATTTCAAGCTTATCAGTCAAGAGGATGGAAGAATGGTCATGACTTCCACAGAAATGGAGAAGTTTGGAAGAAGAGTGGATTTGGAGGGAGAGGTGGAGAATTCTGTTTTGTACATGCTGTTTGAGAGGTATCTGGGCCTTCCAGTTTGAAGTATCCAATAGATAATTGGTGACACAAGATTGAACCTCATGAAAGAAATGGGCTGGATATAAAAGTCTGTGAGTTACTGACATAGAGATCATAATTAATGCCATTCTGATTGGCTAATGAGAGAGAAGGAAAAGAAAGTAGGAGGTATAGAAGAGAATCTTCAGAAATACTCATAGTTAGTGAGGAAATATGTAAGATGAACCAACAAAGGACCTCGACAAGGATTGGACAGACAGGTAGGGGCAGCTAAATGTCAAAGTGGATAGAGCGCTGGGCCTAGAGCCAGGAAGATGAGTCTTGCTGAGTTCAAATGTGGCCTCAGACATTTACTAGCTGGGTGACCCTAGACAAATCATTTTATGTTTGCTTCAGTTTCCGCATCTGTAAAATGAGCTAAAGAAGAATATAGCAAACCACTCCAGCATCTTTGCCAAGAAAACCCCACATGGGGTCATGAAGGCTGAACAACAACAAAATGTAAGATATGGATTGTGGAGGGGTAGGGATGACATGAGAGTGTAGAATGAGGCCATGGCATTATATTTCTAGAGCAGGAAGGGACTTCAGAGGTCATTTGGTCCAACTACCTCATTTTACAAATAAGGAACCTGAGGCAGGCCCAGAGAGATTAAGTGACTTGCCTAAGGTCACACATGTAATAAGCATCAGATGTGGGACTTGAACCCATAATCTCTGACTCCAGAACCAATGCTGTTTCCACACTGGGGGAGTCTTCTCATTAGCAGAAGGTAGTTCTGAATCATAGTTTTTTGTTGTTTTTTGTTTGTTTGTTTGTTTTTTTGGAGAGCAGTTGGAGTTAAGCGACTTGCCCAAGGTCACACGGCTCATAAGTGTTAAGTGTCTGAGGCGGGATTTGAACTCAGGTCCTCCGGACTCCAGGGCCAGTGCTCTGTTCACTGTGCTACCTAGCTGCCCCTCTGAATCACAGTTTTAAGGGAAGCAAAAGTTGGGGGTACAGGAATCAGCTGGCAGCAACAGCAGCAGCCGAGGGTTCTTCCCAGGAATCTAAATCAAGAAACACTTGGGGATTAGGTTCTTTTGACCAGACTGAATTCATACTTGATAGCAGGACCATAGCATTATTACATGTTAATAGGTCATGAGGGATATCTTGAAGATGCCCTCCATGTGGATTAAGGCATTTGCCTCCTGACCTCAGAGTCACTGAAAGCCCAGGTTTTCTTGTACATTTGGTGTTGCAAGGCATGGAATTTCTGATTGACATGATTAATATCTGTCTAGTGACCCTAGCTCTCAAGTTATTTTATCTATATTTATATCTATTTTTTTTGAGAGGAGAAGGTAGGCAATTGGGGTTAAGTGACTTGCCCAAGGTCACACGGCTAAATAAGTGTGATCAAGTGTCTGAGGCCGAATTTGAACTCAGGTCCTCCTGACTCCAGGGCCAGTGCTCTATTCACTGTGCCACCTAGCTGCCCCAGGTTCTTATATTTCTAAAACTCTAGAGGTCATAAATGATGACTCTGGAGATTTTCCTATAGAAGCACTGTTATAATGGATGGTTAAAAGTAATTAAAAATTACTTTTAGTACTATGTTTTGTGTACATAGTGGCTTACCTGAGTTGGCCTGGGAACCATCCGTACTATACGGAAGAGAGGGAGGCAATAGCGTGTTTCTCTTATGTATCAAGTATCCTACTAAGCACTTTACAAATATTATCTCACTTGATCCCCACAATAATCTCATAAGGTAGATGCTATTATTATTCCCATTTTACAGTTGAGAAAACTGAGGCAGACAGAGGTGAAGTGACTTTCCCAGGGTCACGTAGCTAGTAAGTACCCGAAGCTGTATTTGAATTCACACCCTCCTGATTTCAGGCTTAGTGTTTTCTGCATTAGCTGCCTCTGATAGGCCATTGTTTCTATAGGAAAATATGCTACAAATTCCAAAGAAGTGACTATGCAATACAGCCCATTAGTGAGTTGAAGATTGCCTGTTCAGGGTTCTGTACAAAGTTGGTGCTCAATACAGTGCTGAAGACTGACAAAAATGAACTTTCACCCAAGATCATTCAAGTGTGTGGCAGAATCCAAAAGGAATGTGCCTAAGTTTCCATCAGCCCTTTCTCTACCTTGTGGATGACATCATTAAGAAGGTGCTCATTCATTTATTCAACTTGATACACATTCCTTTAGCACCAAGAGATATGCTGGAAAGAGACAGAAAGAAATCAGAAGGTCTGAGAGGAGCTGACTCAAGTCTTTTTAATTCAATGAAAGAGAGGAGGTGGGAAGGGGGTAGGAGGGAATCCGTGTTTGAAAGTACTGCTCCGTTGGTGGCAGGCAGATACGGATGTTCTCTCTGCCCACCACAGCAGAGAGGGCTCACTGAGACAAGGGAAGCATGGCAGTGGCATCTGTGGTCAGGACCCATGCAAATTCTGCAGAACATGGAGCATTTGTGTAGGGCTTATGGCTTTCTAAAAATGATTTGCAAAATCCAATTAAGAAAGAAAACTAAGAGTATATGTTAATTGCAAATTCTCTTGGGGAAAGTAATCAACTTTATATAAATTGTGAAAGAATAAAATGAATATTCTTAGCTACTAAGTATTTAGGAGACCAGTTTCACAGACCCTCCATTAAAAATTAAAAAAAAAACAGCATCATTTAGGGGGAAATTATTTTTTTTCTTTGTTTAGCTTTTTTTTAACCAAAAAATGTTACAAAACAGTCAATATACATTTATGTAAATACATACATATGTGTATATATGTGAAATAGTGAAAGGGCAATTTACATATGCAAATATATTTAAACTGATGTCTCACAATTTTGTAACATACATATATTGCATATGTGTATATATATATGTGTGTGTAACTCCAAGCAACTCATAAAGATGAGAGTTAAAACATATTTATTATATGTGAAGAGTACCTTGGAATAGATAAAGATAGATATCTAAATTTATATGTGCAGGCATTATTACATGCAATAAATGTGTTTATAGCTAACATCTGTGTGAAGCATGTGTGACATATAAACACACATGTCTATATATAGGCACTATTCAATGCAATAAATGTGCTTATAGCCACCACTGTGACATGTATGACATATGTGACATATAGCTGTAGATGTGCGTGTTTGTGTGTGTGTATACCTGTTTTGTTGTTCATTCGTTTCAGTTATATCCAATTCTTCATGACCCCATTTGGGGTTTTCTTGACAAAAATACTGGAATGGTTACCATTCATTTCTCCAGTTCATTTAACACTATTATTTCCTCTTCTCTTCTCCCCTAGGTCACTCTAGCAACCTCTTCCAATTCTCAAATCCCTTACAGTCCCCTGGCCCTTCTGGAAATCTCTCCCATCTCTAGAGTCCTCAACTCCTCCAGATGAGGAAACTGAGACAGAGTTAAGTGACTTGTCCAGGGTCACATAGCTAGGAAATATCTGAGGCTAGATTTTAACTTGGGTCTTCCTGACTCCAGGGCCAGTGCTCTATCCACTGGCCACCTACTAGTATATGTATATGTACATATGTCTGTATCTATATACTAAGATACTATCCACATGTAATAAATGTTTTTATAGCCCTCACCTGTGTGACCCATGTGTGAAATATAGGTATATGTATGCACACACATGTATTTATATCTATACAGACATATTTCTGCATGTGTCTATATAGGCTCACATGTAATAAATGTGTTTATAGTCACCACCTGTATGGGCTGTTTGGAATTTTTTGTCTTTGGTTTTCAGACTGATATTCATCAGTGGATGAATGTACAGAAAAATGAGAGTAGCAACAATTGTGTACTATATAAACACATTCCTATATGTAGACACATACATTGGATATGTAGACATACATGTAATCAGATATACTATGGAAGCACTATCTTGCATCTACAGTCAAATAGTTAATAGAGCCCTTTTCAGCATGCTAACAGCTCAAGGTGAGAGGGTTATTTCACTGAAGGAAGCACACTCCTTTGCGTGCCTTCCTTGCTCCCAACTCAATCACGGAAGGTTTCTCCATGGTGCTGTCACTGAAGAGGTTAGATACAGAATTAAACATGGCATAATAGAGTAACTGACAAGACCCTGAGGTACTATTGACACTTCAAGCCACACACTAATAACTAGCTTTTACGTACTGTACATATGAAAATATTCACAAATCTTGGTATTCATTTTTCTTCCTTCGAAATTAATATGCTCACTAACAGGTCTTAATATAGCTGCAGCCTTGGGTTATTTATCTCTATACACTGATGTGGGATTCTGTTCATATTTAACACTATTATTTCCTCTTCTCTCCTCTCCTATATCACTCTAGCAACCTCTCCTCATTCCCAAATCCCTCCCATCTCTAATGTCCTCAACTACTCACGATTGCTAAGGCCTCACATCTAGGACACTTTTCTAGAGGGTGCAGTGCCATTACTTCCCTTTTTTTTCTTTACCCTTTTCTCACCCCCAAAATATACAGATAGACTCAGGTTAAAATGAGCATTAAAGGAAGTCTTCAGGAGCACCAGCTCTGGAGTAGGGGGACTTGGGTTCAAATCCTGCCTTTGATGCTTTCTCCCTGTGTGATGCTGAGCAAATCACTTGACATCTCAGTTTCTACATCTGTAAAATAAGGAAGTCAGACCAGATGACCCCTGAAGTTCCTTTCAGCTCTGGATCCTAAGAAGTCAAGAAAGAAGAATATACAGCTTTGGGGGCAGGCTTAGCAGAGGCTGAGAAGAGACACTTCCCACTTCTTTTGCCCTCAGTAGATACAGGATAAAGTACAAACTCCTCGGGCATTTAAAGCCCTTCACAGTCCAGTTCTAGTATATTTCCAGATTGTACAGTTGTCTACTTCATATAGTCTTTGTTCTAACCAAACTGGCCTACTTATAGTTCCTCCTACATGAAATTCCATCATCTGTCTCTGGATCTTTCCATAGATTGTCTCCCATTCCTGGAAGGCACACCCTTCTCTTAGAATCTATGACTACCTTCACTGCTTTGCTCAAACGTCACCTCTTTTTTTTTTTTTGAATTTTTTTTTTTATTTTTAGTTAACAACATTGGGTTCCAAAACCCCTTAAGTTCCAACTCCCCCCCCCCCCTCCTATCCCCTCTCCCCTCCATGGCAGCATGCAATCTGATATAGGTTTTACAAATACCTTCACATTAAACATTAGTCAAGTTGTAAAGAAGAATTCTAACCAATGGAGTGAATGAAAAACAAAACAAAGCAAAACACAAGACAGAGCAAGCAGTTTGCTTCAATCTGCATTCAGACTCCGTAATTCTTTCTTTCCATGTAGATATCTCTTTCCATCATGAGTCTTTCAGAGTTGTCTTGTAGAGTTACATTGCTGAGAGGAGTCCATTCTATCAAAGTTAGTCATCACAGATACAATGTGTCTGTAAATGAAACATCACCTCTTATACACAGTGTTTCCCAATCTCCATCTGTAGCTGCCAATTCCCCCCACCCCCTTTGGCTGTATATATTTTGTAGTTACTGAAATGCGTAGATGTTGCTTTCCCTCAATAGAATACAAATCCTTGAAGGCAAGGATGGCTTCACTCTTGATTGTGTATTCCCAATATTTAGCACAGTGCCTGACAAATATTAGATGCTTAATACATGCTTGTTGATTGATTGATTAACCTGCCTCAGTTGGGACTGAGGGTAAATGAATTGATGATATGCATACAAGTCTCTAGTCTTACTTGAGTACCTTCTTTTCCCTTTGTTGACTGTTTCTTGTTTTATTTTTTTCAGTCAGATCTGACTCCTCTTTACCCTGTTTTCTTGGCAAAGTTACTGGAGTGGTTTGCCATTTCTCTAGCTCATTTTATAGATGAGGAAACTGAGGCAAACAAGATAAAATGACTTGCTTAGGTTCACACAGTTAGTAAATGTCTGAGGTCAGATTTGAACTGAAAAAGATAAATCTTCCTAATTCCAGGCCCATCACTCTATCCACTGTACCACCTAGCTGCCTCATTCTATTACTGCCTAATTCCCACCACAGCACTTTGGGGACACCAGAATTATGGGATTAAAAGTCCTGATTCTACTTGTTCTGCCACCGTGTTAGGTTTCTTATCTTACCTATTTAGATGCCATACAACATAATGTCTCATTTCATTTATTCCCACTCCTGCCTATTGATCACCTTCACTATGAAATTCCTATTTTCTAGCATATTACTTCCTACTACCTTCAAATGACATTTCCTTAATATTTTTCCAGGCTTCCTAAACCTTTATCCTATTCTGATACTCTCTCATTTTAACTTGTTCTCTTCCACCATCCTCTATACACCTACCCCTTCCAAGGATCCTCATAATTCCCTATACTAGTATCAGACTTTCTTTTTTTACTAGCTGTGTGACCCTGGGCAAGTAACTAAACCCTGTTGGCTTCAACTTCCTCATCTGTAAAATGAGCTGGAGAAGGAAATGGCAAACCATTCTAGTATTTTTGCCAAGAAAACCCCAAATGGGGTGACAAAGAGTCAGACATAACTGAAAAGACTTAACAACAAGCATCAGATCATGAACTGTCTTGATAAATATTAAATATTCTTTAAAATATTTAAAAAAAAGTGTTTTGGCAAGCATAAGCTGTAATATTAAACAAAAGTTTTAAAATATAGTCTACAGGAGTGGAAACAATTTTTGAGACCATGACAACTTAGAGGGTGTAGAATTTGGGGGAAATGGTGAAGGATAGTAAATCCACCCCATAACTGGTAGCATTCACTATTAGGTTGGCAACAAAGTCCTAGACAGAGTGAAAACTTAGTGGCCTGTTTGCTTTTATAAGTGTTTGTGTTTGAGGGTGGGAGGACATAAGGGAGAGAGTAGCAGAGAGATTAACATCTCCAGAGTATAAAAGAGAATCACTCAGAATACCAAAGATTACCTTTAGGCTAGCTTGTTTCAGGTAATCCCTCTGTGGTTATCCAGGAATCAAAAAGGCTTTATGGGTAATAATGAATACAGCCATTATTTATGGCCTATGCAGGCCCCCCTGACAGTGTAATGATTCCTCCAAAGCCATTTGAACCTTGAGGGAAAATGGCATTTGCAAGGGGGTTTTGATCATGTGTATTTGCTCGCAACATATGAAGGCAATTCAACCACAAAGCTAAGAGAAGAAAATGAAGAGAAGGAGAAGGGGGAGTGGGAAATGCTGGAAAGTAAATATTCCCAATGTGAAGCAGGCTTTCCTGGGGTCATCTGCCCCTCTTCAGGCTCAAGATTAGGACTGAAACAGATCATAGTCACATTTCCCAGTCAGACAGAGCTGACCCCAAAGAGGGTTTTCTCCCACTTTATCCTGAAAGACCCTGATCAAACCATGGTGATGGAGATGCCTTATAGGAACCCTGAGGGTATTCTCTATTCCCTGCCCCATCACCATCCTGTGAACCAGATGTGGTTCTTTTTGACAATATGGATCCTTTTGAAGAAGACTTCATATTTATTGCTTCACTTTTATTCTCACCACCACCAGCATAGACTTTGGTTATAACAATCACATGTGACTAATCATAGGATCCTAAATTTAGAGTCACAAGGGACCTTAGAGGTCATACAACTAAACCACATCACTTTACAAATGAGGAAACTAAGGCCCCCATAAAGTAAAATGGTGTGCCTAAAGTCCACAGGTAATATGTGACAGAGTCAGGATTTGAATCAAGATCCTGACACCAAGTCCATTACTCTTTCAACTGTACCTTGCTGCTTCCCTTAGCTACCTATTCAGTTATTTTCCTTCAGTCTCTCTCCAATCACTGATATAATCATCTTCCTATATTTTTTTTTCACCATACCCACCACTCACTTGCTCAGGCACCCATTGTTTTTCTCCATCACCTACAAAAATTTCTCTCTTATTCCCCTGAATGAAACTCCAATAAGACTGGTCTTCTTGCTAGTTCACAAGTTATAGTCAATCTCAATTATTCTGTGTTACATTTGTGATGCTGCTTTGATCAGAGTAGGTAGAAAATGCTAGAAGAGATTTGTAAAATCCACAAAACTTTAAAAAATGAAAATTAAGTTATAGGGAACTATAACTTTCTATAGGTCTATAAAATATACAAGAGCTAAAAAGAATCACAAACATGGTACGTACACACATGCACACACACACACACACATATATATATATACATACATACATACTATATATGATGTATCGCCAAGGCAACATTCACAGCATCAACAGCAACTATGAATATGACAGCATAGTTCTGAATCATAAAATACAGCAGCCTCTCCACATGGAAGACATTTATTCAAACACCAGAAAGCCAGATCCCAACACCAGAAAGTCAAATTCATCATAGCAACAAAGAAATCTATACACAATAACACTGCAGAGGGCATCACCATCCTCAAGCCTTCCCCTGCTCCCCTGCTCAGGCCTTCCCACAAACACTCACAATCCTAGCTGTCTGCTTGCCCGCATCCTCTCTCTCCTTCATTTCTAACTGCTCTGACTCATTTCCTGCTCCACCCATTTAGCAAACTCCTTCCACCACAGGCTCCATGTGATTACATTAGACCTATTAAGGGGCAGGGCAGATCTTCAAATTCCTTTTACCATTACATATGCATATCTTTATATGTAGGCATATCTATATATATACAGTATATATTATATACATATATGTATATATAACATATAAAACACACACATAAAAAACCTGGCTAAATTATGTAAGTAGAAATATATGCATATATATATATATAGTATATACATACATATACACACACATGGCCATCCCCAGTCTTCCTGATCAATATCTGGTCACTGGACCCAGATGGCTCCAGAGGAGAAAATGAGACTAGTGACTTTGCACACCCCTGCCTCACTTAAAGTCCAACTCACTTGCAAGTTATAACATCATCTTCCTGATTTCATGGCCCTCTTTGAGAATGAAGAACAAACAACAGCAACATATACACACACATACATGTACATATTAATATATATAGTGTATACCCACATATATATAGTGTATATATACATATATACATACACATAATTTAGTCAGACCCTTTTATTTTACATATGAGGAAACTGAAGTTCAAAGGTGTGAAGCAATTTTGTCAATTTTGCAAGTGACAGAGTCATATAAATAGAACTCAGTCTTTCTTACTGATAGGAACTATACTATCTTCCCCTTACTAGTAGCATGTAAATTCCTTGAGGGCAAACATTGTCCTTGGTATCTCCAATGTCTAGCACAGTGCCTTGCACAAAGTAGGTATTTAGTAAGTATTGAATTTGTATTGAATTGAGTCTCCCCCTCACCTTATCCATAGACTGAATCCATACTTGGTACTTATTATTTGTAGGGTTGACTAAATGATGGAACGGATGGGTGAATAAGTCTATAAATTATTCTGCATAGAAAGACCAGGCCACCTATGGTCATCATTTTCTTTTTCTTGTTCAGATTATTTTGTGCATGCTACGTAGAGGGGTCAACACACACACACACACACACACACACACACACACATTTCCCCCCCCCCTATAATACAGAATACTTAAAGATATTCCTGTCCTAGCCATATCTGTAGCATAAGAGTGGTGTAGAGAGCTTGTTGCACAATTAATGATGTAAATTCCTGTAAATTGTTTATTATGACCAGTGACATAGAAAAATGAGAAAAGGGAGCTCCCTTTAAAAAAAAATACAAGTCTAGCTATAGGGGCTAAAAAAATAATAGAACTGCTTTTTTCAGAGTGGGCTTAACAATACCTTCAGTAATGTGTATCTGTCCCCTTCTTTCTGGGTCTGCAGAGCCGAAAAGGAATTGTTTATGCAAAGAGGATCAAGACACTAAAGCACCTCTGCCCACCTTCTCCTTAGCTCTCAAGCTGGTGGCTCAGTTGGCCTTTTTCCTAGAAGCATCACTGCTCTCTAGAGCCCTCATCACTCTGCTGAAGCATAGACATCAAAGAAAAACTTCCCAGCTATGGGTCCATAGTTCATTTATTAAGCTGTTTCACATAGCAGCTGATGCAACTAAAAACTGTCTTAGATTAAAAACATACAGCACTAAGCAGGGCAGGAAGTTTGCCACCAAACCTCTCCTGACAGAAAAGCCCAGGAGATAATAACAAAACATAAATGAAGAAAGATGAAAAGGATTAAGAAATGATTACCAAAGTGTGAACTTTTAGGTAAAACAGAACGCTGACTTCTCTCTCCTTGATTGTGATGACTCACATCCATTAAGTACCTTGAGCCTCAGTTTCATTTCTGTGAAATGAACAATACGTCATCTCCCTACATAGAGAATACTACAGTATTCTGCGACACAGGAAAGATATACTAGTGCACAAAAGTCAAAGATGATCATTAGCCTCTGCTTCAGAACTCCAGAAACTATATCAGAATGTGATCTTTAAGCTCACTTGACAATTCAAATTATTTTTAATGTGTCCATAATTGGGATGAAAAGAAGAAATAGAGAATGAGAAATCAATATATATTTAAGGTTGAATTTGAACATTAAATCACAGCTTCCAAAAGACCTCAGTATTCAAAAGGGAACACTTTAATGTTAAAATTATTGTTATAGTTTTTTTTTTTAATGTTGGAATCAAATCTCCCATAAAGTTAGGGGTCGGATCTCAATTGGCTTCCAAGAGGACTCATAGTTATGGTTTCCAAGTTCAAAGGCTACAAAAAGGGCAGTGATTAGCTGTTTTTACCTTCCATTGAAGATAGGAAGAGATATAGAATGATGTAAGAAAGATGGGTTTAAGAAAGTTTAAGAAAACTTTTTGAGATTAGGAAACAATCACAAGGTTTCGATCCAGTTTACCTTTTTGGAAGAGGAATGAAATGCTCACTCCTCATTCCTTGACTTGTTCAAGTTCTTAACTAAGGGGAGCTTGAAATAGATAGATAGATAGATAGATAGATAGATAGATAGATAGATAGATAGATAGATAGATAGATAGATAGATAGATAGATAGATAGATGTAGATATATATATATATATATACATATATTTTTGTTTTTTTTTTCTTTTTTATCTTAGATTTCTTTAGTCTGAGATGGCAAGGATCATGGGTCTTCTGGTTTAACCCAGACCTGAGCAGGAATTCCCTTTGTAATATCCAATGTCAACTTGGAGACCTTTGGTGTTAAGTAACCCAATACCTTCTGAAGTGACTCATTTCATTTTTTAATAACTCTAAGTATTAGAGAAGTTGTATTTACATCAAACTGATGTCTTCTTTTCTGCAGATTTCATTGCTCTTAGTTCATTGCTCAAGTAGAAAAAACTGAATCCTTTTATTAGGCATTCCATACCACCCTGGAAGAATGCTGCAGTTTAGGTTCAGTTGTGGGGCATCCTTTGAGTTTCATCCAGTATATTCTCCACACAAACTAAGAAGGAACTAAAAACCAAACAACAAAGTATGCAACTAAGACAGAAATATCAAGAACTGAAGAAAAAGAAATAAGAAGGAAGAGCCAAGAAATGGAGTCATTCTCATCCCTCGCTCCCTACCCTACCCCTTCTACACAAATGGCCATATTCTCCCACAGTATTTTATTCACTGCACTCTCTAGCTGCCTAAAACATGTAAACTGCCAAAACAACCAAACCATCCAGTGCAGAGAGAAATATTTAGGGGTTAATGCACATAATAGGGCTTGGGGGCAGGGTCAAAAAGAAAGAATTATAGGATAGGACAACACTTCCCTCCTTGCTTGCAATATTAGATATGAATAAATTCTCTCCCTCCCTCCCTCCCTCGCCCCCCCCCTCTTACAAATCTTATGTTAATTGACTTTTTGTTTTTTTGAGGGGGGAATTTAGACCTGTGATTTCACTAGGGTAGGGAACCCCTGTTTTTAAGGAACTCCCTCTCCCAATGTAAATTCAGACACTTGTTCTGCAATTTATCATTTTAGAGTTTTCCATGGCACCAGGAATAAATGACTTGCCCAGGGCTGTGTGGCAGCATGTCGTAGAGGCAGGGTTGAAGCCAGGTTTGAACCTGAAGTCAGGTCTTCCTGCCTCTGAGGCCAGCTCTCTATCCACTACACCCTGCTGCCTATTATGAATTTCTTTTGTTTTTATATTACCTTAATATCTGAATAAAACTCTTCCCCTCCCCTTCCCATAGAGCCATCTCTTTGAAATTTTTAATTCAGCAAAACCAACCAACACATCAGTCATGTTTGACAAAATAAGAAATATTCCATACACATAGTCCCCCACCTCTGCAAAAAGGAAGAGAACTCAGGTCTTGTGAGGTAGCATGGAGAAGGAAGGGACCAAGACTATTGCATTTCCTGCTCTGGTAGATAGGGAAACTAATTTTAAATAACATAGCCAATTTAGTAAAAAATGAGGTTCTATCCTTGTCAAACTGCTGCTGAAAGATGAATATTTATCTGTGTATTTTTTTTAAAAAGAAAGTACTCAAAGAATAGGAGATTCTGCTCATAACTGATTAGCATAGACACACAGAACTGGTTCATTTATGGAGACACCAAGTCACCACTGGAGCTGAGAATAAGATTCAAAATTCTTACTTGATTATCCTCCTAAGGGCATAGTTTAATGGCAAGATGGTCTCATGATAACTAAAGTTCTGTGTTCCTGCTTTTTCGTCCTGGTTGTATGTCTTTATGCTGCTGAGCACACTGTACATGTAAAATAAGAGCAACTTGAAAATTCTTACTGAATTCTCCTTTTTACATTTTCTTTCTTTCTTTCTTTTTTAATAGGTCGCTACCCTCAGGAAAATAAAGGGACCTATGTTCCTGTTCCCATTGTGTCAGAGTTTCAAAGTGGAAAGTGGGGGGCAAAGGTCATTTTGAAAGAGAACCAGTCTGTCCGCCTATCTGTCCAATCCTCCCCAAAGTGCATCGTGGGGAAATTCCGCATGTATGTTGCTATCTGGACACCCTATGGCGTCATCCGAACAACCCGAAATCCAGCAACTGACACTTACATTCTCTTCAATCCTTGGTGTGAAGGTGAGGGGATATATCATATACTTCTCTCTCATGAAGATGCTATAATTAATTTATTTCTAATATGTGGGATTTTGGTAGAAAAGAATGTGTTTTACAGAGAGACAGACCACAGGAAAGAAAGAAAGAAGAAAAGAAGGAAAGAAAGAAAGAAAGAAAGAAAGAAAGAAAGAAAGAAAGAAAGAAAGAAAGAAAGAAAGAAAGAAAGAAGGAAGGAAGGAAGGAAGGAAGGA
>NW_027186390.1:6755989-6783810 GCF_028583685.1 Petaurus breviceps papuanus
AAGAAAGAAAGGAAGGAAGGAAGGAAGGAAGGAAGGAAGGAAGAAAGAAAGAAAGAAAGAAGGAAGGAAGGAAAGAGAAGCCATAAACTTTCAGTATCTGCCTATTAAGTATTAGACATTACTCCATTAAATGAGGATATACATTCCATGGGTTATGACCCCAATGAAGAAACTCAGGGCATATGTCCCTGACTTTCAAAGTTGATGTAATCATTGCCTCTGACTTCAGATGAGCAGAATAACCAAACCTCTTTCCCAGTACCTATTCCTAGTACCTTCTTGTAGCCTTCCTCCTATTTTCTTTTTTCCTGATGATCCAGTATAAGCTTAATGTCAATAGAACCTCTTTCATAACTATTTAAATTTAAATAACTTGATTTCCATGCATTAAATATTCTGACCCTAAGTCTTTATTAGAATTCTCTGTACACTCATTCCCACTTTTTTTTTCTTATATGATCATAATTAATGAGTATTCAGTTCTAGGGTTTGTTTTTTTTTTTTTCATTTTGTATTGTTTCATAGAAATCTTTCTATTTTTCTTCATATTTCTCACACCTATCTCATATCTTTCTATCCCATGAAAGAACAATTCTGAGGCTCACAAGGACCCTCTGAGTCTTATTATTGCATTTATAAATGTAAATAATTATAATAAATGCACATTATTTCATATCCACATTCTTTCAAAACATGTTAACATTTTTGCTTTTGAATGATCCCTCTTCATGTTTTTGTATGTGAACAGGTTGGCTTCTTTACATGGGATATAAGATATATACTGAGGCTAGTGACCTACGCTCTGTAGAATTAATATTTTGAATTGTTTGTTAGAGTAGTGGTGACAGGTTACATTGGGCTACCCAGAGTCATTTTTCTCTCCGACCTTGTGGCTCACAGCACATATTTATAAGGTAGCTGGCCAGCCTCAGGACACTGAGAAACTAACTCAGTCATATGAAATTCAAAATTGTATCTTCTTTTCAATAACATTGTCTTCTAGCCAATTGGCAGAAGTTGAAATCTATTCTTGTGTTGCATTGGCACTCAGGTTAGAGATGGAGGAATGTTTATAGCCTTAATTTTGATTTCCCAGGAACGTATCTCCCATTTATAGCAACTAAATGCCCCTATAACATTATCCTAACCTCTTATTTTCATGAACCAATTAATGACATTAAGTAGGGGCATGCCTACACAAAGCTGCACCAATTACTTCCTCACCCCCTGTTACTTCTCTACATAATAAAAGATACATATAAGCACTGAAAACATGTCTTTCTTGATCAATAACTGTGGGTGCTAAGGAAGTGAGTATCTCTAATCGGTTGTACATATAGTTTCTTTGCAACACAGTGTTGACATTTTTTATAATTATAAAAATATTATGTCTGGGTAACAGAATGATATGGGAAAGGATACAATAAATGGGCCATAGAAAAGATTGGAAATTACAGAGGTCTTGATATTGAGGGAATTTTTTAGATATGATAAAAATTTATTTTGTTTAGTCTCATATGTTTCCTTAGTCTATGTTTCAAAGTGTTAATTCCCCACTTCCTTCTTTTTCCCATGCCCTTGGAAACAGATTTATGCAAATGCATACTGAAATGCTTAGGGTATTTTTACATTCTGGGTGTGTGTGGGAAGTACAGGTGGGAAGGGGAAAATGAAATATTCTTCCTCACTCCATTCACAGTCTGGGTCTGCCCTGAATGATCCCCCAGGGCACAACTCTGAAAGGAGACCTTTCTAAAGATGAGTGTCCTGGAATTAGTTATTTAGTTATAGAGTTATACTCTATAACCCTTCTGTATATTTAAAGTAAATGACTATACCTATATGTGCTAATTTATAAGGAATAAGTCATCAGGGCTTGGAGTGAACAATAAAAGAGGGGTGTAGTGGTGTCCACAGACCTAGAGGAAAAAAAGATCATGGTAAGTAATGGGAGGGATGTTTTTGTATGTTATAATTGAGTTGAAACATTTTTATAAGAGAGGTTCTTAGAGTATCAATGAATTAAAAAATATTTTGATAACTGTATTTTAGTATATTTGGTTTCCTTTATAATGCTATTTTAAGCATTTAGAAACATTATTCTAAGAAGGGTCCCATGACATAGGTTAAGAACCCTTAAGTAGAACCACCAAAGTATAATTTGATTTGAACCAAGAAACTGATGGGAACAATCTGCTTCCTTGAGTGGCCAAGAAGGAGGAGGGAAGACTTAGAGAAGAGAAAGAAGGAGGGAGCAAGAGAAGCTAAACTTCTTGCGGACTGCGAGGCTTAGAAGAAACTGAGTCAGGAAAATAAACTAGATAGAGGCACCAATATGGGAAGATAGTTGGAGCAATGGATAGAGCACCAAGCCTGGAATCAGGAAGACCTGAGTTCAAATTTGGCCTGAGACACTTACTAGCTATTTGACCCTGCACAAGTCACTTCACCATATTTGCCTCAGTTTCTTCATCTGTAAAATGAGATGGAGAAGGAAATAACCAACCACTCCAAGTATCTTTGCCAAGAAAACTCCAAATGGGGTCATGAAGAATTGGGCACTACTGAAGATGACTGAACAACAACAACAACATAGAAACTGACAGGCAAGAACAATATTCTCCATACTATATCCCCTCAGGAAGAAGTCCTTATGGTCTAAGCTTGTGTCAGCAGAAATTATAACAAAAACAAGGAGCCTGGCATTTTACAGCCTGTTCATGCTGGGCAGAAGAGAAACAGAGTGACTTAGGAGCAAGTGGCCATTAATATTTTCTGGGTATGCTCACTGTCTCCATGCTTATACTTTAAGTTTGTACCATCTGTGATCTCCCCACTCAAGCCACCCTCCAGCTGCCTCAAAGGCTGTGGGAGGACATTTCTTGTTCTTCTCTACCTACACGGAGTGTTGCTAGTTATTTAAGACAAGAACACGTTGGCTAGTTCAGTTTTGACCAAGTTTGCTGATTAGTCCCGCTGGGGTCTAATAATGAATTAATAATGATAGTTAAGTAGTCTAATAATTAATTGATAATTAGAATTAGCATTTATATAGCCCTTGAAGGTTAATAAAGGGCTTCATGTGTCATCTCATTTGACTCTCACAACCACTCCAGGAAGCAAGTGTTATTATTTCCATTTTGTAGATGAAGAAACTGAGATCGAGAGAGATCAGGAGTCAATTAGGTGGCACCATAGTGCATAGAGTACTCCACCTGGAGTCAGGAAGACTCATTTTCCCGAGTTCAAATTTGGCCTCAGATACTTACTAGTTGTGTGACCCTGGGCAAGTCACTTAATCGTGTTTGTCTCACTTTCCTATCTATAAAATGAGCTGGAGAAGGAAATGGCAAACCACTCCAGTATCTTTGCCAATTTGCCCATTTGACCCAAATAGGGTCACGAAAAGTTGGAAATGATTGAAAAATGACTGAACAACAAGAGATATGCCCAGGGACACATATAGTTGAACTAGTACTAGATTTGGGGTAGTTTTGTTTTCATTTCCAATCACTCTTTGATCCTTAGGGCTAATGTTTTGAGAAACTTGGGTACCTATTAGAAGCTATCGGAGGATCCTAGAAGGGGCCTTAGAAATGATCTAATCTAGCACCATCTCAGATGAGGAACTGAAGCCCAGGGAGATTAGATGACTTCCATCAGTCAACATATTTAACGTACCTGGCACATAGCAGGTGATAAGTGCTGGGGATACAAAAATAAGCAAAAAACAGTTCCTGCCCTCAAGAAGCTTACAATTGAATAGGACAAACAACTTGCAGACAAATATATACAAAGCAAACTATTATAGGTAGGATGAATCGGAAATAGTTATCAGAGGAAGGACACTAGAATCAAGACATGTTGAAGAAATCTTCCAGTAAAAGATGGGATTTTAGTTGGGACTTAAAGGAGTAGGGAGAGTAGAAGAGTAAGAGTGTTCCATGCATGTAAGACAGCCAGAAAAAATGGCCGGAGCTCAGAGATAGAGCGTCTTGGTTATGGAATAGGCAGAAGGCCTGACTGTTAGGGAATAAAGTGTAGGAAGACTGGAAAGGTCAGAGGGGGCTAGACCATGAAAGGCTCTTTGAATGCCAAACAGAGCATTTTTGTATTTGTTCTTGGAAGTAATAGGGAGTCACTGGAGTTTATTAAGTTGAGGGAGTGGGGTGACATGATCACACTTGACCTTTAGGAAAATCACTTTAGTGGGTCAGGAAAGCCCACCAGCAGGATATTGCAACAATCCAGATGTGAGGAGATGAGAGCCTTCACTAGAATGGTAGCAGAATCAGAGGAGAGAAGGAGACATATTTGAAAGATGTTACAAATGTAAAATGAAGAGCATGTGGTGGCAACAGATTGGATATGGGATGGCAGGGGGGGGGGGGGGGAGTTGAGAAATAATGAGGAATACAGGATGACTCCTTGGTTGCTAGCCTGAGGAATGGGAGGGGTGGTGTTGCCCTTTATAGTAACTGGGAAGATAGGAGGTGGGGAGGATTTAGGGGGGAAGATAATGAGTTCTGTTTTGGACATGAGTTTAAGATGTCTACTGGATGTCCAGTTTAAGATATGAGAAGCAGTTGGAGATACAAGACTCAGAGAGACTGGGTCAGGGGAGGTAGATTTGAGAATCATTAGTATCGGAAGGATAATTAAATCCATAGAGGTTGATGAGATCACCATGGGAAGCAGTATTTAGAAAAAGAGAAGAGGGACCAGGACAAAACCCTGAAGGACACCTATTGTTAGAAGGCATCTGGAAGAGGATCCATCAAAGGAGACAGACACAGTCACATGGATAGGTAGGATAAGAATCAGGAGTTGCCTATGATTACACTGGGTTCAGGTGGCAGAAGGATAGACAAGACGGGGAAGGCAAAGAAAGAGATTCAGGCACTCAGGAAGCAGCAGAGCTGGCCTACATGAGGTTCCTCCCATGAGACTCTATCTTCCTGTTCTGTTCCTTGTCATTGGCTATCTCCCATGCCTGGAATGCTCTCCCTCCTCATCTCTGCCTCCTGATGTCCCTGGCTTTCTTCAAATATGACTAAAGATCTCATCTTCTTTAAGAAGCCTTTCCCATCCCTTCAATGCTAATGCCTTCTCTCTGACTTTATCTCCAGTATACAACAACAGGGTTCTTTGTACAACAGAGTTCTTTGTGAAGCCTCTACACAGAGAGAATGACTTTCAGAGCAGATGTGAGTTAAACCTTGTCACACATATTTTTTAAGCATGTGTCTCACTACAATTATGGTGGTCTAAGCTTAAACTTACTCCTCCCATAGATTGTATTTGTTGGAAGGAGTGAACTAGGTTCATAGGAGAATGTTTTGTCTTAATGTCTTTAGCATGTTATCTGAGAGTAGTAGTCACTGACTTCTGGGGACCCAACCTGCCAATTTGGGCAGAATTTGGGAATTTCTATCCTCTTCCTACTGAAGAGGGTAATCATAAAATGATGATGTATAGGGTTAGGGGTGCTCAAGACCCCAAAATACCAACACACCAGGTCCCGCAGAATGAATTCAACTCAAGTCTTCTCTCAGCCAAAGAAAAGCAAAGTTTATTAAAAGTTCATTAAAAGTTCACCACATTGGGTAGACTCTTAAGGAGCCTAGGTGTAGGTAAGGCTTGGATTGGAAAATTCTATGGCACTCTCACAACACATGGAGGCAAGATGTGTCTTATATACAGAAAAGTTGTGGGAGGAATCTAGGAGTGGTGTAGATGAGGAATTTGGGGAGAGCCTTCCGGAGGAGTTAATGAGGTCAATGAGTGATTAAGGGTGGGAAGTTGCTGGAGGCTACCTGGAGCCACAGACAAGTGTGGGCTAGGTCAGTTCAAGGGTGGATTGATATTTTGATAGACTCAAGGGTGGGAAGTTAGATGAAAATGGAGGGCCAAGCTAGTAACAAAGATTTGGGCAGAGCCACAGTGAAAGGCTTATGGCCTCATGCAAATGCCTCATCAAATGGGACAATTCAATCAGAGTTCAAGGGGGTTCCCAGAGCCTGTACCTCATCCTTTTCCATCTCCTCCTTCTTCTTCCATATTAAAACAATTTTTAACATTTTAAAAAGTTTTATTTTCCAAATTCTATCCCTCCCTTCCCTCCTCTCTCCCTGAACTGATAAACAATTTGATACAGTTATACATGTTCAATCATGTAAAACATTTCCATATTAGTCATTTTGTACAAGAAGATTCAAAAAAGAAAGAAGGAAAGTGAAAAATAATATTCTTCAGTCTGTATTCAGACAGTATCAATTCTTTCTCTTTTTTTTTTTTAAGCTGGGACAATTTACTTTTGGCAATTCATGTTTTTTCATTTTGGTTTCTTGAAATATAGCTCTGAAAAGACAGGCTTTTAAAAGTCCATTGTGTTTTAAATAGAGCTACTCTGACTCCACATTAAAATCAAATCATTGTGGCCTTCATTGAATGGCCAATAATCTTGTCCCAACTTAAGCCTCTGTGACTCATTATTTAGCTTTGGATGGTTTAGAGTATAAATAGTATAAATAGGAATTATTTTCTGTTCTGCCAGAAACTGAGGGTCTTCCTCTCCCAGATTGATATCTTTGGGATAGTAAATTGGGCCATCTTTTGTCTCAACTCTTACCCAGCCCTTAGTGATTGAATGGGCATGGCCTCAGACAAACTGAGACCAGGGAAAGACCTAATTTAGAAAGGCCAAGGTCTCCAACTTCATCCTGGGCCACCTCCAGTCATTTTGACCTTTGTCTTACCACTGGACTTCCATGACTGTGGAGGAGAAAGTGAGGCTGATGACTTTGTACAACTCTGTCTCACTTAAAGCCAATCCAGGAGCAGGTCAAGACATCACCTTGGGGATCTCACCAACCACTTAAAGTAGGAAGGAGGAACAACTACACCTCCCTCGTTAAAATATAAGCTCCTTGAGGGCAGGCCCTGTTTTTGTCTCTCTTTGTATCCCTAGTACTTAGCTCGCTGCCTGGCCCTGGCGCATAGTAAACATTCAGTAAATGCTTGTTGGCTTTTTTGAACTTTGTTACCCAGGAACTGATGAGCACTGCAAGACTTTGTTCCAAGGCATGACAAGGCAGGAGCTTGATTATTCCTACATTGGAATACTAAGGCCTGGACCTATAGAGTCCCAGGCTCCTTAGTCCAGTACTCCCAGTCCAGGGTTCTCTTCCTCCTTTGTACCAGCCATTGCAGGACTCGGATCAGTTATGTCGTCTGCTGGGTTCTAGCTGCCACCGCTTGCCCTCTATTTCTTGAATTCTTCCATTTCCAACTGGTCCAGAAGGAGGAAGCTTCTTTCCTTTTCCTCTCAGAGTTTCCTGAAAACGGTACATAAAAATCACCTTCTTATGTGTTATAAATGAGAATTTATAATAACAGTAGTAATTAGTATTTATGTAGCTCTTCAAGGTTTACAAAGTACTGTATATTAGCAGTGATTATATTTATATTTTTATATTTTATTTATAATATATTTATAAATTATTGATATTTATTAAATTATATTTATAAATTATTGATAAAATTTAAATAATAATAAATTAATAATAATACATATAGTGCTTACTATGTGCTAGGCACAATGTGCTAAATGTTTTACAATTATCTCATTAGATCCACACAATAACACTGGGAAGTAGGTGCTATTATTATCCCTATTTTACAGATGAGGAAACTAAGGCAAACAGAGGTTTAGTGACTTGCTCAGGGTCATATAGTACAGTTAGTAACTTAGTTTAAAAAAAAAAGAGGCTAGATTTGAACTCGGATTTTCTTGACTCCAGGTCCAGTGCTCTATCTACCATGCTATGTAGCTATCTTATTTCATACTCATACCAAAGCTGTGAGGAAAGTGTTATTACTATCCCCATTTTATAAAGGCTTCAAGAGGTTAAATAACTTGCCCAGAGTCACACAGCTTTATTTACTATAAATAGGAGCAAAATACAAAGTGTTTCTGAGGGCTGAATGTATTTACAAGGGAATTCAGACTATTATTTTGACTATACAAGAATTCTGGATAATTCTATATATTTTAGTAGGTCTGAGGTCCTGAATGAGCTAGATAGTTAATTTAGTCTCCTAGGAATCTACTGGGTAATAATGGTTTTCTTGCAACTATGACCCTAGGAAATATATCCATTCCCATCATCAACTTTTGTTTATTTATTCATTTTTATGTAGTTTTAATGGAGTATGACTTACTCAATGGCAATCTTTTACTCACAAATATCCGCTCTACAAAATAAAGTTTTATTTTCCTCTAGACCTAAGTTACTCCCAGAACAGTAGGCAAGGTCCATTTGATTATTCAAATGAGCCCACAACCCCTCCTCACCTCAATTAGAACTTCACTGTTTAGCTCCTATCAGTGGTAGGCTGGAGGACTCAGACAGTGAAGGTGCTCTCTGAAGAATGGTGCTGACTCCCAGGTAAAGAGTGTATAAGTCAGCAGAATAAGAAGTCTTCACACCTGGGCTACGTTTGGATGCTCAGTTATTTATCAAATTCTTCCACCATTAATAACACTATCAAATTTGTATAGCACTTCAACCTTTTCAAGATATTTTCCCATCATTATTTCATTGAAGAGCGCTGGGTTTGGAGCTAGAGGTCCTATCCCCTGGCTCTCCCATTTAATATCCTTTATGACCTTGGTCATAATTGACCTCAATTTCCCCATCTATAAAATGGGGGCAGAAGGAATGAAATAGTTGACCTCTAGGAGATATGATCCTCATAACAACCCTTTGAGATTAATGGAGCATCAATTAGCCTTGATCACCATTATCATCTGATAATATAATCTGATGATCACCTGATCATCAATTAAATTAACCCTATTTTACAGATAGAGAAATAGATTCATTGACTTGCCCAAGATCACACAGAAAGCTTTCTTGGCCCAATGCCCTTACTCCTTATTTTGGAAACTCAAAGTCCTTGGTTCCTCTGATTCTGTAACAATCAAAAGACATGCCTGGAAATTTCCGCAATTGTAGTTTTCAGGGCCCTAACCAAGATGGTACAGAACAACTGTGAAAGAGAAAGGGGAAGGGAGGTCCAAGTTGATATTCATGAGATCAAACAATATCTTTATGTGCAAAGAAAAATAATGTAAAGCATCAAGGGCACACTACTACCCAAGAGGGTAAGTGCTAAATAAGGAAGACCTGACATTTTCTTTGTAGATACTGTTCTTTAAGTAAGAGTCATATTTCTAAAACTATTTGAATACGCTTGAAAATTCCTTAACCAGCAAATCTGGCGAATGAGTATGAATCGAAGAAATTTTCAGAACAGATATAATCTGTAATGCATACAGCATGATTAGCAGGGTTTAGCATGTTTGGTTTCAGGGACTTGTTAGACTCTAGGGTCAAGAGGGCCATCTCCTAGTCTGTTTGCCTCCTTCTAGACAAGATGGCCATTAAACCATTCTAGAAAGATAGATGAGTTTGAAATTTCCAGAAAAGCTAACTCCAGAAATGTCATTTTTAATATGTTGCCATGTCTCACAACTCCTACAGGCAAGATGTTGTTCCTAATGTCAATTCCAAATCCCTCCTAATGTAGCTTATCACCCCACCTGCTTAATTTCAATGATGAAAAATATTTTGCAGGCTGAACTCCTTTTCGTTGCCTTTCCCTAGTGATTCAATCTCCAATTGCCTTTTAAATAGTTAATAGTAATAGCTAACATACAGTATATATTTCTACATAATAATGTAGAATTCAATATTATGCATTTATATTATATAATTATCTATATTATCTATATCTGTATATCTATATATTTCTTTCTATGTGCTGAACATTGTGCTAAGCACTTTACAATTCTTGTCTCTTTTCATCCTCACAATAACACTGGGAGGTAGATGCTATTATTATCCCCATTTTATAGATGAAGAAACTGAGGAAAATAGAGGCAGTGACTTGCCCAGGATCATACAGCTGCTAAGTGCCTGAAGCTGGATTTAAATTCAAGTCTTCATGACTCCAGTACTGGAATTCTATCCACTATACCATCTAGCAGTGGGAGGTCTGTGTTATGTATTATTTCTTCTACCCAGCTATTAAAATCTCTTCATTCAGGGCTTCTTCCTTCAGGCATTTTAAAGGGGACACACATCCTTTACTTTTCCATGGTTTTTGAATAAGGGTATTTTTAAGTATCTAAAAGCTAAACACACCCCCTCAAGAAATCACTAAAAGACAAATGACTTGAAGGTTTAGAGGTAACATGGAATCATAGCTAGAAAGTGGAGCTTGGAGTTCGGAAAACCAAGGTTCAAATCCTGTCTCTGAGACATATTAGCTATATAACCTTGGACAAATCATTTAACCTCTCTGTACATGAGGCAGCTCTTTCAAACTAATCTACTACATCAGAGAAGGCCTTGGTGGGTCCTTTGTACATCACCAATTAGTAGGAGAAATCCCAGCAGCCTTCTGAACAACAGCTTTGGATTTTCTTTGATCCTTAAGTACATCTTGCTGGTATCCAGATGTCTAGGAAGTGAAAAACTTCTTAAATTTGTAAGAGTGACTTACGTTTTACCTTAAAGCAGCATGTGAGTAAACTCAAAAGACTTAGCAACCAATACCAACTAATAAACTGCTCTCTCCCATAGAGGTGATTCCCATAGTCAAATTAATTAAATCAGTATTCCTTTATACTGTTCTGGTACAAATTCTAATTTTCCCTGGGTGAGTAGGCAAATGACAATTTCCAAGGCTGCCTGAAATCAATTCTATAAACATGCCCTAAAAATTTACCAGCCCACAATTTTATTTTTAACTATCCCAACATCTCTACAAATGGCAACAGTAAAATAAATGAGATCATCTTTCTTTACTATTTGCCTAGCATAAATTGTTAACCACCCTTGGTGACTGGTTATTTGCAAGATTGCCTGAAGATATGCTCTGGTTTCAGTGTGGCTCATGGGACAACATGATTTTATGCCAGTGGGGTTAGTATCTTTGTGTGTACTCTCTCTCTCTCTCTCTCTCTCTCCCTCTCCCTCTCTCCATTCATTGTTGTTTGCCTCTACTTACCCACCCTCCAAAAGTCACTTAAGACCCCTGGGACCTGTTACTCTATTCCCACCCCAGTGAATTATGGGAGTTTTGTCTCCCAGCCTGGTTCTCAGGCATTTGGGAGTGTGAAGTCTAAGGTAGCAGATGGGGAGCCAGCGTTGAGTCAGAAAGATCTGGGTTTAAGTTAGGTCTCTGATATATATACTGGCTGTATGACCTTGGATAAATTACTTAACCTGTCAGAGCCCCAGGCTTTAAAGTTCCAAAGCTTTACATTGCAAAGCAGTTATGGGGATCTCAGCTGCCTTTGACTATACCAAACAAATCACCTTCAGAACTAAAAAGAAAATACCCCAAAACACAAGTCCTCTGAAATATAGTAATGTTTAGCTCACAGAACTGTGAGCAACTTTACTGGATCTGTCTTTGTTGTACTTTAGCTTTCTTAAGTGCAAAGATGCCTTTCTTTCTCCACTCTTCACAAACAATTCAAAAAAAGGAGATAAAAGACAAAAGAATTCCAGGGGTTAAATAACCAAGTTTCCACTTTTTTTTTTAGCCCATCAAAGAAAGATTTTTGGAGTTTCCATAGTGATATGAATATTTTTTACCTACCTCTAGGACAACTGTATTTTAAAGTGACAGATGTGCTTTACCCCTTCAATCTTCCCATAAAGTCAAGAAAAAAATTTAAATTTAAAATGTGGGTTCCTCTATTTGACTTTCTATGACTTGCCATGGATTCATGATCATGCCTGTCCATCTTGTGGCATGATTTAGTTGAGTGGCTAGAAGGAAAAGGAGACCTATTCTTGAGTCACAAAACTGCCCCCCTGTCCCTGGTTTGTGGCTTTGATTTATAATATGCTATCAATAAAAACCCAAAGATACAAAGCAAATTCTTAGATAGGGTAAGAGTCCCTTTTCCAAGTTTCTTTCAGTTCCAATTTTGTTATAAGTATGTGACAACAATTCATAATAGCAAAGGAAATGAATAAGAATTATAAGTATATAGCCCTAGCTAAGATCTACTATGAATGTGTTAAAGTGAGACCAAGTTAAAGTCAACAAGCATTTATTAAATACCTATGATTTACCAGGCCTTGTGCTAAGGGTTGGGAATATGGACAAAGGCCTACACCATGACAAAAACTGGTGATGACACCAACAAGCAGTTATCTCATAGAACTGAGCTAACAAGAGGAGGAGTCATGGAAGCTGACATTTAACTAGTGATTTAGGGTTTACTGCGGGTTGATCTTCTTTCATTTGGTCTTCACATCAACTTTTCTGAGGGAGTCAGAGCAGTATCATTACCCTGACTCTTCAGAGAGGTTAAGTGACATATACTCCCAAGCCTATACACCTCATTAAGGGACACAACTGGATTTGACTACAGAAGTAAGTGTATTTCTAAGTATATTTCAAGTTCTTCTTACTACAGCTTCTAGACTCTTACTATATCTCCAGTTGGTTTCTATTCCACTAATAGGTTTAATGTCATTTCATATACACTATTACCTATATACATACAATTTTAAAATTCCTTTTCACTTTCTCTTAATTTATATTCTAGATGTATCTCCATTTAGCTTTATCTGACACTTTATTGAAAGTCTTAAAAATTAAATTAGTCAGATTGCTTGTTGATTGGTACATCTGAAAGCAGCCAATTTTCAATTAATGTTTCTTGCTGTGTGACCCTGGACAAGACATTTAACCCTGTTTGCCTCAGTTTCCTCACCTATATAAAGAGCTAGAGAAGGAAATGGCAAAACACTCTGGTATCTTTGCCAAGAGAATGCCAATTGGGGTCATGAAACATCTGATCTGACTGAAAAAAAATTGAAACTACTATGTGTAAAGCATTGTTCCTAACCCTGGTGATATAAATAGCAAAGTGAGACAATCCCTGCTCTCAAGGAGCTCATTTTCGAATGGGGGAAGACAAGATAGGTGGAAGGTTTCAGTTGCAAGTCAGAAGGAAAAGTCCCATGGTCCTTAGTGGCAAAGCTGATAGTGATGTCTCTCCTTCAATGTCCTTCCTACTGATAAAAAAAAAATCATATTCACTTCTGATGTTGAACTGTTTGGCAATGCCAAGGACTTTGGTGGCAAGAACTGTCTTTTCTAATTCTGAGATATACTAGACCCTGGCTATATAAAGGTTTTTTTTTTTTTAATGATGCACTTCCTGCCCTCTTGTAGTTTACATTTTCTTGAGGTGAGAGGGTGAAAGACAATAAATATACAAGAAATCATAATAAAAGATAAGAAAACTCCTGTTACCTCTAGTATAAAACATAAATTCCTCTGGCACAAAAACAAAAACAAAAAAAACTCTTAATGATCTGGCTCAATTATTGCACATACCTCCCCTTCCCATAGTCCATCTTCCAGCCAAACTGGCCTCCTTCCTGCTCCTCACACTGTACTTTCCATCTCCAGAATCTGCCTTTGCAGATACCAATGCCTGAAATGCATTTCTTCCTCACCTCCACCTTGAGAGTCTTGGTGCTACCATGAGTCACTCTTGGCAACCCACCCCTGCCCACCCAGGCACTAGTGCCCAATATATGTTAACTACTTTATGATAACTTGCATTTTGTGTTCAATTTTCAGTGTACATACTGTTTCCCCCCATTATTATATTATACATATTTTTGTATATAAACATGTATTTGTTTTCATGCTGTCACCCTGATTGAAATATGAGCTCTTTGAGGGCAGGGACTCCATATTTCCTGTGCCTAGCACAGTTTCAGGAACATAGCAGGTATTGAATATTCAGTATAACTGGATAAATGCTCTTTTTTTTTTTCCATTGATTGATTGAACAAAATAAATGGCCCCTAAATGGAGTCTTGAAGGGAGAGAATTCTGAAAGATAAAGATGAGGAAGAAAAAGCCTTGCAGGTATGGGGGAATCAACCTGTGTAAATAAATTAAGGTAGGAAGGTAAGAAGGCAAGTTGAATTCAGAGTGGCACTAAGGGAAGTAGTTGGTAGGTAATAAAACTGAAAAGATAGTTTGAAAGCAGGTTATGGAGGGAATTAAACACTGGAATCTTTTTACTCTAGAAAGAATAGGGAACCATGGTAGATTGTTGAGCAGGTGAGTAACATCGTCAGACCCATGCCTATAACAGACATATATTGCGGAAAGAGCCCTTTTCCTAACTTAGCTGTCAATTTGAGTTTAGATGTGATTGAACCTAAGTAGATGAGCAAAGATTTTGTTACAAAGCTATCTAGACTAAGCTTTCATTTTGTTAAATGGGGGAATAACTCACTATATCTTCTTAAAGGACCATGGATAACAAGGAAAATGCAAAGAGGGTAAAGAGCCTGCTTGTTAGCAGAATGCTAGACTTAAAGTTAGGGGAAATGTGGGTTCAAATCTTGCTTTTAATACTTAATAGTTATATGACACTAGTTCATATTTCTTCTCTGAGACTCATATATAAAATAGAGATAATAATCCCATCTACCTCACAGGATTTGGTGAGGATCAAATGAGATAAAATGTGTTGTAAACCTTAAAGGGCTAGAAAAATAGCAATTATTATTTTCATATTACCAAGAATCACTTATATGTATGAAGGGGTAAGAAAAAAAGGCCATTCTGGAAAAATAGGACCAGGAGGAGGTAGGCTGATTATATATGTCAGTCAGCAAGCTCTAACTATGGAATGCTGGAGATATAAAGATATACAATGGCCATTCCCTCAAGGAGCTTGTTCTGATGTGGGAGACAACAAAAAAGATGGAAGACAATCTCAGAGGGAAGTCTTTTTAGGATGACAGTGGGTGAGTCTGGTAATGGAAAGATTTAGTGGAAGAGATGAGAAAGACCTCCTTTAGAAGGTGGAATTTGAGCTAAGTCTAGAAGGAAGCCAGGAGAGAGAGATGAAAAAGGAAACTATTCTAAGCATGGGAGACATCCAATGGGAAAAGTCGGTGTGATAGAAGATGGGATGTCCTGCAAGAGGAACAGCAAGATCAAAAGCCAGTAGAAGGACAGAGAGTCGTATGAGTAGCCACATAATATTTTAAAAGTCTAGAGGGAGGCCTTCAGCCCAATGGGTAGATCATTTCTATCACAGGCATTTGTCTGAACAAGAGTCCCCACAGGATGAGAAGGGATGAATGAATTGTGATTAGCATTTCTGGAGGGGAATAAATACATTGATGAGATTAACAGGTACAATTAAATACCGAAGTCATTTATGATACCCAATTTCTGTTGAATATATCTTTATAATGTAACAAGTAAAGTATTAGAACTGTAAGTGACCTCAGAAGTCAACTGGTCCATCATCTCATTTTGCAGATAAGAAAACTGAGACTCAGGGAGGTCCCATCCCAAGGTCACAGTGAATAAGTGGAAGAACTAGGTCTAGAACCCAGGTTTCCTAACTCAGTCCCACGCTCTTTTCACTAGATCACTGCCTGTTATATCCCTCTAAAGGGAATCCTGGGTTTGCTGCTAGTGAAAAGAAGAGATGAAAGGATTTTCTGTTCTTCTTTATTCTTTTGCATTTACAGGTAGCATTGAAGAGAAGGTAAATAGGCTTTTTGAGCACATCAGGGGTTGGGCAAATGATGCTTCTATTTGCCTAAAGCTAGGCTGGATGAAAAAGGAAACATGGGGAGGGGATGGAGCAGTCTCCTTTCTCTTGCACTAGCTGGAGAACACAGGTTCCCCGGCACTTCAGGGAGATGGGAATGCACCCTGAGTTTTAAAAGATGTGATAAATACTTTTGCAAGGGTAAAACCCTGCTGTGTCAATGTGAGGTATGGCTTTATGGCTAAATTATAAATACAATGGCGGTGGCACTTACATTGGTAGTGCCAGTTCTATTTTAAGGAATCTGACAGATATATGAGAGCTTTAGTGCATTTAAAATTGAATCCATATTCTTAGATGGGAACTTATGAACACAAAGCCCAGTGGTGGGAAGAAATAATCAAAGAATATAGGCCTGAAAGGGGCCTTTCATGATAATCTGATCTTAATGCTATTTGTCATTCAGTCAATCAATAAACATTTAAGTGCCTACTATGTGCCAAGCATTGTGTAATTCCCTTCAAACTTTCTTCAGGTCTGCATCATTATTGCCTTTTCTATGAATATCATGGCTATACTATATAGTATATCCTTAACTTTGTCAGGATTAGAGCTACATTTGACTTTTAACTGTTGATGAGATGGTAGGAAGAGATAAGGGAAAGGAGGTGCTGAATTAAATAAAACGTGTGTGTGTATGTGTGTGTGTGTGTGCACAGAGACAGAAAGGGGCTAGGGGAGAGAGAGAGGGGGGGGGATCACTTTAATATTTGTAAAGAACACAAAGAAAGGTCAGAAGGAAGACCAGAAAGAGGCACAGACAAGCAGGATAGCCTTGAAAACTCTAAGTTGAATTTATTACATATTTTAAAAGAAAACAAATTGTACATAATAGAGATGAGACAGCAAGTGGTGAATTGGATAGAGTGCTGGACTTTGAGTCAGGAAGACCTGAGTTCAAATTCCCCCTAGATACTTAGTAGGTGGGCAAGTCACTTGATCTCTCTAAGCCTCAACTTCTTCATCTGTAAAATGTGAATTAAAAAAGAACCTCAGAGGTAGCTAGGTGGCACAGTGAATAGAGCACCGACCCTGGAGTCAGGAGGACCTGAGTTCAAATCTAGTCACAGACACTTAACACTTACTGTGTGACTGTGGGCAAGTCACTTAACCTCAATTGCCCTACCTCCCCCCTCCAAAAAAAAAAAAACCTCATAGAGTTGTTTTGAGGATCTTAATAGCTGAATCCATGGTCATGCCCTGTGCTGCTCTCGAACCAGGACACAGAACACAAGACAAGAGAGGATCAGCGCAATGTCGATATGTCCTAAAGCATCAGCTTCATGTCTGCCCGACATGCCATGATTTCATTCAATTACCCATCATTGGGAAAGATTGCTCAGAAGTTGATGTCTTTGTAATATTTGGTCTTTAAATATAATTAAAACAAATTGATACCAGAAGAGTTCATTGAATTAATACATTTTAAAGAAGAATCTGTATAAAAAATCCTTTTGATAGTTTGAAATACATTTTATCCCATTCTCCAACATCAGAGAAGGTTGGGGAAGGTATGGTGATTACCAGTTTACCATCCAATCATCTACTTCCTATCGAATATACCTTAACTGGGACACCTGTTACAATGACATTGGTGTATTGTTTTATATATGTGTGTGTGCATATATAACATATATGTTATATAATATATTATAAATACATATATCCTATTATATATAATATATATTAAATTACCATAAAAATTAGTTGTTATTGGGTAAAAAAGGTATCTCTCAAGATCTCCCCAAATTCATAAAATAATTCTTGGATTTAAGGAAACCAGATGTCTGGGAAGAAGGCAAAGGAGAGGAGGGAAAAGAATCAAAGATTTTGCTTAGAGAAGCTGAACACCAGCAAAGATGAAATATTCAGATAAAAGTTTACCTTACTCTGGAATAGGAAAAGAAACAAATTAGAATTGGAATTAAATGGCAAACTTTTCAGGGATATAGAGGAACCAGAAGCTGAGAATAGTCTATCTGGCCTCAGATGCTTGGAAAGAAGAATGCAGAGCTGAGAGAGAGTAATAAGTTTTGTTCCTAAACTAGACCAAGCTGAACTCATGGACTTAGAATCAAATTCATTCTTCATTTGTACTCTCATAGTACCCTCAGAGATAGGATTGATAGCTTCCTAGTGTCCTCAGAGAAATAATAAAGGAATTAATATCACACTCAAAAATCCCAGCCTGGGAGTGTGTTACAGAATGATCACTATGAAAAGGAATACAAAGTAATGGTGAAATATATTTTCAAGGCAAAAGCCACAGGGAAGGAGCCCCAAATCCACCCAGGGGGCAGCCAACACAGGGAACCTGGCCATGCACACTCATATGGAAAAAGTAAAAAAGAACTAATTTCCTTCTCAATCAATAAACATTAAATAAGCACCTGCTGAAGGCTGCCTGGTGGCACAGTGGCCTGGAGACAGGAAGACTCATCTCCCTGAGTTCAAATCTGGCCTCAGATGCTTACTAGCTATATGACCCCGGGCAAGTCACTTAACCCTATTTTCCTTAGTTTCCTCATCTGTAAAAATGAGTTGGAGAAAGAAATGGCAAACCACTCCAATACTTTTGCCAAGAAAACTCCAAATAGGGTCACAAAGAGTTAGAAATGACTGAGAAACAACTGAATAATGACAAGTATATACTATGTGTCAGGCTAAGTGTTGGGGACGTAAAAATAAGCAAAAGATGGCCCCTCCCTCAAGGCTCTTACAATCGAAGGACCCTATCAAATGGACACCTTGATTGATGAAATTGCCTTCTAAACCACTGAGGGTAGTCACATGGCAAAGATGGAGTAACGACAAATAGGTAGGCTCAGTGTTCTACTGGTATCCTTAAGATATCAAAGAAGAGTGACTGACATTGGTTAGACCCCTGTGATGCACTCATGGGAGGACAAAGACAAGAATTACTCTTGCAGGATGGACAAGACCAGATGGGTTGCAAGCTGCATGGCTGGAACGAATATCCAAATTGATGAGTTTATAGGTTTATTCTGAATATTGATGCTTTGATGGATGTGTGATTTCTTAGGCCACAGATTTAGCTGTTTTCTATTAACATTAATAGAGTAGAAATTTTTCTTTGGTCTGTGTTGCTGATTTGGTGCTGCATCATAGAATTCTGATTTTAAAATTGCTGGTGCACAGTAATCATAAAATGCTTGATGAGACATGGCGATTTAATTGTGCCATCCTGAGCGCATGAAGAAGAGTCTGGACTTGTCAGCATTTCCCAGCATGCCTCATTTACATTCCGATTTTTGGTGCTGATTGTACTCACTGTTGATTCAGATTCCATAGGAAGAAATGAGAGAAGACTGTGAAGTGGAGATTTTTTCATCATATTTTTCATGTTTCAATTAAAAAATGAAACCTTACTTTGGAATATTTGAAAGTTGCTTAGTATTGGTTATTATGTTTAAACCCTTCTGCAGAGGATGCTGTGTATCTGGATAATGAGAAGGAAAGAGAAGAGTATGTCCTGAATGACCTTGGGGTGATTTTCCATGGAAACTTCAATGATATAAAAACTAGGAGCTGGAACTATGGTCAAGTAAGTCATTTTGAACTTTATCATCATCTTCCCAAGCATGTATTTAAACCCATAGAGCCCAGTCTTTTAGAACCCCTTTTCAGTGGCCAAAAAGAAATATATGCTGTCCTGAGAGTAGTTGGATTATTCATATCTGTTTATTGGGAAAAAAAAAACCAATGCATTTTCTTCAAAAACTATAATGCCCTAATGGATTTGTGATCTCAGTAATGTGAATATTCCCAGCAATGATATAGATTTCTAACTATCTATGCCAGGTTTTACCCTCATCGTCATCCTCTGTAGCATTAAAGTAATATTCACAGTACCAGCAGTGACTGTAAATATGCTGGCATAGTGCTCAATCACAAAATATAACAAACTCTCCATATAGAAGACAGAAGCAAAACATTTATTCAGACACCAGAGAACTAAATTCCAACACCAGGAAACTGAATCCATCATAGCAACATAGAAGTTAATATACCATAACACAGCAGAGAGCCACACCATCCTTTAGCCTTCCCACAAACAAGTCTACCTGTCACAGCAGGAGGCAAACTCTCACAAGCCTAGCTGTCTTCCTGGGTGCACCCTCTCTCTCCCATCATCTAACTGCTCTGACTCCCAGCTTCCTGTGGGCTCTTCTCCACCCTGCCTGCTCCACCCTTTAGCAAACTCCTCCCACCACAGACTCCGTGTGATTACATTAAGCCTATTAAGAGACAGGGAAGATCTTCAAATTCCCGTTACCATTACATCATCCCTTAAATTCATCAAAGAGGGTCTACCCAATATCCCCTTCAGTCTTCGTCACTTTCTCTGAAATAATGAGAATAGCGATAGAGGATAGATAATCAATAAATTGTCCATTAGTTATGCCTTATCCTCACCACATGACCAGCCCTTTATTTCTTGATTACGCATTTCTTTTAAGGAAGTCCTTTACTCTCATTCTTCTTCACAATTTCTCATTTACAGAGTGTTGCATCCTACCAATGCTCAACATGTATCTTTCCTTTGCCCTCCAGACAATCTTCAATTTCAATTCTTCAAAGACTATAGTGTTCCATTATGAACCCTATAAACCTCAAGATAGTGTCTATGAATTCTTGTTTGGATTTTATTCATTGCAGCAGCATATGCAGACCTTTTTAAATAGTGAGCCTGGAAATGTAAAAAAGGGCCACAGGAGACACTCCACTTGCAGTGTGTCTTACTATAAGCTTAGATGGAATTCATTGCACAGAAGAAGAGCCATTTCAGTCCCTAGAGTCTTAAAGTTGGGGTTTGCATAGGCCATGCATACCATTGGGGAAAGGTTCAACAAGATTTGTGATCTTATACCAGAAGAGCATGAATCACTCTTCTCTGCTGATGAAGGATTTGATACACAAAACAAAAACTGAGAAGAAAAATACTGGCAGCCTCCTCATGATCCTGGCTAGGGATTTTATGACTATCTCATGTGGTGATAATCTCTCTGGGATGGCCTAGGGGAGTGTGTCTTTAGAGAAGACAGGAGCTTAAGTGAAGTGGTACCAAATTATTTTGTCTGAGTAGAAGAGAAAGGCAAGTTCTAGAGAAAAAGAAGACAAAAAGAAAAAAGGAAGGCAACTTGTAGAAATTTGGGAGTTTTATCAAAGGATGCCCCTAGCTTCTTCTACTGCTTTGTTTCTGACCTTTTGAATTCTCGTAATAGGAAGACTTCAAAATATTCTTTTTTTCTACCGTTTCTCTTCTAAATTCTAATATTTCAAACATTTATGTCTCTTCTTCATAGATAACCTATATATCTGATGGGGATGGGATCTGAACCCCTAAAAGGAAAAGACCAGGTCTGGGATCTGGATCCCAAAAAGGAAAATCCCTGAGCTCTTCCACATGGCCCAGGTCCCTGGCATTCACCTGGGGCAACTGGCCCTTCCCAGTTAATTAACTGCCCTTTTATTGTGGCCCCATTGCCTACACCTGGCCTTGTCCTAGACTACTATCTAGACCCCTTCCACGTGGTCCAGGTCCCTGGCATTCACTTGAGGCACCTGGCCCTTCTGGGTCCTTCTCTGTTACCTCCCAGTTACTCCAGACTACTTGGCCACTCCTAGATCCTTCCCACAGTCTTTAGGTATAGAAGGTCCATCTTGCCCCCACATTAAATTGCCTGTATTCCTTAAGAGTCTGGTCAATTCTCAGATTCCTTAAGTGTCTGGCCAATATAACGGATTTTTAGAATCATGCCCACCCTGACTGGTGTTTTAATAAATTTTGTCTTTGACTGAAAGAAGGTTTAGTTTGAATTCATTCAAGGCAGGACCCACACATAATTATTTTGGGGTCCCAACACCCCTAAACCTCAACATATCTACATAAAAGATCCCTTTTCCCCCTCTGTTACCATGGATTTTAAATTTTACCCTACAAGCAAAAGTCATTGAAGGAAGGGGGATAACATGGACAAATAATGCTTTAGAAATATCAATTTGACAGCTTTGTGGAAGTTAGATTGGAGAACAGAGGCTGGGGGCAGACAGAAGTTCAGAGGCTGTTGCCATAATCAAGTTGAAAAATGATGAGGGCCCAAACCAGGGTAGGGGTGGCTACCAGCACCATTAAGGGGATAGATGCAGGAGATGTGGTTTAGGTAGAATTGACAAGACTTGGCAACTGATTGGATATTGAGGTTAAGGGAAAGTAAACAATCAGGGATTACTATGAGGTTGTGAACTGGGCAGCTGGAAAAATGGTGATGCCATTAACAGAAATGACAGAAGTTTGGAAGATGGGGATAGGTTTGGAGAACTAGAACAGAGTAATGAGTTCCATTTTGGACGTGTTGAGAATGAGATATCTATGGAACATCTAGGTGGAGAATAGCTCAGGCGAGAGAAAAAGGTTATAACTGTAATAGATATAATGGTGCCATCACAAATTGTCACTCCTGCTTTCTCACAGTAAGGGTGTGTAAGCACTCTCGGTCCTTGTCACTCTACTTTTCCTACTCTCCTAAGAATATGATGCATGTATTTCTCTTGATTTCTGCCTACTTTTGTAAAGCAGTCCCATATTTTCTGTCATTCGTGACTCCTCTTACTCACTATTTTCTTGAGATTAATACATCAGACTATGTAGCTGGTATATTTCAGACTCTTTGCTTTGTTTCTTTTCTACATAAGAAGGTTAGATGTTGGTACAAAGTATTATTAGGAAAAAAATTGTGTCTTGTTACAGAACCAGAATGGATTGTAGAGGTGAGAGGTTCACTCAGTTTTTTTGTGACCTGACATATCATATAAGTTGAACTTACCTAATGTTTCTGGGGTCTCTTTTAATCCTTTAAAAATCCTGAGCTGCATCTTATTCAATATTTCTCTCTTATACTTTATTTCTGCATATTTCATAGCTCAGATGTCCACTATTCTATATGAGTATATGATATATTTCAGGTACATTTAATGGATTGGGTAGACTGTTATTGGACAGGCAGTCTAGCTACTCTTTATGAAGTTCCTTTGGCAAAATATGCTTAGTTCCTTTGTTTAAATTAATTTTTTGATATCTTTAGTTTTTTTACATTGGAATTTCTCCCAATGTCCCTGCCACCTTATACCATACAACAAATAATAATATTTTTTAAAGAAAAAAGAGGAAGAAGAGGGGAAAATCCTTGAAGCTGATCAATAGATGGAAAAAGTCTGAAAATAAATGCAATATTGCACACGTGTGGACCTCCTACCTCTGCAAAGGAGTGGTTTGGGTGTCCTCCCATATCTCTTCTTTAGGGCCAGGATTGTTCATAAAATACACTTAGTTTCAAACAACTCAAGTAAAAAATAACCATTTTTAGAACATAGATTAATCATAAATTGATGGATTGTCTATATTACCAGCAAAGTCCACATTAAGTCAATTAAGAACATAGCTTTTTATGGACTATTAACGCAATTTTTCTACACATGAATGCTACTAATTACAAATGGGTATTATCCCTGTATTAAAGCAGCAACTATAGTTCTACTTAGACAAGTGTTGTTAGCAGCTAGTAGAATTATAACTGTCTGCATTTAAAAGTGATGAGTATTTATTATTTTTTTCATTGCAATTCAGCCAATTCATTAATTCTGCCTGGAAACCTTTACCCCTCAAAAATTAGACCTAATTAATGAGTTTTGGTATACTTCCCTGGGAGCACACACATTTCAGGAGGAAAACATTTTGTAGCAACAACAAGAAGAAAAATAAGTAGTTGTGTTGTTTTTGTCAGAAAGTTTTGCTTGAGTCATACAAATCAACAGCTAACATCTTCTAAAGGTGAGATATAGTTTTGTCTTTGATGTTTGTGTTCATGAGTGATGTTTTAAGTAGTGCTGCTATCTGTGAGTGTCAATACAAGAAGAGTAATGAAGATCTTTCTTCAACTGGTGCTGCTCTCTGTGGCCTAGAGTCACTGCTAACTTGAATTGAATGCCCAAGATACTCAGCCTATAAAGATGCTGATGGTAGTTTTAAAGTCTTTGAACTAAGGAACCTACAAACATCATGCAAATTCCTGAAGACAGATGTCCAGGATCTGGTATTTGACTAAGGTTGTAATATTGGATTTGAAAAATATACACACAATGAAATGAAAGTGAGGACAAATTATTTTGCAGAACCAAAGTAGTCTTATGAGCTGATAAGCCAGAAAAAGACAAAGGTAGTATACCAGGATACACCAAGGAAACCCAGCACGTGATAACTTACATTACTAATAGAGGGTTTGCTTGCAAATCCTGCTCCCTGGGCAATACATAATCTATTCAGTGTTGCTTTAATTATCAGTAACTAAGAAGTTCAGTGTCCTATGGGAACCAGTCAATTAACAAACATTTATTAAGCACCTACTACATGTCAGTCACTATATTAGGTTCAGAGAATACAAGTAATAAAATTAAAAAAATTCTTACTCTCAATTAGCTTACATTTCTAATGAAGGAGACAACATGTAAATCTTAACGAATTCTATGAGGACAAAGGAGGAGGAAAAGCATTCCAGGCATAGGAGATGGCTATCACAAAGGCATAGAGATGGGAGATGGAATACTGTGTGTGAGAGACAGAGAGAAGCTCAGTTTATATGTATCAAAGAGCATGAGAAGGGAATAATGCATCAAACTGTCAAGATAGGTTTGTGCCCATTTACAAAGGGCTCTAGAAGCAAAAGAAAGGAGTTAACATTTTATCCTAGAGGTAATGAGGAAACTATTGGAATTTATTGAGGAGAGAAGTGACATGGTCAATTTGGTGCTTAAAGAATGTTGTTTTGGCAGTTACTTGGAGGATGGACTGAAGTAGAGAGATATTTGAGACAAGGAGACCAATCAGAAGACCATCCTCATGCCAATCCATCCTCCACACAACTCTTAAACTTACTTTTGTTGTCAGTCTGCATGTCCCTATGGCATCCAGACCTCCCTGAAATCTGATGCCTGTAGGATGTGAGAGCTGGTGGGAATGTAGTCTAGGCTAACCCTTTACCTATACCAAGAATACTCTCTACAACCTCTCAGATAAGTTGTCAGTCGCCGTTTGAATACTTTTAGTGATGGGGAACTCACTATCCAGCTATTGAGTATATTCCACTCTTAGAGAGCCCTGGTTGTTAGGAAGCTCTTCTTTGTTCTGGACTGAAGTCAGTCACCTAAAAAATTCAACTCATTGATCTTAATTCAGTTATTTTCTAGAGCCACATAGAATAAGTCTAATGCCTCTTCCCCCTGACAGTCCTGCAAGTATTTAAAATCCCTTTCATTTATCCTTCAGTCTACCCTGCTCTAATCTAGTTCATCTTATCAGATGTCTTTAAACTCCATCACCATCCTGTCCTTTGGATTCATTCTGGTGTCACTAGTACAGAGGTGCTTATCTGTTCCCTTGTTCTGGAAACTGTGTTTCCATGAACACAAGAAATTCAAGTTTATAATATTTGTAATGACCCTGGTAGCTTCCCCATCTTCTAAATGAAGACACCCAAGGGAAACTCAAAAGCTCCTAAGTCTGCATTAAGACATACATCAATACAGCACTTTTGGTTTTGCAACCACATCACTCTGTTGACTAATTAAATTTGCAATCAACTAAAACCACGGGTCTTTTGTCAAATGTATCTCTAATCTTGTACTTGCATAGTTTGGGGGATTTTTTTTATTCCAGTGAAGAATTTCAAGTTTATCCTTTTAAAATCTCACCATTAAATTACAAGTATGCCTTCATCAAGTTATTGATAGGCATTTAATTTAAAAGCAAACCAAGGGCAAAGCCCTATACTGTGCCTTTAGTGACTGTTATCAGTCCACTCTTTAGATATGGATGTTTACCTTAAACTGAACTTTCCTGGAAGTATTATCATCCAACTCATGTTCCTCTATCTATTAACAAGAATATCTTGAAAGATTATCAGATATCTCACTGAAATCCAGGTATCACATATGCTAGGTAGGTTTAATTACTCGAACAGATCTGTGATTCATTCATTTGGAAGTTTCCTTCAGTGGTACAGCTCACAAGCCATTAATCCCTACCCATCTTGTATGACTCTTATCCTATCCAGGCCTCCTTCAAGTTCATCACACAGGGTCCATCCAACATGCTGGAGGCCTGCCTTGCTTTCTCCTCGCATCACAGCAATGCCTAGGGAGCGCTCAGGAAGTCTGCTTGTCATCCCTTGTCCTCACCCCATGATTTAGCCCATCTTCTTCCCTATAATTTTTTTCCTGATGATATCTTTCAATCTTGCTCTTTTTCAAAGTGCTTATACATTGTAGATGCTCCCTCCCACCATGTGCTTCTCCATTGCCTTTTATGGACTAAATATTTTTAATCCCTCTGAGACAACTGTGTTATGTGTATTGAAGTCACACAATAAAACCAGTAGAATAATGTCATTAAAAAAGATGAACTTTTGTTTCTGGGAGGAACTTAAGGTCATTAAGGGAGCCTTATAACTTCCCGAAACTGATCTAATCTGTTCTTCTCCTTAGGTTTCATTCTGGGCCCAAACTCCATGCCCATTTATGCTGTACATTAGTATGTCCATCCCATCCGTGGGTACTGATAGAGAAGTTCTAAAGATTGGACATTCTAATCTCAGCAGTGGATATTTTTCATCCATTTGGTCTTTCTTATTTAGATAGTAAAGGCAAACACTTTTGAGTGGCTACTGATCTCTTCCAGGAAGCTCTGCATTGTTCTAGGGCTTGATGTAACCAGGACAATATTATCTGTAGAAAGGAGCTTCTATTTGTATGCTGAAAATAAATGTTTGTTTCTATGATGTGGGAAGCAACAACAGCAACAATGACAACTAATTGAATCAATCTGTTCACTCAAAAAGCTTGGTCAGATAAAATCTGGGCGATGTCGAAGCCAAACAATCTATTGTTTGATTTTTTTTTTACTCTCCAACTGGAGATTTGTGTTATGAAGTAGATGGCTCCACTGACTCACTTGTACACTTGATAAACTAGTACAGTAATCCACTCCTGCATCTCACGTTTTGGGGCTCATGCTTCACTGATACATTAATTGGTTCCTTAAGGAAGGATTAAGCATCAATTACTCACACAGTCAGGCTGAGATCACAGACAGAAGCATGTGAATGAATGAAAAACCAAGTATAAGTGACAAGAGTGCAGGGCAAATGCACTTTCATCGATTACACTGTGAGCTTTGACACTAGTTTGATGGCTGAATGTAAAGAGAAGCCCACTTCCTTACATTGGTGAAAGTGATGAGTCACAGAAGAAGGCCATGGGCAAGGGGAATAGGGGTTGAGCAAATGTGAGATACCCTGTGTATTTATATGCCTCTGTGAAGATAATGGATAGACACAGACCCCAGGCAGTCTTTGCTGGGCTTATGATTATTTAATAACCAGAGAGACACAATTTGGTCCTGTGCAGCCTCTGCATGCAACCTTGCTAGTAATTTCTGGTGACACCCTATCCCAATAGACTTTTTCTTTTCTTCTCTCTCTTTCTCTGTCCATTTTCCCTCACTTTTATCTGTCCCTTATTCCTCAAATTTTCCTCTACTTTCTCCCTCTAGTGATTTAGGCATAGATAGCAGTGGATCTTAAGTACATGCTACTCTCACTGAGAGCTCTTGGGGCTTGAATTGGCTAACATGGCCTATAATGGTTGTTGCTTGGCATGAATTGGGATATTTGGGTTATTGTCATTAATTTTTCATAGACCCTGGTGTATCAGTACTCTGGAATCCTCCGCCTTTTCTTTACTTGGAACCCCCTTCTCTTCACTGGTAACTCTCTCCTTGGGATGACCATTTTAGGAAGAACCCTAGGTATGTTTCACTCTATCACTCCTGGACTCCCCTTTCTTTCCCTTGCTACCAACTCCTGTTTTCTAGTTCCCTATTTTGTTTTATCTTCTGCCATTAGAATGTAAACTCCTTGAAGTGTTTCCTTGTATTTGTATCATTAGTGTTTAGCACAGTGCCAGGTACATACTAAGAGATTAGTAAATGTTCTGTGTCTGTCTGTCTGTCTATCTATCTATCTATCTATCTATCTATCTATCTATCTATCTATCT
>NW_027186390.1:6783820-6898334 GCF_028583685.1 Petaurus breviceps papuanus
TCTATCTATCTATCTATCTATCTATCTATCTATCTATCTATCTATCTATCTGTCTGTCTGTCTTTCTGTCTGCCTATTTATCTATTCACCTTCAACAAAGTAATGGAAAGGAGAGTAATTACCAACTGCTTCTTTCACTAGAGGATTTGAAGATTAATTGAGATTCATGAATCACACTTTGAGCTGTGAACTTCACTTGAAGGCAAGCACTGTGTAGTTATGAATTATTGTAGTACTACAGCCTGGACACATGAGATCATTGAGAACCTTGCCTTAAAAAGAGCTTAGTGGTACTCCCTCTAATCACATCTTTTAATATGATCTCACTTTAAGCTATGTCCCAAGGTCAATCCCAATTGACTATTTCTCAAAATAACAACAACTAAACTTAAGGCCATTGCAAGAAACAAAATAACATTATAGGAAAACCCATGGGTAGAGTGATCAGTTGAGGGAAGGGTATGGTTTTATTCTCTCTCTGCTTTGCCATAATTTTAGAGATGATGGAATCTAACAGCCACGCTTCAAAAACAAACAAAAAAGAGCCTAATTAGTCTAGTGTGGAATCAATTAACAGTATTAACTACCATCTCCAGCAACTTTTCCAGCTGAGCCTGATCTTATGACTTTCCTTATCCAGCCAGATAGAGATGAACAGTGCCCTCTTCCCTCTCCATAAGGCATTACTTTGGTTCCCAGTAATGCAATGGCACTTGTGTCTTATGTCCCAATCATTGAGCACCATGTTTGGTCATAGTAAGTCATGACAAATGTATGTTGAATGGAATTTACCACATAGGTTTTGCTCTGACTCTGACCCTCAAAATCCACAAAAGAGCAGCTGAGAAAAGAATCTCAGAAACTAAAGGTGAGGCAGCCCTTCGAGGTTTCTGCTACATGGTCCTTGTATATCCTACCTGTGGAATTATGCAGTTCCCCTCCAAAGTAATCTTCAGCTTAGCAAGACCTGGGGATAGGAGACAGAGCCAGTGGCAATTGAATCACCACCATTAGACAAGATCCCAATGCTGGTTGATAAAGCCCTCACTGAACTTCATTGTGCATGGGAAATAATTGATGAATAATGAAATTTATGAGGTATTAATCTATGGATCCATGTTCCTATTACCCAGGAGCATTTTCCTTTTGTTACTATCAAGAATTATTGCCATTAACAATAGCTGATATTGGAAATTGGTTTTTAAGAAACTGGGAAACACAAATTCACTTTTCCAAATATCTATAGAAATTCAAAATCAATGAAAATAATTTTTTTTTAAAAATACACTGGAAAGAACAATGGAGTCAGAATACCTGGGTTCAAATTTTACATTTTACAGTTGTATAACCTTGAGCAAGTCATTTAATATCCCTATGCCTCAGTTCTCTTATCTGTAAAGTGAGGAAGTTGGGTTAGATGATATCTAAGATCCCCTATAGCATCAAGCTACTATCACTATGAACTAAAAAGTCACAGAAGAGTTTGTTTCTTGAGCAAAACTATTCTACCCACTCAGAAGATATGCATGCGTTACTGCTTGAAGGGAGGTCATAGGATTCACAGATGGATAGGACATTAGGAGGTTATCTAATCCAAGTCCTTTATTTTATCAATAAGAAAAAGTCCATAGAGGGTAGTGATTTGCATAAGGCCATACAGATAGAAAGGAGTGGAGTCAGAATTTGAATGAAGATCTTTTCTTTCCACTCTTGGTCGGCTTCTCTTTTTGCTACCCTACAGCATACATGATAGTTGGTTATCATGGTACTAATTATTGCCTCTAACCATTATAGATGATTTTGGTGCTTTCTGTGCCTAAGTAATCTGTCCTAAGCAGATTGAATTGTATTATTGGACATTTCCTTTGATGAAAAATTCTACTCTATGTAAGCCTATCTGTCTTCCTGTAGATGCTGGGACCCCTTCTTGTCTCAGAAGAGTAGAAGCCTCAGACTTTTATTCTCCAGCTAAGCTCACTTATTATTTCAGAATACAATCTAAATAAACCAGAAATTCTTCAGAGTGATATACCTAAGAGGCAGTTTATTTTTAAAACTCACAAGGACTCATGTCGTTTTTGAGGCTTAGGGACTTTAGTAAATCATTCATTGTTTAGCCTTGGGCATTCTAACAGACATGTTTGAAGAGTCCTCTGAAATGAATAGGTCATTTTCAGAAAGACTTAAATTTCATGTTCATTGAATGAATGGGCATTTTTGTAGTTATCTTAGTAGTTATGGCTTAGTATGTTATTCTTTTTAGGTATATTAAGTTTTATGTGCAGTATCTTATATAGTAGGTACTTGATATTTGTGTGATTGAATATACTATTTATTTTAAAATATCATTATCACCTTTTATATTCAGGCCCCTAAAACTGCCTTGAAAATGAGAGTATTTTCCTGCCTTTCATCAGAGCATTTCTCACTAAATGTGGGTGATTAATATATTTTTTAAAAATCTAGGTTTCCAAACATTGGACTAAAATACAGTTTTGCTTCATCTATTTTTAGGCAAAGAACATTTGCTCTGCTGAATGGATATTAAGCAGTTTACATTTTTTTTTTCTTTCTCACTGCATAGTTTGAAAATGGCATACTGGATGCTTGCCTATACGTAATGGACAAAGCACAAATGGATCTCTCTGGACGGGGAAACCCAGTGAAAATCAGTCGCGTTGCATCTGCAATGGTAGGTAATAAATATCAGTGATTATAGAGTATTGGATGTGATTTCTTCGATCTGATTTAGAATTGCCACTTAATTAAAAACTATTGAAATGATGAAGAACTTTTGGATAAACTTTTGGTAAATGTTCCAATGGCGATTACTCTTGGGATTTTTTGAATAATGAGTTGAAAAAAAAGTGATCTCTTCTCAACTACTTCATATTACTTATATTTCAGATGATTGAAGAAAGATGATGACTAAATCATATAAACAAGTGATTCTTAAAAATAGTCTGATTTTGGTGTCAAATGGAATCACGTCAATGCTATAGACAATGACTATAATCAATCTGTTGTACTGTGAAAGGTATAAGGATGATTAATGATAGTAATAGTTAGCATTTGTATAGCACTTTAAAGTTTATAAAGCACCTTTGATCCTCACAACAATTCTGTGAGGTAGGTGCCATTTTTATCCCCATTTTACAAATGAGGAAACTGAGGCTGAGGGAGGCCAAGTAACTTATCCAAGTCACACAAACTGTCTGAAGCAGAATTGGAACTCAGGTTTTCCAAACTCTAAGTCCAGCACTAAATCCATTGGCTACCTAACAGATACAGAATATTTATGTGACATCATCTCTTTGAACAAAGCCTTTCTAGTCTAGTTGCAGACATATGTCATACGTACATTAAACAATTAACAAATAAAAATGATGTAAAATAAAATGCTATTTGTGTGGGAGAGGGTCATAATATTGTATAATCCATTGAAGGCCAGCTTTGAAATCAGGAAGAGTGAATTCAAGTTCTTCCTCTGACACATATGATATTTGTAATCATAAACAAGTCATTGAATTTCTCAATGCCCCCAGGCAACTCCCCACAATTATATGAGGTACATCTGTATGGCAAAGTGAGTTCCCACATTGGGAGTTCCCAACACTAATTTCATAAATTGTGTGTGTTTCAGATATATCTTCGAAAGGTCTAAGGGGTGAAAGTACTGTGGATTAGAGTCATGAGATTAGCAAACTACAGGGATTAATTAGGAATTAATTAATAATTAGGAATGAGTTGGCTTCTTAAAGGATAGGTAGAACATTTCTTTTTAAATTTTTTTTGGAGGGGCAATTGGGGTTAAGTGACTTTCCCAAGGTCACACGGCTAGTTTTTTGTGTTAAGTGTCTGAGGCTGGATTTGAAGTTGGGTCCTCCTGACTCCAGGGCCAGTGCTCTATTCACTGTGCCACCTAGCCGCCTCCATAGGTAGAACATTTCTAAGCTTGACTTATGTAAACTTTTCTCATATTTTGTCATGCCCTCCCCTGACTAAACAAACCCCAAACCCATCTTGAGATAGAGGAAGCCCCATGTATCTTCCTCTGTTCCCCCCAATCCTATTTTCAGTCTCTACTTTTGGTAGGAACCTACATTTTTTTAAGAAAGGTTGAAGATATTTTTGTGAATGTAAATATAGACTGTCCAATAATCAATTTTAAAAAGCATTTGTTGAGTGCCATGCTGAGCTCTTTTCACAAGGAATTCATTAGCAATCATTCCTACCCTCTAATGGTTTTCATTATAAGACAAACAATAATTATATGTACTAACATGAAGAGAACACACAAAGAACCAAACAAGCGGATAAACATGTATTTATTTATTTGCTTTTTGGAGGGCAATTGGGATTAAGTAACTTACCCACAGTCACACAATTAGTTTTTGTGTTGTGTCTGAGGCTGGATTTGAACTCAGGTCCTCCTGACTCCAGGGCCAGTGCTCTATTCATTGCCACCTAGCTGCCCCCAAATAGACATTCTTTTTTGCTTTTTTTTGGAGGGGGGAGGGCAGGGCAATTGGGATTAAGTGACTTGCCCAAGGTCACATGGCTAGTAAGCGTTAAGTGTCTGAGGCTGAATTGGAACTCAGGTCCTTCTGACTCCAGGGCCAGTGCTTTATTCACTGCACCACCTAACCGTCCCAACATGTATTTATTTTTAAGTCAGGTAAAAGAGAAATTAAGTATTTATATTATGTTCAGGTGGAGGATAAGTAAAGCATAAGAAAGTTTTATTTCTGCTCCCTAGATTAGTCAAGGAAAATTCATGGAGGATGTGTAATTCAGAAGTTGCTTGAAGGAAGAAAATAGAGAGGTTCTGGCAAAGTGGTTGAGGTTTAGCAAAAATGGGGCAGAAATGATATGATAGGAAATATATTCTGTAGCAGAATACCTACTACCCTGTGAGGAAGATGCTATTATTATTCCATTTTATACTTGAGGAAGGTGAGGCAGACATGGGTTAAGTAACTTGCCCTGAATCTCACATCTAGTAAATGTCTAAGGATTTGAACTGAGGACTTCTTGACTCTAAGCTCAGAGCTCCAGACAGTGGTCTACCTGGCTGCCTCCAACTAGGAGTACACTATGGCAAATTGATTCTTCCTCAAGCTTTCTTAAGATGGTAATCTTTAGCTAAGGAAACTTACTCATAGACATCGTGAATTTTTTAAATTAATTTTAAAATTACTATCTTATGCAAACCACTACAATTGGGAAGCAAACATCAAGTGATCCTAATACTACATGCAGAGACACTTAGCCAAGCTGAAACTTTGAGTCTTAGACCAAGGAAATAATCCTAATACAAACTACACATTTGTATTAATCACACAAAGTCAATGAAGTTCCAGACTGGGGAAATTAACATTGCATAAAATTCAATTCACGGATTTCTATCTAGTGGTGGGTGGAACTGGTTTGGGAACATCACCACCATTACCCTGGATTCCTCAGACAAGACATGTTCTCTGAAATCAGTCTAGCTTGAAAAATTAAAATATTGAAAATATTGATATAGCACTTAGAATGGCATGTTTTAAAGTTAAATCAAGAATGTTACTAATCATCTCAGAAATGTTTCCTCTTCCTTTCAAATTCTGGATAGTGTTAGTGAAATGAAGGGAAGTAGACAAACCTGCAAACTTCTCCATAACACTAAATCCATTTTATCTAATGCTGAGTCTGGGAAGTAAGCCTTGGAATGTAAGTTCGTGGTGAAACCTTAGGAGAAAGTCTTGACCACAGTTATCTGGGTGGGGAGGTGTTGGGGGAGGCTAGGGGCTCGGTGCCCCTTGAGCTAGAAAATCCATGAAAGTTTTTGGCCTTCCCTTCATACCAGAGAAGAAGTTGAATTTTTTTCTTTTTCTTTTATGGGGTATTTACAGTACCTTGCTATGAAATTTGGGTTGATATTCTACAATACTATATATATATATATATATATTACACTTTTCTGAGTTTCTAAACTTTTTCTGTGTCATGTGTCATCTGCAGATTCCATAACTCTCTCCCCCAAAATTTCCATTTAATTTCTTATGCTGACCCAAAATATATTGAAACCACAATGAGGAAAGTCATGATGTGGAAGGGATAAGTGTATATCATGGCTGGGCAAGTCCCTAAGCCCCTTAGCCAGAGTCCTACCTGCTTAACTGGAGCACTGTGCACTTTCTTCACAGACAAACTTGGAATATTCAGATAATGACTAATAGAGGGGTGGATGGAGTCATGAGTAAATCAATAATCACTTACTAAGCACTATTTGATGAGCACCCTGCTGGAGGGAAGGACTAGATCTGTGATTTCATTGGAAGGGGCAATTCCAAGGTGAAGAAATTCCCTTTACCAATGCAGGAGAGCAACTCCTCTACAACTCAGAGCCTTAGGAATTGCCTTTTGCATTGAGAGGTTAGGTAACTTATGCAGGTGACAGAGCCAGTGTGTGTCATAAGCAGGACTTGAACCCAAGTCTTGAGGGAAAGCTCTCAGTCCACTTCTCCATGTTGCCTTGGTATGGTAGGCCCTGGAAATTAAAAAACAAACAAAAAAACCCACAACATATAAGTTTAAATTTATTTTATTTTTAATTTGTGGAATAAAACAAGAATTTCCATGACATAGTGTAATGTAATGCCAAGGAAAGGCAACTTCCCAAGGTTCAGAATACCAGCATAGGTGCTCTCCATTTTATTCAGTGACAAACCAAGAACAGAGAAGGTCAAAACATGACATCATTCAAAATACAACATTTACTAAGTGTGATTAAATAATCTCCAAGCACTACCCCACCCCAGGACCTTCCAATCATTCAATTAATTACAAAGTCCCTGTTCTAAATACTTCTCCACCCCTAGGCTATACCTTCATTTAGTCCACCACAAAGCCCCTCTTCTCAAATGGAGATTAGTTTCCAAACATAAGTAAAGTACATTCACTTGTTCAACCATAGAACACAAAAAGGTCAAAAGTTCCCCACCCCTGGATCACAATTGAATCTACCCCAGAGTTACATCAAGTTTAAGCACAGCACTTAATACTCAAATGGAGGTCTTTTCTTCATCTTGACAGGAGGCAAGTTCTCAGCAATCTTAGTTCCTGGGGAGACAAGGTTTAGCAAGGCCATAAGATACTTTGCCAGTCCCTTCATTAATTCATCCTCTGTCTGTAGAACAGTCCTAGAACCCCTGAAAACATTAGCAAAACTCTCTCCCAGGATTTCTGTAAACATACAACAAGAAAATCCTTCTTCAGGGCTTCTGAACCAACAGAAAGGTTCCCAGACCCCTGCAACAACAGCACTGTCCTTCACCAGTGGACAGTATTCATTCTGTCTGCAGGACAGTCTCAGGGCTTCTTAACCAAAGGCCAGGTTCCAGGACTTCTTCAACAACAGGACTGTCTTTCACCAGTGGACAAATCTGGCAAAACAACATCAAAACAGACAGACAAAGTACCAGCAAAATAGCCATGTCTCCTCAGTGCTTGGCAGCTCAGGGGACAGGTCTCAAAAGTCCAGGGCAATTCAAAGTGTCCCCCAGCAATCCTTCTCAGTCTCTCTCTCTGCCTCCACGAGGTGCGGCTTCCAAAAAGTTCTTCTGCCTCTCTCTTGTCTCTCCAAATCTAAGTCACCAGCTCCTCCCAGTTCAGGACTCTCTTTTTACATCAACAAGTCCATCCCACAGGTGGGATTAACAAGCTCTGGGTTTTAACACAATCAATTTGAAAACCAAGCCAATACAGGGGAATCTTTAATTGCCATTACTATCACACATAGTTTAATAAAAAAAAAAAATGATTGCACATGAAACTGCAAATTTTTATGTACAACTTGCTATTCCTTTTAAATATATAATAAAATTATCATATATTTTTCTTCCTTTTTTTCTTCCCTCCCCCCACCCTAGAGATGCCTACCATTACACACAAAAGGTATGCACACACATACACACATATACACACATACATATACATACACATATATATGTGTATATATGTAAAATTCTATATATACTTCTATTTACCAGTTATCTCTTTGGATGCAGATAGTATCTTCCTTCATATGTCTTTTATTAGTTTGAGTATTTATAATAATCTTATCCCCTGATATTTCCTACCTGGGTCAACCCAGAGCAAATCATTTAATCTCCGAGTCTCGGGCAACTTCCTAGAGTCTATTTACTAACTAATGGGAGAACTTTATATTTAACTACCCCAGTCAACCTAGCTAAGTTTGGAGAGGTTCATAGTCAAGAAGTGTGGTCAACAACTGAAGAATTTTCCTTCTTGGCCACAGCCATTCACAAAGACTTCCTGACAAAGAATGAAGAAGCAGTTGTCTGTGTGAGAAGAGTGAGGACCACATGGATTAAATATCAGATCCTTGGAATGCTGATGCAAATATTTTGCTTTTACCAAAATATCATCACAAATTAGATGTGGTTGACTAGCCCCTCTTACTTAAGCTCCCCTTGGTCAAAGGAAGGGACCATTTGGCTTTCTTTTCAGAGCTGGTCCAGATGCCTTAATTCCTGAGGCCTACATATTTCACTTCTCTTCAAAACATTTGGATCCTTTTCCTTGTGGTTTTCTTTTTCCATTCTGTAGTGCTGTAAATTCAATATTTCCTCTGGATCCCTTTACTGAGTCCTACAGCTTCACTGTAATGTGAAAGGGGACTAGTTTATAACTTTGACTGCTTGAGGCAAGCAGACTTTCCCAGAAGAGAAAGAGCATCTCAGAACTGAAACATTTTTGCTTGGGTACAGAGAGACAAGACCAGAATATGTACTTAGGGACTGGGCTAGAGATGCTACAGACCTTTACAAAACAATTTTTATTTAGATTTCTGGAACTGTTGAAAGGTATGTGTTACCAAAGAAAGGATGGTTTAAAAAAAAGAATAATTTTTCTAGACAAATTGATAGCACTCACCTTCTTTAAGTCCAAGTATTTGACTTCTCTTTTCTTTCCTTTTCATTTCTGCCATGATACTCACCAAAGATGAATATTTTATGCCATCTAAAAACTAAGATCATTCATTTGGCATTAATGAAACAAAAGTTATTAGCCTTAAATTATTGCAAAGGAACCAGATTGGGTAAAGAGTTCTTAACCACAAAGTCATAGCAGTCCTGCCATGGCATGTCTTGACAATGTCAATCTAGTATAGAGGAAAGAGAGAATGTAGTGTCAATCCAATATCTGCACTGCCCACAATCACAATAAAGACCGTGACTATAAGTATCACATGACATTAGATTGTAACCCTCCAGATAGAGTATAGAACTGAAGCATTTATTTAGACACCAGAAAACCGAATCCTCAAGCCAGTAAGCCCATTCCATCATAGTACCAAAGAAATTCAGAAGTCATAATAACACTGAGAGCCACAGCATCCTTCAGCCTTCCCACAAACCAATACAAGACAAATACAAGACACAAACCTCTCTATCTTCTTACCTGAGGTCCTCTCTCCCCTACCATCTGGCTATCTCTGACTAGCCTCCTGTGGGCTCTGCTTCCCTTCGGCAAACTCCTCCCACCACAGGCTCCATGTAACTACATTCGGCTTATTAGGGGGCAGAGTATACTTTCAAAGCAGGGGGGGTCTTCAAACTCCCCCCTAAGTCTATTAAGGGGCAGAGAAGATCTTCAAATTCCCATTCTCGTTACAGAGGGGTATTTATGACAACTGACACTTAGTTGTATGTGGGTCCCTGCCCCTTCCTTCCTGTGTCAAAATGTCTATGGGACATTAGCTATAGGACAGGAAAAATTTCTCGACACTAGTTGCTGTATCTATTATCATCACTGCTGCTATTTCTCCTTAGTATTTTTTTTAATGGCATTGATGGACCCCAATGTTCCCCACCACCACTACCACTGCTTTGGGTTAAGATAATAGGATCCTATTAATTTTGCAAAAAAACTCAAATAATTTTAGAGCTCTATGGAGCTTTAAGAATAACCTCATAGCCACTGGCAATCTTTTAAGAGATAACAAGTCATTTGGGGTAATAGTCTTAGAATATAATTTTTTAAAAAGACAAAACAAATATTAGGACAGCTAGGTGACCCAGTGGATAGACTGCTGGCTCTGGAGTAAGGAAGACCTGAGTTCAAATCCAGCTTCATATACTTACGAGCTGTGTGATCCTGGGCAAGTCATTTAACTCTGCCTCATTCCTTTTCTGTAAAATGAACTGGAGAAGGAAATAGCAAACCACTCCAGTATCTTTGCCAAGAAAATCCTAAAAGGGATCACAGAGTTGGAAATGACAGAAAATGACTAAACAACAACATATACAAATAAATAAATGAATAAATAAGTAAAAGCATCACATTACATAGCACCTAACACAGTGCCTGATGTATAGTGGATCTTCATTAAGTGCTTGTTGGATTAAATTAAATATTTCATTGATGGTAGGGAAATTTTATACCAACTTCATTTGGTTAATATATAACTTAATTATTCTACTTTATTTATACAGGAAAATATGTAATCAAAAGACCACATATTTATTCATCATCCCCACAAGTATCTTGTTATTATGTTATAAATTATACTATAAAATGTTCCAGGAACTGAAGGAAGAGTTATAAGGAGATTCCTATAGCCTTCTCTCATTTGTACATTAATAGAATTAATTTATCTGATTAGAAAATATTTCTTAGGAAGTCAGGGAGACCCTGGTTTTGAAAGAGCATGTATAAAGAAAGAAATATGGATAGATTGATTGATACTCATATATGTTCACTTGTGTATATATATGGATATATTCATATATGTATATCAATATATATTTAAATCAGAAGTCCATAGAGGTATGGTAGGATCTTGTTAGGCAGGAACCTTTTCCCTTCTATCATTCCCTCTGTCTTTCTAATATTTAATCTCTCTTTAGCCACTAGCTCTTCTACTACTTACAACATGCCTCAAAGGTTAAAAAAGAAGGGGACATTTTTTAATGCTCTCATCAGCTCCCATAGAGTCAATTATCAGCTCTATGCAGATTGTTCCCAAAGGTACTTAGTGCTTCATCTACGAAGATGAAATCCTTCATCACCAAATGCTTGCTGAATATCTTGTGAGTGTCCCACAAGCAAGAGCTGGACTATTGGAGCTGAGAGACTCAAGTGCCATAGTCCAGGTTCCTAGTGGACAAAAGATGGAAGTAATGTTCTAATTAGAAGCTATGTGTTTGGAGCAGTTGAAGAATGGAGGGACAATTCTGATGTTGATGGGGAAAGGGGACTACATATAAACTTGCATCTCATAATTTTACCTAAAGCCAGCTCCAGAGTAGAATCTAATATTTTTAATCAGGTGATAGTGAGTGAGAGACAAAAAGGTGGAGAATCCAATATACAAGTGAGGATTAAAGGAGGAAGGAAACAAAAATGTATTAAGTACCTACTATTTGCTGACAGAAAGTCTTAAGGATCTTTCCCTCCCAGATTGATATCTTTGCAATGGTAAATGAGGCCATCTTTTGTCTCAATTCTTCCCTTGCCCTAAGTCACTGAATGGGTGTGGTCTCAGGCAAACTGAGACCTGGAAAAAGCCTTAATTTAGAAAGGCCAAAGTCACCTACTGCATTCTGGGCCATCACTGGTCATCTTGACTTCTGTCTTGTCACTGGGCTTGGGTGACTCTGGAGGAAAGTGAGGTTGATGACTTTGCACTGCTATGCCTCACTTAAATCCAATCAAGGAGAAAGTCAAAACATCTTATAATGTCATTGGCCTTCTTTGAAAACAAAGGACAAAACTATATAGGCATTGTGTCATTTGATCCTCACAACAACCCTACAAGGTAAGCGCTATTATTATCACCATTTTGTAATTTGAGGAAACTGAGGCAGAGAGAGGCTGTGTCTTGCCCAAGTCACATAGCTAGTAGGTGTCTAAAGTCAGGTCTCCCTGATTCCAGGTCCAGCAATCTATCCATTCTACCTCTTGGCTATCTCTTGGAAGCTAGAAGAAGGCAGGAAGGTTCTAAGCCTGATGTTGCCCCTGGCTAGCTATAGGACACAATCTCTCTGGACCTTATTTTCCTCATCTGTAAAATGAGGGAAATGAAATATTAGCTAATCTCTTAGGTCCCCTCTAGTATTAAGATTCTATGATTCTAGCCTTTTTCCCTTGTGGTAATCCCAAGTGGACAGCTCATGAAAGAGGAAGGCTTCTTCCTACTGAAAATTGGTTTATTTTGCAATTAATTAGGGGAAAGTATGACTCTTATTTGACTTTCATTTTTTCATAGAAGTCACCAATTTAAATATACTCCTTGGCCTTTTCTCTATGACATTTATACACTGTTACAAAATATAGTGACATTGACAAGATAATTTTGTAGGGAAATGGGGTACAAGAGTCACATATTTTTAAAGTCCAGTGCTTTATATCACTGCTAACTGAGAAGTTCCTATTTCCCTTGAGACGCACACATTTATTTTTAACCCTGGTCTTTTGCTAATATTGAGCCATGATTCTATCATTAATCCACATTAATCTCCTGTCTAACAGAGCCTTCTGGGAGCTTGCTCAAGGCTTCACTTTTGTTTTTAACTAGTTAGTGAAAGATATGTTTCTTAGCACCCTAACATTTCCTGAGCTGAAGCTACTAAACCAAATTGACCCCTGCTGGTGGTGAGGACCAGGAGTATTTAAAAGAGGGAGACAAGGAGAAACTGACCCAGTGTGAGTACCAAATGGGGATCATTGGTATCAAAAAGAGTGTTGCTTCTATGATATTAGACTTATCTTCTGGTGCCTTTTAAGGACTGCTTAGAAATAGATTAATAGTGTCACCAGGATGCAAAAATCTTATCTCATATAATCCCTACAACAATTCTATAAGATAGAATCAATGATTTTACAAGTATGATGGTTTTGCAGATGAGAAAACTGAGTCTCAGAGGTTTTATATACAATATGCCCAAAGTCTGACAGTTGGCAAATGCCAAAGGTGGGAATCAAATCCAGGTCCTTTCTAATTCCAAGTTCTACATCATACCACAGTGTTCCTTTGGGGAAAAAATGATTTTGTACTTTGTGGGTCTGACCTCTGTCATCTAAATGTTAAAGCTTATGAAGCATGACCAGGACAGTAGCTTCATTCCTGCTATCACTGGAAGAACTTTTATGTAGGTACACCCCCCAAAAAGCACTAACTACATCACCCAATAGCTCTAGGATCAGAAAATGAGACTGATTGTTCAAGAAGCGAGGGTAAAGGTTAATAGATTGACAGATTAAATTCTGTTCTGGTCCTCATGGATCAGAAAAAAAGATTGAGAGCAGACATTCTTATCCTGAGGTCTGTGATCTTATTTTTAAAATTGTATTTTGATAATTATATTTTAATATAATTGGTTTTCTTTGTAATCCTATACATTTTATTTTTTATATTTAAAACCATGATTCTGATTAGGGGTCTATAATGACACAGAAAAGGATAAGACCTCCTGGAGCAAAGGAAGAACTCTAAGATATGGGTAGGTCATTTATGGAAGACTTTTGGGAGGCTATGGGAAAGATTCACTCAGAACTGAAAGAGAATTTTCCCATATGGGACAAGAACCCACATTTATGCGCTTGAAGATCCATTACAGAATTGAAGCATTAAGTTCCTAATAATAATCCTTGCTTCTATAAACTGAAATAATGGAAATTGGCCATACATTTTGCTCTCAGATCTTTGGGGAGGTGGGCAGGGTAGAAAGCCCAACTTTTTCTCTTCCTTTTTCCAGAAAAGGATACCCTCAGTACTGTGTAGAGTTAGGAAAAAAACTCATTTTCCATCTGCCCTCTGATCAATTGCATACTACTCCAGCATTAATGCTTTTTGCCCTATCCTCCCAATGTTTCTACCTTTCTAATATTCCTAGTCCTGGGTCACCACCATTCAGAGCCATATGAAGTAACACTAGAGATACTAAACCAATCTGACCAGGTCCACTACAAATTTGTGTTCTATCACCTCAGTTTGGCCCTTGATACTTGCAGGAACATCTCTTTATCAGTCTCTAATTGGCTCCCTGTCACCTTCCCCAGAGCGTGTGTTCCCAGTCAACTTTGTCTCCAACTGCCTCCCTATCAACAAATGACCTCAACACCTGCTTTATAGGAAAGATCGATGTTATCCAGTGTTAGCTCCCTCACAACTCCCTTCCTTCATACCATAAAACATTTCTCTATCTTTTTCCATTTCTCCCTCTTTTTATCTAACTGCAAATACTGAAGTTGGCCTCCTCCTTGTCAAAGGCAGCTTCATAACCTGGGCCCTAAATCTTTTCCCTTGACAAGTTCTCTGGGACCCCGTCCCATCAGCTATCTCCCTCTCCATTGCCCCGTATCTACAAATGTGCTTAGATTTCTCCTGGCCTAAAAATGCCCTTCTTTTGATACTTCTAGTTCCTTAAGCTGTTATTGGCTTTTCTCTCTTCTACTCTTCACTGATAAGTTTCTAGAAGAAGTAGTCTAAACTCTGCCTTCAATTTTTTATCAATCACCTACCACTTTTGTTGTTCAGTTCGATAAGTTCGATCTGACTCTTTATGACCCCTTTTGGGGTTCTCTTGGCAAAGATAATAGAGGGAGTTGGAATATAAGTTTTGGAGTGGGTTTTTTTTTTGCTTTTTTTTTTGGAATGCAGGGCAATTGGAGTTAAGTTACTTGCCCAAGGTCACATGGCTAGTAAGTATTAAGTTTCTGAGGTCAGATTTGAACTCAGGTCCTCCTGACTGCAGGGCCGGTGTTCTATTCACTATACCACCTAGCCACCCCAAGTTGAAATATTAGTTAATCTCTAAGGTTCCCTCTAACTAAACCCCATAATTTTACAGAGGAAGAACATAAGGCCTAGACGTGAATCAACTTATTTAAGGCCATTTGTTCAGCAATTTTTTTTTCAGTCATGTCCAAATCTTTGTGCATCTGGGTTTTCTTGGCAAAGATATAACTAAAATAGTTTGTCATTTCCTTCTTCAGCTCATTTCACAGATGAGGAAACAGAGGCAAATAGGGTGAAAGGCCAGATTGGAACTCAGTTTGTCCTGACTCCAGGCCCAGCACTCTATCTAGTGTGCCACCCAGCTGCCCTATCACTTAAACCCCTAAATTCTGACTTCTATCCATACTGCTTCATTGAAATTATTTTCTCCAAGTCCAAATGCCAACTCTAATGACCTGTACCCAATTCTCACATTCCTTGACTTTGCTATAGCAATTGATGATGTTGGACATTCTCTCCTCCTTTATAACTTTTAATAACTTCAGGACTTTTATTGACTTCAATGACATTGCACATTGCATTCAATCCACTGAACATTTATTAAGTGCCTACTGTGTACAAGACACTATGCTAAACACTAGGGATACAATTAATAAAGAAAAAGGCAAAGACAAGTCTGATTATGTTATTTCCCTGTTCAAAATCCTTCAATAGTTCTCCTTTATCTAAACTAAAAACTCATTGCATAGAAGACTAGAATTTGTTTTCATCTTATACTTTAAACTCTATGCACTCTAGCGTCTGACCGAGCTATACAACTAGTCTCCATTCTTAGCCTGACGCCTCCTTCCCTTGATTGTTTTATGTGTTGTCATCCTTTTTTTTGCAATGGACTCTCCTTACTTCTCCACCTATTGAAATCCCTTCATTTTTTTTGCTGAGTCCTCTTCCATCCAGCTTTCCCTGATCCTCTCAGCTAAGAAGACTCCACTCTGCCATCATGCCTCCATGTGACCTCTCCTTGAGCTCTTCCTTCATTCTGACTCATATTATATTTTATCTATACACATGCCTCACCCCATTACTAATTGTAAGTGCCTTGAGAGCAAGAACAAGGACATTTTTCATCTTTGAATTCCCAGTGTCTAGCACAGTGCTTTGCAAAGAGTAGGTGGTTAATAAATGTTTGCTGACTTTGTTGAATTGTGGATTTTTTTTCCAAAAGAGAAAAGATCTCTCACTCACACTTGCCTCCCAGCAACATCAGAGCAAACCAACCCTTACACCAAACAGAGAGGCTTTTTTCTTGAGGTAAAAGCAAGCAAAGTAACAATGCTTCCATCTCTGGTTAAACAACCAGTTTCTCAATTACGAAGGTTAAATTTCTTATGGTTTCACTCCCTGTATTTTTAGCAGAAATATAGACATTTATTACAAGCCATCTCTTGAATGCAATAATCACAGTCAATCTCAGTGTCCGTGTTTCCAGAATTGCTTCCTGGAATGAGGTTTCAATACTACATCTATTTTGTAATCACAGTCTATTTCTGAAGCATAGGAATATGATTTGCAGCACTACCTCCCTGCCGTGAAGTTGGTTGTTGTTCTGATCTCCTGGGACAGGCATCCTGTAGCTAATGGATAGAAACAGAGCAGGACACTTTTTGCCCTTTAGAATGTGGCTTGATAGCTTTATGCAATTTACCTTTCCTTCCATCTCAATTCTTTTCCTTCCTTCCTACCTCCTTCCTTTAGCCTCGTCCTCTCTCTTTCTATGTCTACTTTCACTTTAATTGCTATTTTCTATCAATTTGATAAATGATTGTCCAGATGAAGACAATATGGTTAGTGACAGGGTAAATTGCCTATTTATATGGATAACCTAAAAATTTGTCTGATTATAACCACTCTCCCCATTCTCAAAGGAGAGAAAGATGGGTTATTGTAATTCTCTGAGCAGGTGTTGGCCCCTTGCCCTTGAATGCAGGGTTACTTACTACACAGCAGGCCTATATACATGTCATTGTAATCTTGATTATTTGCACCCCAAAGGGGCCAGGATGAGGAGCCAGGATGAGGCTTATTGTAAGGAAATGCTTTATTTTTTTTAGCATGTGCTTGCTAATAGGGGTATCCAAAGTAAAACTGTGAGCCAGAAGAATCAACTAGCAATCAATTAACGAGTGTTTTTAAAGCGCCTACTATGTACTAGGCCCTGAAGATAAAGAGCCAAAAAAGAAATAGTCTTTGCCATCTAGAAGAATACATTCTATCAAGGAGGCAACATGTACATGTATAAGTATGTTAAAAAATATATACAAAATCAATTTTAAAATATTTGATAATTTGGGGAAGGATGACACTAGCAGCTGGGGGGATGGGGAAAGGCTACACATATAAGATATGCTTGAGCAGAGCCTTGAAGGAAGCAAGAGATTCTAAGAGATAACAGTAAGTGGTGACTGCAAGTGTTTGGGAAAGCTTGTACAAAGGTTTGGGGATGACAGATGGTTGGTCATTTGGGAGGGAAGTAGGAAGGCCAGTTTGGCTAGACTGTAGAATGCATGAAGAGTTGTTACATATGATAAGACTAGAAAAGTAGGTTAGAGTCAAGTTGTGAAAGAGCTTAAATGCTGTGATAGAAGTACTAGGGAGCTCTAGGTAGCTAGGCCTGGAGTCAGGAAGACCTGAGTTCCAATTTGGCCCCAGACACTTACCAGCTGTGTGATCCTGGGTTAGTCACATAACCCCATTTGCCTCAGTTTCCTCCTATGTAAAATGAGCTGGAGAAGAAAATGGCAAACCATTTGCCAAGAAAGCCTCAAATGAGATCACAGAGAGTCAGATGTGACTAAAAAACAACTGAACAATAGCCACAAGATTTTTTTCAGTCAGAGGGTGACATAGTCAAATTCATATTTAGGAAAAATCAGTTTGGTGACTATGTGAACGACTGATTGGAGAGAGGAGAAACTCAATTTAGGGAAACCATAGGAGGCCATTGAAAAAGCCTAGAGGTGATGAGGGCTTGGCCTAAGTTGATAGCCATATGTGTAGAGAGAAGAGTCTAGATGTGGAAAATGTCAGGGAGATAGAAACAAGAGTTAGCAACTGATTGGACCCATGGGGTAAGGAATAGAAGACAACCCCAAAGCTGTGAATATGGGTAACTGGAAAGATAGTGGTGTCATTCCAGAACATAACTTCTAAAGATATGGCTAATAAAGAACACACTAATTTTTAAAATATGGCTAGAAAGCAAACTCATAAAAGAGATTTCATACTCACATAAAAATAATTTTACATATTACAAGTGAACTTATTAAGAAATGGAATATTGGGGGTGGCTAGGTGGCAAAGTTAAATAGAGCACCGGCCCTGGAGACAGAAGGACCTGAGTTCAAATCCAGCCTCAGACACCTAATACATCAAGTCATTTAACCCCAATTGCCCTACCTTTCCCCTCCCCCCAAAAAAAATGGAATATGTAAGTCCTAAAAGAATCTATCAGGTTAGTGCTTTATATGGCCAACTTCCAAATGATTTTATTTTGTGGACATTTGTAGGTTATCTACCCTTTCTGAAAAAATTTTAATGATAATTGTAACTTCTCTTTCAATTGGAAGTGTGTTTCTGTTCATGCCATGTCATGTCTTACATTCATCTGGTTCAACAATTATCACTGTCTGCTGTGTGTAGCACTGTATTAGGAGAGATTAAAAAATAAATGAAATGTACACCTTGCCCAGAAATTTATAATCTAGCAGTCACTTATCTATATTTAATTGCAACTTAAATGCATCTAATTAGATATTAATGACAAAATAGTATTTTTAAAGGATCAAATGAAATAATAAAGTGCTTTGAAATATGTGTCAGCTACCATCATCATTATCATTAGTTAAAACATTTGGTCTGGTAATGAAACATCAATACAAGTCATGGCACTACATGGTGAGAGCCTAAAAACATTGGTCCTGGAGTGTATAACAGAAAGATAGCTCAAAAGAAATGAATTGAACCAAGTATATACAGTCCTGTTAAACTTGGCTACAAGTATGTGTTATCTTTCCTCCTAAAGATTTCTATTAGACTTGGGTAATAGGGCATTGCCCTTTTAGTATGCCTGACTTAATTTTTCCTATGATTATCTAGTCATATTCCTAAGTTCTATAATAACATATTCTTAGAGAGTTGCCTAAGGCTCTGAGAGTTCAAGTGACTTCCCATGATGCTCAGTTACTATGTATCATAGGTAAGACTTTAACCCAGGTCTTCCTGACTCCTACTCCAACCTTGCTTGAATCCATTACCCTCATGCTGCCTCTGTCTTGTAGAATTGCTGATCTGCGTCTTTGAAGGGGGTTTCTATCCCCAGGAGTTTCCTGTTCTAGGGAAATAACAGGCATGAAAAGACACAAAAAATATTAAATAAATACTTGGGCAGCCAAGGAGTGGTACAAGCTTCAAAAAGGGAAAGAAAAAGAGAAATTATATTGGTCAGAGGAGACTCCCCCTGCGAGATAGAATGAGATAACATACATAAAGCTCTTTGCAAACCTTAAAGCATTATATAAGTGCTAGATTATTTTTATTGTTGTTAGAGGCCGGTTCCATTTCATGGTTTCCCAAGAGATCAGTTCTACTTTTGGGTAGACCTGAAAGTCCCCTCTACAATGGTATTCTGAATCTCATCTGGTCAGGAACAGAGCTCACAAGCTGCCAAGGCAGACCCAAGATGAGGGGTCATTATGCCATGACACATGCAACCCTTCATAGCAAGTCATTCAGATAGCTAACATTTGCAAGGAGAAGGAACAGCATGTCCTTGAAGTGTTCCTCCCCCAAACAGATCTCCCTGGTTAAGGAGGTGGATATCACCTTAACCCTTTGGGTCTGTCAAGAAAGACATATCACTTTCAATCTTTGGGCTCTCTGGAAGTCGATTTTCTAATTAGAAAACAGTAGCTAATCCAGCCAAATACTTTTAAATGAGAGTTGTGATTTATCTAGCAACAGGGGAACAGTCCAGCATTAACATAATTAAAAGGTCTGTAGTAGAAAGAGATTTTTTTTTAATACTCTTCCCTATGGCCCCAACTGATTGGGTTCAGCTTGCTGCTATAAAAAAGTTGTGCTAATTAATGGCTATCTTTTAAAAAATCAGTCATTAGCACAGTTTTTGTCACTTTACCTGGTATGGACTCTCATATTTCTGAATGACAAGGGAGGTGATAATTGGAGTACCAGACAACATATTGTCTATGTACTCCACATGACAAGGGCATAATGTGCCCGATCATTCTGACCCTCTTAACAATAGATGCACATTGCTACATAATCAATTCAGCTGCAGGAATGACCACGAAGGTTATGATTATGAAGACAGTTAAAAGGACTTAAGCATTCTACAATCCAGTCATTTCATGGTTTTGTTCTCAAAAGGATGGGTTTGCAATTACTCAATTCAGCTGTGGTAGATGAACCAAATCAAATTGCTCTCCCAAAATGTTCAACTGTCTAGGACTGTACAAATTATTAGTATGGTAGCCTAGTGTCTCCTTGTTTTGCAGTGAATAAACAGAGTTTCAAATGGAAGAGTCCTGATGAGTCTAAATAGGAAATTGTAATGGCCCTGTGGAGAAGGCTCATTAAAATTGGTGCCTTAGAGGAGTGCCACCACTGTTATAAGTACATCCTACCTTTCAGGAGACACTTTGCCCCAAATCTAAAAGCTTTTGAAACCTGACTCAAGAAGACTGTACTTTCATGCCTTAGGTGTTTCCACCTGATATTTTTTATATCCTCTCATTTATGCGCTCTCAGGGCAACATCTCCCTAAGTTTACTAAGAATGGTAACTAATATTCAGAATTGGTATTCCATGTGGCTTCAAGGTAGACCGTCCATTTTAGGAAGGATGAAAGCAATGAAGACCAGAGGAAGGAGAAATTAGCATCAGAACGATTGCTCATTTCCAGTCACAAATGAAAGAGACTTAAAAAGTATGCCCCTAAGGCTGAATAAGGGTAAAAATTCATGTGTGATTTAGAATGTTTGTACTGAGGACCTTAGAATATCAGACAAAGCTTCTCTTTGACCACATGCCAGGGTCTCATTTGGGAAGCATATTAATATTTGAAGCCTGTAAGACTACTCAGGTAATGTTGAAAGTCATATTATACTAATTCCCCCCTCCAAAAAAAAGAGGTTGGATTTACTTTCAATGTTTCCATGACCTCATAATGGAACCAATCTACTTTTTGGTCTCCAAAGTCAACAGTTACTTCACTTTTATCTTTGTGTCTCCTGGGCCTAGCACATAGTAGAAGAATAAATGTTTGTAGATTGATTGTTTTTCTCACAAGTATTCTTGATAAACTGTCTATTATAGGAGTTCTTTAACCTGGGCACCACAGTCACCTTGAAGGTTTGTGGAGAGATTTAAAGGGATCCATGAACTTGGATGATAAAAAAATATTCTTTTTTAAATCATATATGATTTCCTATACTATTCTACCCAAATGAACCAACTCATTATCCCCCAAAGGTCCTATATACTTTCCTACACCTTTTTATACACCATTCACCTAACTTACAGAATTCACACCTACCACCAAAAGAACCTATGTATACACCCATTCCCTGAAGTTTTGACTCAATCTTAACCCTTTCCATTCTTCGAGGTCCAACTCAAATCCCACTTTCTCTGTGAATCTTTCCTTGATTACCCAGTATTTCTGAGGCCATTGACCTCCAGTGACCCTTATGGTCTATGCCCCTCATTAAGCTATTCTCATTTATCACCTTAATTCTTTACTGAATTGCAAGATCTTTGAAGGCAATGGCCTTATTTTATAATTATTTTTGTCACTCAAAGGGTTTTGGGTATAGTCGGCACGCAATAAATATTTGATTGGTCTAATTTATAATTATCAAAATAGGCTTGTAACTGAAGATTCCTTTAAGGACATTGAGTAGGAATAGGCTAGAATTTGATACTTTAAATAGTTAAACCAGATCACTAGTTGCTTTTTTTTAAGGTTCCTTCTAACTCTAAAACTTTATGATTCAAATAGAAAATATAAGTGACATTTGATTGAAATTCCATCTGATAATCATTTTAAGTATTTACAATCAATATTTAGGTTTTAAGAATTTGCCACTATTTAAAGGCACAATACCAATAATCCCTTAAATTATGTGTAGAATTTTTGCTGCTTAGAAAATGCTTTTACATATATGATCTCATTTGTAACAGAGGAGAAAAGAGAATAAGAAGGATAGTTAGCTTTTTAACCAACTGAAAAAGTATTCTCTCCTGGAAAAAAAAAAATATATATATATAGGAGTATATATACCATGAGCATTTCATTGCCCACTCTGGTCAACTTTAGTAGGATTCCATTTGGTCCAAAGACTTCTACTTTACCAATGATCTGAAACCAGAATTTGTCAGAAAGGAATTACTTGTTTTGGGCAAGATGTTAACGTTTTGTCTTGAAGCTCCTATACCAAAATATTTCTGTTGTATATGGTCATTGAGACAGTTCTTAAAATCTCTCTTAGTCACTGAAATCTCCTAATCTTCATTTGACTAGGTGTTATTTTTGATGAAAGGCTATGTTTTAGATGCTTTTATTTCCATGTCAAAGTCATGAGTTTATTGTAAACCAGTGATTGTAGCATTATCTTGAGAATTACACATTCAGTCACATGGAAAAAATAAGAATACCCTTTTTACATAGTATTTTACAAAAATGGCTTTATATATGTGTGTACATATATATGTATGTATGTATGTGTGTGTATATATATATATAGAAATATATATAAAGGTTTTATATATGTGGGCATATATGTGTAAGACAGGTAAATACTACCACACAGGAGGGCTGCTAGCACAGATTCACTCTTGATCTGTTCAAACAGGAAAGACAGGAAGACAACTTTGGAGGGGTTAATAATCTTATTTTATTCTAGTCTAGTTGGGAATTGTTGATAATGGGAGCACCAGCTCCTATAGTATTCCCTAATCACCCTTCTTGCAGGGGCCAACAAGAAAGGGGGGTAACTACCTCTATGTCTTGATGGGATCAATCCAGACAGGCACAGCTTGTGCACTACCCTAAATCCTTTCCAGTTTCGGTGGGGGGGGAAGTTGAGGCAACCACAGATATCCCCCCAAGCCTTGAAGGGGGTCGATCAAGGCACACACAACATTCTAGCTGGTGCATTCAGCCTTAAGGGTTCCCTACTCACTGACCAGTGCCTACTTGCTTTATAAGACAATAGACAAAGAAGGCATATTGCCAGCAATAGCCTCACAAGTTTACATCTCACAAGTTATATCTCACTGTGTAGTTGCAGTGGATAGTCAGAATTTAAGCACAAATGTGTATATTATTTATCATTATATAATGCTGCACAAGGATGGTGGAGATTTTCACAAGTCATGAGCCTGGGAAATAGAGATTGCTATGGCATGGATCCTGGGAAACTAAATTCTTAGAAAGAATAAAAAAAATTCACCTTACACATACTAAAATCCATCTTACTTATAACATGCATATGAGTATGTGTATTTATATACATGCATACATGCACACATATGCATGTGTATACACACATATATACATAGAGTATAAGCATAAGTATTCCCAACATAAGAGGAATTTGCTCAGAGAGGTTAGGTGATTTGTTGTTATTTAGTCGTACATGACTGTGACTCCATTTGGGGTTTTCTTGGCAAAGATACTGGAGTGGTTTGCCACTTCCTTCTCCAGTTCATTTTACAGATGAGGAAACTGAGGCAACAGGGTTAAGTGACTTGCCCATGGTCACAAAGCTAGTAAGTGTTAGAGGTCAGATTTGAACTCAGAAAGATGAGTCTTTCTTATCCACTGGGTCACCTAGCTAGGTGATTTGCTCATAGTTAATTAAGGGCAGCTAAGTGGTACAGTGGATAGAAAGCTAGGAGACATGCTACATAGGTGCTGCTATATTAATGTGATATAATATTAGGATGCCATGAAAACCAATAAATATGAAGCATATGAGAACATCGGAAGTCTATATGAGGTGGCATAGAGGGAAATCATGGGAATGGGATGATAATAGCAATAATTAGCATTTGTAGAGTGTTTTAAAGTTGCAAAGTACTTTATGTACTTTGCTCCTCACAACAATCCTATGGAATGGATGCTATTATTATTTTTACAGGTGAGGAAACTGAGGCTGAGAGAGAGAGAGAGAGAGAGAGAGAGAGAGAGTAAATTATTTGTTCAGGACTAACTAAATTAGTTTCTGAGGCAGATTTTGAACTTGGTTCTCCTTGACTAGAGATCCAGCTCTCTATCCACTATGACACCTAATATACACATTGTATTAGATAATATTTTAGTTTCTCCATATGAACCTATGATTCTATGAACTTTTTTTTTAAAGAGAAAGAATGAAAGAAGGATGGGTATAAGGTAATAGAATTTCAAGCATGTTTACAGGAAGACACTTTTTGTTTTGGGGTTTTGTTTTCTTTTTCATTTGCTTTTCTTTTTTCTTTTGTAAATTCATTTGGTTCTCCATTTTTTCCTGTTTTAAGACTGGATCTCCCTAGCTTGCCCAGGCAGGAAGGACAGTGGCCACTAATGGGTCCAGTCCCTCTACTGAATGGCACAGACACTTTGACTTGATCTATTTCCAATCTGGGTTTGTTCACTATTCCTTAGGTAGAATAGTGACTTCCCATATTGATGCCAGACTTAGTATGGGTGCCCCATTGACTTAGCCCTATGTACTGAAGCTCAGAACTCCAGAGGTCAAGGGATTCACTAGCTCCAGACATCCTGGTAGTAAGGATTACAGACATGTAATCTCCACTATGCCTGGCTAGTTCTTTATTTAAGACAGTGAGTTAAAATTTTAGTCCTTGTTTTGTACATTTGTTTTTGTTTAGCTAAGAACTTGCAAAGCACATACAAATAGAGGGTGTCCCAAAAGTCTTGGTGAAGTTTAATCTTAAAATTTCACTAACACTTTTGGGACACTATGTATTATCTCATTTTTGTCCTCACAACCCTAGGAAGTTGGTATTATTATTATTATTATCCCCATTTTACAGATGAGGAAACTAACGTAGACAGAGTTTAAATGACTTGCCAAAGGTCATACAGCTAGTAATTGTCTGAGGTTACATTTGAACTCGGATCTTTCTGACTCCAGGTCCAGCACTCTATCCATTATGCCATCTGGGTGCCTCTATTTTAGTAAGTTTATGATTAATTAAATGTAAGAACACTAGGGAGAGACTATATTAAGGAGGAAAATATCTTGTGGGGATATATGGATAAGAGCCACCAGGCTTGAATTGGATAATAAATATGAACAGCCTGAACTTCAAAGGTAGGAAAAGGTGGTGGAGGAAAGGGGTTTATACATCAGCCCCCAAAGCTTCAGGATCGCTGGCATATGGGATGTATATAAGAAGATAGGAGTATATTGAAGTTCACGTATTGTCCCTATGCTTCCAGTATATTTTACTCGCTGGTACAATACTAATCTCAACATGTTTTCTTCCTTCCTTCCCCTTCTACCCTTCATGCAGATCAATGCCAAAGATGATCAAGGAGTCATTGTTGGATCCTGGGACAATGTATATGCCTATGGAGTTCCTCCTTCATCCTGGACTGGGAGTGTTGATATTCTGTTGGAATACCATAGTTCTGGGAATCCAGTACAGTATGGTCAGTGCTGGGTTTTTGCTGGTGTCCTCAACACTTGTAAGTATCCAAGTGAGACTTTCTAGAGAAATTACAATTATTTAAAAGGCAAAGGAGAATTTCACTTGAAGTTCCTTACCTAGCAGATAGAGGGCTACCCCTTAGTATAAAGAAAACTTGCCTTCAAGCCTTACTCTTACATAGACATTAGCTATGGGACCATGGAGAAGTTATTTGACCTTTCAATTCCCCAAGGCAAGTCTCTAAGACAATAAGCTACAGAAGAGTTAGTTGTTGGCCTGCATCAGTGGAGGGATTTTACATACCAAGGAATTCTCATCACCAATGAAACATTTAGTCATTTTTCAGTTGTGTCCAACTCTTTGTGACCCCTTTTGGGATTTTCTTGGTGAAGATACTGGAATGGTTTGCCATTTCCTTCTCCAGTTCATTTTACAGATGAGGAAACTGAGGCAAACAGGGTGAAATGACTTGCCTAAGATCACACAGCTTTATAAGTGTCTGGGGCTGGATTTGAACTCTTCATACTCTGTCCACTCTGCCATCTAGTTGCCCAATGAGATAACAGGTCTGAACCAAAAAAAAAAATTTAAGGGATTTTCACCAATATAGCATTACATCTGAAACCTAGCTTCCCAGTGTTATTTCTGCAGCATTCCTGTAGTGAGTATTTGAGGATTTAGTCAATACAGAATGAAAATGCCAGCTATGCTCCTAGGTTTCTTCGGTCTTACAATTCTTTACACAAAGATTACACTGACCTGTTTAAAGCCCAACTCTCTATATATGTATACATTTGGAGAACTCAGAGAGGAGACCAAATGGGAATGTGGTTTTAAAAAGTCATACCCTTTTTCATCTCTGAAACTACAGTTTTTTAAAAAGAGGTTTCAAAAACAACTACTCAAACACCACAAAATGAAGTGTGTCTCCTAGTTACCTAGCATTACCTTCCTAGGGGAAACTTGGGGCAGGGGTTGGTGATTTATCCAATTATTTCTTCTCCTTTGCTAGGGAAGGGGTAGTGGCAGGTAGTGATGACTTTATTCTAAACATGGGAGAAATAGGTTAAATGAATTGCCTAAGGTCCTTGAGCAATTAGGTAGCATAACCTCAAGCATAATCCATGTCTCCCTACTTCCCTCCCACTGTCCTATCTGCTGGTATGTTTTCTCTAAGGGAGAACAGATGGAGGCAGAAAAGAATTCTCTTTAGTTCCCTGTGTACCATCTAAAAACAACGTTTGCATAACTTTGGCATTGATATTGCTTTTTCTTTTTTGCAAAGTCCCAAAGAAATGTATGGAAAGCATATTTCTTTCACTGCATATTACTTGAGAGGTTGATAAGGCTGCTATAAAGATCAATGAGTTGGAAATGAATTTTCATTTCTGTACTATTTGCATTGCCTTGGAGAAAAGCAGCAATCGAAGGCTAGGGACCATTTCTGAAAGATCACTAGTTTGTTTTGTTTTGTTTTGTATTTAAATACTGATTGAACTTTATCGATTGATTGATTTTTATTTTTACAAGTGAGGGAAGCCAAATTTTCAATGGATGGGGCGTCAAATGGATTTTCTTTTTTCCCTTAGTGACCTTTTTTTATACTCACTAGCAGGGCAACATGTGATAATACCATGGTCTACTTGCAACTAAAGGTTGTGACTGTCAAAGAATTGGCCAATAAATCTATGGGGAAAAAATACTTCTTGTATATGGACTCCTTAATCTGATGATCTCAAAGTCCTATTCCTAGGTGGGCAGGATGGGTGGAAATATCTAGTGACCTATAGATGAATTATATATATTCAGAATTTCTCTAGAGGGCAGAAAAAGAGAAATGGCATTAATTAACTGCTGACTTCCTCTGTCTCTCTTTGCTCCACATGGACTGTCACTAATCCCTGGAAATTAGGCTTCATGGAAATATGCCAGCTGGAAGTTATCAGACTCAAGTCCCTTTACCTTCAAATACAATGCAATAGAGAGTCCCCTTAAAAAGAGGATAGGCTGGGATCTATGGGAATTATTTCAGTGAGGCCAAGAATATAATCCTATCCCTACCCCTTCATTTTTTTCTACCTCCCCCTGTGAGGGATGATTCCTGAAATTCCACCATTATAGCATAATGTCTTTGGTTTGTGACTTTGACTTTGAAAATGCAAACCATGATAACACTTTCATCTTTATCAATCATCTGTAGATTACTGTGAATGGGATGATCAGATCTTTTCCTGTAAGGTTTTAATATGAAGTATGGAGAGAAATCTAGAGGGCCCTCAAACACTTGTTATGGAGGTAAGGTACCTTTTGATAAGGGGATTCCACAAAGAAGGAAGAAGAAAGGGATGCTGGAACCCTAAATTCCACCTTTCTCCCAATCACAATTATGAGTAAGGTTGATACCCATGGAGTCATTCTTATTTTGAACATGACTTGAGTCAGAGGAAGATTCAAGGAATAGAACAGAAGAGTCCACAACTTTTGCTTTAAAGCCACTATAACTCAACAGAGAGGTAAACATGTGAAAGAGAAGGAAGAGGCAACCTCTCTCACTGTTTGGGGGTTATGGATTAAGTCATTTAAGGAGGCTGACAGCTGACAGTGTCCTCCATTACAGACTTCCAAGGTTATCCTATTGAATGGGGATGGACAGCCATTGGTTAAATATGCTAACGGATCGCAAAAGAAAGAACCAAGCTCAGTCATTAATCTTAAAATTGTCAGCCGAATTATTTTCAATGAGCCCTGATAGCTCAAGTCCTGGTAGCCAGGGAGGGCATTTGAATTAAGTTTAATCAATAGGTACATATGGCAAAAGATGCATCTGAGTAATTTATTATCAAGCAATTAAAATGAATCTTTGGTGTCACCCTCTACAGAGAGGCAACAGAGTGAATTCCAGCCAAAGATGAAAAACAACTGGATTTCTGCTCTCTAAAACCCTAATTTCCAAATTTAGTCTTCCTTGATTCTCGAAGACATTTCTCATTAGCATATCAAAAAGCCTGTTTAACATTATTATAATGGTAATAAAAATAATGTAGAATGTAAAATATTTTTTGTATTTCTATCACTGACACTTTTTAACAATGGTCAGGATTCTGTTATTAGATTCTTCTATTTCATTCTCTCACATAGCATCATCACATAATTTTCTTCACAATGAGGAAGTTGGTCTAGATAACCTCTCAGATCCCTTCTAGCTAGAAATCTGTGATCTTTTGTTCCTCACATTGTGTTGCAATTGTATTCAATTCATTCAACATTTATTAAGCACCTACTATGTGACTGGCACTGGGCTAAGTGCTGGGGATACAAAAAAGTCAGAAGAGAGTCCCTGCCCTCAAGGAACTTACCATCTAATTGACTTGGGCAGCTAGGTGACCAAGTGTATTGAGCTCTGGGCCTGGAGTCAAGAAGACTTGAGTTGAAATCTAACCTCAGACACTTATTAGCTGGGTGACCCTGGGCAAATCCTTTCATTTCTGTCTGCCTCAGTTTCCTCAACAATGAAACAGGAATAGCACCTACATCACAGGGTTTTTGAAAGGATCAAATGAGGTAAACCCTTAGCATAGTACCTGGCATATGGTGGTGCTATATGAATGTTAGGTAGTAGTAGTAGTAGTAGCAGTAGTAGTAATAATTGTAGTAGCAGTAGTAGTGTTGTTGGTGGTGGTGGTGGTAGTAGTAGTAGTCATCATCATGAATGCAATCTAATATTATAGGCCCTCCATCAACTGGTCCCATCTGACCTATCCAACCTTATCTCCCACTGCTCCCCAACTTGGCTCCCCTATTCTGGATAAGGGGTAAGAAGAGAAGCCTGATTTTTAGTCCCGACTCTTTCATGGGCTTATTTTTAAGATTGTTGAACAGGGTAAGTCACAAATATCAGGTTTTCTGAACTATAAGATGAGGAAGTTTTATAAAAAGAGCTGCTGGGTCCATTCTAGCTCTGAAAATGGGCGTCTATGAAGTGAGAGGTGTTCATTTAGCTCCATTTTCTTTGGATTAGCTCTTTTCATGAAGGTCCTGAAACCAGACCTGGTTTATCAATATTTGTATTATCAATAGTCAATGTTTTCCTTCTTTAATGGAATAGTAGGAGGAAAACCCATGTAGTAAAACTCTTTATTATGGTGCTACACTACTGTTTTTATTGGGCGGGACTTTTTTCCCTTTCTGTTTATTAATGTCTGATGGTAATTTTAGAAGTTTAGTCCAGGTTTGATTGTTTTGTTTTTCTAGTTTTTCGTTGCCTTGGAATACCTGCAAGAATTATCACCAATTATTTCTCAGCCCATGATAATAATGCCAATTTGCAAATGGACATCTTTCTGGATGAAGATGGGAAAATAAATCCCAAACTTACAAAGGACTCAGTGTGGTGAGTTGTACTTTCAAGAACATTTGCTAAGAACTGATAGGTATGATTGTTCATATTCATAGCAAGGAAACTCAGCCCAGATTCTCTTTCTTTCTTTCTCTTGACTATTTTTAGAGTGGTTCAGCATCATGTGTAAAAATATTTGATTGATGCATTTATTTTTAGATCAACCAATCAGCAAGCATCTATTTAAGCACCTAATATGTGCCAGGAGCTGTAGATATATAGGCAAAGCGAAAACAGTCCCTTCCCCCCATTAGAACATGAGTTTCTTCAAGGACACTGGTTTTTACCTGTCTTTATATCCCAGATCTTTAGCACAGTATCTTGTTTGTAATAAATGTTGATTGATTGATAGAAAAGACAACATGTTCATAATGTGGATATATGTCAGATATAACATATGTAAATGATAACTGGGGGGACTAGAAGCTAGGGAGATCAGAAAAGACTTCATATTTGTAGGAGGTGGTCTTTGAACTGAGTCTTGAAGAAAACAAGGGAAGGAGGGATACCAAGCAGGCACAATTCTTAGTTATCGATCTATTCATTTATTGTCTATTGTCTATAATCTATTCAATTATTCATTCCCTAACAATAAGAAAAGACCACAATTTGGTGTCTGGATTTGCTCCAATGAATTTATTTTAGACTTAATACTTTTCTTTTGCAACTGATAGCAAGAGGATTGTTTTGCTGATTTGCTTTTCTATCTATTTGTTGTCCTTTGAATCTAAAAATGGAGCTGCTTTCATTGTTGGTCATCGCCAATTTATCACCATCAGTTAGAAATGTGAGCAAAGTGGGAATAGTGGACATGGGACCATTTTCTATCACCTCATCCATCTGCTGCCTCTCATTGCCCATAACAGGAGTTTGCATAATCTGTTTAACAACATGCTCTATAGATTAGTTCATTAAGATACCAGAGAAATATTGTACCTTGTGACCTCTCAGTCCAATACATTTGGACAAGGAGGGAAAAAAATAATGATAATTTCCCAGGTGTCCCAACTTAAAGGTTATTTACATTGACATTTACAAGGGGAAACTGGGACATAATTTTAGCTGTTACCAGGCATTGAACAGATAGGGGATTTCCAAGCAAGTAACATCTTTACTTGTAAGGTTGTACTCTGCAAGCAGTAAAGGTAAACCACCATTGTGAAGACGTCCACATTGGGGTGATGAGAAGGTAGAAGCTCGTCCGAAGAGAAATTAACAGTGAGAAGTGCTCCATTTTCTCTCTGTTACAGACAACTCCAACGGTTGCCAGAGTAGCACTAACTCCCAGGATCAGGGAGCGCTCATTTGGCAATGTAGAAAGAAGGGAATCACTGTACTAGCTGCCGAGCATTACTATGAATAAAACATAGCTTGGTTCATTTTAAGGGCTACAGCAAGCTGAGGAGGAGTGAAGCTGAGGGGCTGTGTAGAAAGAAGGGAGCCTGACCTCAGCAAATGGAGTGACAATTTAGGAAACACTTTAAAGAGAGATTTGCAGTGTAAAGTATCTGAATGTATATGATGGAATAAAAACAGAACAAAGTAGTTGCTGTAAGGGCCCACCAGGACTTGAGAAAGGGGTAGAGTGAAGAATTTTAGGCATTCAACACTTTATCTCTTCCTCCAGTTGTACACACAAACACATAGTCAAAGAAATCTTACAAATTCATTCCAACAGCCCCCAACTCCCAGTTATTTCCCTCTATTCCTCTCCTTCCTTCTTACATCTGATATACCTTACATCTTGATATACCCAACAAACATCCACATCCCACAGGCCTTTCCCCTTCCCAAGTGCCTAGGTTAGGTGTTCCAACACAGCTTAGAACTGGAAGGGACCTTGGAGATCATCTAATCTAAGGATTCTTAATCTTTGTGTGTGTGTGTGTGCCATTAGACTCCTTTGGTGATCTGGTGAAATCTGAAGGCCCCTTCTCAGAAAAACATTTTTAAGTGCATGAAATAAAAAATAAAAGAAGCCATTATGTTGAAATAGGGTTAATGTGGAGGGAAAGAACTTGAACTCAAAATCTGAAAAAAAGCGTGGTAAAATTGCTTTTACATGTAATTGGAGGGGAGGAATAAAAAGTTAAATTTAGAAAACTTAGACAAAGTATTTTAAAATATCTTTATAGACTTTAGGGTAAAAACTCCCGATTTCTAGTCTAACCTTTTAAATTTAGATATGAATACCAGAAAGATTAAGTATATTACCAATGGTATACATGTTAAGAGACAGTCTGAATCCAGAACCATTTCCAAGACAAAACGTAGTGTGGCCAATGTTCTCTAGCTTAGATGCTTCTTGCTTCTTCCCCTATGCCTCACTGTCTATTTGGTGCCCTCTACAAAGCTGCCCCACCTCTCCTCCCTAATATGCAGGACTTGTTGGGTATCAGTGGCCCAGGCTATCTCCCAAATCGAAACTTTCCTATTTATTAGTTTCCCCTCTTCTCCCCTCCCCCATCCCCTATAACTTCAACTTACTAATGAAATATTTATGCTAATAGATTAAGGTAAGGACATCATGAATTTTTACAATGGTCTTCTAGAGATTATGCAAGGGTGGGAAACCTGGGGCCTTGAGGCCACATGTGGCCCTCTAGGTGCTCAAGTGCAGCCTTTTAACTGAATACAAACTTCACAGAACAAATCCCTTTAATAAAAGGATTTGTTCTGTAAAACTTGTAATCAGTCAAAAGACCTCACTCAAGGACCTAGAAGGCCACATATGACCTCAAGGCTGCAGGTTTCCCATCTCTGGATTATGCCTTTGCCTTTGTTTTCTAACTCAGCAAGGAGACTCTAATGTAACTTTTGGGGCAGGTACAAGAGGAAATCAGGAGCCTTCCTAGGTTGGTGGTGGGAGAGATTTAAGAGATATCCTTATGAAATCTTTCTGATCACCATGTACAGGTAGCTCCTAGTCTGCTCATGCATAGTGCTAACTGGACATGCTTCCGGACAACGTCTTGTGCCCTCCTCCATTCATCACCTCCGCCTTAGACACTTGCACATGGTCAGTAGAGGTATGCTAGGTAGGGTGTTAAAGACAACAGTAACCGCTGTTCATCTTCCCTTCCCAAATCCTGCCTCCTCTCTGACAGAGCTATAAACTAGCTCTCTCTTTCTGATCATCACTTCCTATTCTCTGCTGTTTCTTCATCTGAGTCATATCTACTCTGCAGGGGTATTCCCCCAAGGCTCTGTCCCAGACCCTCATTTCTTTCCTCTCCTTATCATCTTACTTGATGATCTCATCAGTTCTCATGGGTTCAATTATCATCTCTATGAAGATAATTCCCAGAAGACATTACTGTCTTCCTAGTCACCAAGGCCTGTCATCCCAGTGTCATCTGAGACTCCTCACATATCCATTCTGGGGTCAGATCTACCTTCACGGTATCCCTCACATGCCTCTCTCTAGTCACACAGACCCCACCTTAGCTCAGGACCTCATCGCCTCTCCCTCAGCTGCTACGATAGCTTTCTGATTGGACCCTGCCTCAAGTTCCTTCTCCTTCCAAACCACCCTATAACTCAGTCCTCTAAATGATCTTTCTGAAGCCTGGTCTGACCATGTTGCCCTGTCCCCAACTTAATAAAACTTCATCGTTTCCCTATTACCTCCAGGATTAAATCTAAAGTCTTCTGTCGGGCATTTAAAGCTTGTCATAACCTGTCCCTTTCATGCCTTTCCACACTTCTTTAACTCAGTTCCCCTCCACACACTCTTAAGATCTCGATCTAAGTTAAGTTTCATTAAGATATAGTTATATCTCCTTGCTGTTCCCCATCCCCAGTGCTCTCTCATACCTGTCCCTCCATACCTGGAATGCCTTCCCTCCTTCACCTCCATCTTCTTGCCTCCCTGGAATCTTTCAAATCTCAGCTCAAATCTTCCCTTATGTGGAAGCCCCTTCCCATCACTTCTTGCTAACCCCCATCATTAGCCAGACTTTTCTTCTGTGAATACCTCCTACTTACTCTGTATATATCCTGTACATGTATCCAGTTACTTGCATGCTGTCACTCTGGTTGGAATATACGCTCCTTGAACAGGAGATATTTTTTATTTTCTTTGTATCCCCAGGATTTATATTTGTTCAGTCATTTTTCAGTTTTGTTTGATTCTTTGTGACCCCAATTGGAGTTTTTTTGGCAAAGATTTGGCAAAGAGGGGTTTGCTATTTCCTTCTCCAGCTCATTTTACAGATGAGGAAACTGAGGCAAACAGGGGTAAGTGACTTGCTCAGGGTCACACAGCTAGTAAGTGTCTAAGGCCAGACTTGAATTCAGGGAGATGAGTCTTCCTGACTCCAGGGCCACTGCTCTATCCACTGAGACACCTAACTTCCCAATACATTACACACAAGGAATTGCACAGAACAGAGTAATGGATGCCATTATAGATGAATATGAGCAGAACAAAAAGAGGATCCTGTCACATAGCTAGAGTGAGAATTAACCAACAGACAATCTGGGTGCTCATTTGGTATCCATGCAATGGCAAAAAAGACCTTTGACACTTTTGGTGGACTTCCCTGTGGTTTACTGAGAGACAGTTGGCTGACACAGTGGACGGAGTGTCTGGAGTCAGGAAGAACTCAATTCAAATCTATCCTCAGACTAAATTAGATATTGAACCTTTGGCAAGTCACTTCGTATATGTTTGTCTCAGTTTCCTCAACTGTAAAATGGGCATCTCCCTTCCAAGGTGGTTGTGAGGACCAAGAAAATAATTGCAAAGGGCTTAGCATAGTGTCTGGCACATAGTAAACACTAAATAAAAGTGACCTATTATTATTACTATGTTGATAAGGTCCACAAACAAGAGTTACCCAGAGTGGGCAGGCATGGATAGGCTGAGATTCACATCATTATGGGAAATAGTGACATCAGTAAGTTAGAGATCAATTGGTGCACTGCAATTCTTTCCACGTTTAAAACTCAATGATGTTTGTCTTTTCCATATACATATTTGCAAACTGTGTTTCATTGTTTGGCCCAAAGTTTCTCCTACCCCCCTTCACTGAACCAAAAACCATAGATCTAGGTCTGCAAGAGATGTTAGAGGATCTCAATTCAAACTGGTCCTGATGAATCCCAGATTTAATTTCAGGACGTTCCCCAGGGCCAACTAGGTAGGCAAGGAAAGTTGGAGGGGTGAAAATTTAAAACTTTGTGCAACCCTGAACCTCTCCACATTCAATCCCTCTGTAAATCTCAGGCCAAAAGTCACTTGATCCCTCAAACTCCTACAGACTTGATTTTTTTCAAATTCCAGGTGACTTTTAATATCAATTTCAGAGAAGCCACAGACACCCAGAGGGCGCCCTCCCCCATCTAATGAGGGTTGTAAGTGACTCCCTGGAGACGTAGTACCTGAAGGTGGTTCTGACTCAGGGCTCCTGGTAGTCATGTTCTGAGGAAGCCTCTTTGCATTTTCATCCTGTCTTGGTTTCCCAGGAGAGACTGGAGCATCTCTGGAGGTATAGATTTTCTGAAACAACTTAAACAGATCCTGGATGTCATCCTAATTCCCTTAATTGAAAGAGCAGGAGGTTATTTCCATGTGGGTTTAGGGATTTTGATACCCCTTCTTCTGTGAACCCATCTATAGATGCCTCTCTATTCAGGGGGTTGCCCCAAACTGAACCAGGAGCAGCAGGTCAAGGAAATGACACACATAAGAAGCATGCCCCTCCTTGATGTTGGCACCCTGGGACAAACTCCCATTCACCTCATCCTGGTTATCACTCTGCATCTTACATCATTAGCTACCAAAAAGTATCACTTGGGTTTGCCTAGGCTGGAAAAGATCAGATAAAATCCTTGCCTATAGTAAACCCTTCCTCTCACCTTATACTCCCCATCTTTCATCATTGTATTTCTCACTACAAGCTTCAGTCAAATAGATTTCTTCTCTTAGCTGATTTGATCACTCTTAACTTTGTGCTTTTGTGACTATCACTCCCTCCAGATGAAATGCCCCATTTCCCTCTGTTCTTCCAGTCTCTTTCCCCTCCCTCCTCCAAAGCAATTCTTCAGGTTGTCCTCTGCCATGAACCCTTTCTGGATTGAATCCATCTGGCTCTTCTCTCTCCTTTGATCTATGACCCATCATCACTTACAGTCTGTAAGGTATTTCTTTGCACCAGCAGGTACCAGTCCTCCACTGTGTCTACTTCTCCAATGGCTAAGAGATCAAGCTAGAAGCAGAACTGGGGCCAGAGATGATGGGGATAAGATTAGACATGAACGTGCGTGTGTTTGTTCTCTGATTACAAACCAAATAAAATTTATTTTTGATGATTGGTTGCTTTATAGTATTGGTACTAGACCTGTGGTTTCATTCCCACAGGAAACTCTTGAATGAGGAAATTCCTTCTTCCTGTGCTGATCAACCCTTCTCTGCAACTTATGATCTTGGAGAGCTGCTGATGACTCTAAAAGGTTCAATGATTTGTTTAGGGTCACTACAACCTGTATGTGTCAGAGGCAGGATTTGAACTCAGGTCTTCCTGACTCTGAGGTTAACATCCTAACTATGCCCCCATTGCTTCTCTCTGTTACTTTTCCAGGGTTTTTTTTTTAATGTTTTCCACCTAGGACCCCTTTTAGTGTTTTGACAGTGTTTGTTGGCCATTGTGTGACCTGAGGGAATGCACAGTACAAAATGTGCATGCTTTGTGTTCAGAACCAAGTTGAAGTTGGAGGATGCAATGCCAGCAAGCACTGCCTAGAAACACCTTGGATTCATTACCTGTTTGATTTTTAATTAATTTTTGGTTGTTCCTCATTCAGAAACCTTTGACTATTGTCAAATTTTTCACAACCCCACATAGGGTTGTGACCCATAGTTTAAGAAGCACTGCATACTACCCATAAAGGCTCACATGGCATAGAAGATAGGAAGCTAGCCTTGGTGTCAGAAAGAGCTGGGTTCAAATGTTGCCTCTGTACATACTGTCTGTGTGACCTTAGGGAAGTCACCTATCATCCTGGTTTCCTTCTAATGCTGTGAGATACAGGTCTACCAATTTGTTCTTGGTGGGGGGGGAGTTTCCTCAATCAAATCACAAATCAGGACAAAAAAAAATTTGCAATGTATTTTCCTCACTCTAGGTACTATTCTATAAATATTATTGCTTCCAGATTTGCAAAAAGAGTCTCCCCATTCAGTCTTCCTCTCCTCTCATTTAGTACATCATTAAGCCCGACTCTATGTTTCTTGATAGGTGAGAGACAGTGGGCAGGAGGCATAGTGAATAGACCACTCACTTGGAGACAGGAGGACCTGGATTTGAATCTTTCCTCAAGCATTCACTAGCTATGTGACTCTGGGCAAGTGACTTGATCTCTCTATGCCTTGGTTAGTTATCTACAAAATAGAGATAATAGATAGTTATCAGTTGCCTCATTAAGTTGTTGTGAGGATCAAATGAGATAGTATGTACTAGGCACTTTGCAAATACTTAAAATGCTATCTAAACATGTCATCAGGGCGGCTAGGTGGTGCAGTGAACAGAGTACCACATAGGCCCTGGAGTCAGGAGGACCTGAGTTCAAATCCGGCCTCAGCCACTTAACACTTACTAGCTGTGTGACCTTGGGCAATTCACTAAACCCCAATTGTCCTGCCTTCCCCTCTCCAAAAAAAATAACTAAATAAATGTAAGTCATCATAATCATCTTCATCATCATCATCATCAGTTGTTCCTATGACCTTTCTGGAAGTGATTTTCCTATTCTCCTTCAGCACATAGTTAGCTCCTTAATGGATTTTTCCAACCTTTCCATATAATGTAGAAGAGTCCTTTGCCCACCATCATTTCATTATAAATGGTGAGTGAATGAGTGAATGGATGTTTCATCCAGTCAGAAGGAGAGGAGATTGGTAAACCATCAAAAGAACACACCTGACCGGAGTTATTGAACCTCCTGGGAGTGAATGAAATTGAGTGTAGACAAGTACAAGGTAACACACATTCCAAGAACTAGTTTCAGCAACTTGTCCCTGGTATGCTGATGGTTTCTGAATTATTTGTAATCTCTGGGGGAAGGTATCTGTGAATCACTGTGGACAGTTTAATGAAGATGCTTGCTCAGGGTTCAACCACACTCAAAAAAGTGAATGGGTATATGCAGGTGTCCTGGGGAGGCAAGAATCAGAAGACCTCCCCTTAATAACCCAATTTGGGTCACCTCGTTTCATAAAGGACATCATAGAACAGAAACTGGATTAAAGCAGGTGGTGAAACTTACAAGTGGCTAGGGAAAGACCTTTCCTTCCAAACACAGTTACCATCATTCTCCTTACCTGGAAGAGGAGGGGGTACCCTGAGAGTGAGGATTTTACATTTTACCTTTCTTTGTATTCCTGGAACTTGGCACAGTGCCTGGCATTTAGTAAGTGCTAAATAAATATATATTGAATGACTGACTCCCTCATGATGATAATAGTATGTGAAGGAATACACCCTTGGTAAGTGGGACCAAATAAATGAAATAAGGAAGCCTCAGGAGGTGAATGATCCACTCCTGATTTTTTCCCCTGAGGGAAGCAGATATATGGATGAAGCTAAATGGGAAATCATCTGAAGATCATTCTTATTTGACTTTCAGAATGAGTTTTTATCTTTTGAATCTGTCTGGGAATACTCTTTTAAAAATTGAGCCACACTTTGAAGATGTGACTTGGGAGGAGCTGGGAAATGATCCAGTTTCCCCATGCTGGATTCTTACTCAGCTCCTCTCTGCAACATACCCCAGGCTAAGAATAAGCACTTTCCATGCTAGGAATAGGCTTTTCTCTCTTCCAGCTGGATAGAAGGTTTGCTCTCTCTCACATCCTATCTGAAGCAAGGGAGGTGGTTAGTGGCTTGATTTTCAAAGGATTTCTTCCACATGCAGAGTAAATAGAGAGAATTGATTTTGTCAACACAAGAAATGCTTAGGTAGAATGATACTAATAACTCACATTTATATAGTGTTTTAGGGCAGTTACAAAGTGTTCCACAAATGTTATTTCATTGAATTCTCATAGCAGCCTTACACCCCCCCCCCAAGATAGATATCATAATCATTGTTATCATCATCTAATAGATGAGGAGACTGAGCCTCATAGAGATTGTGACTTGCCCAAGGATACAGACCTAGTAAGTGAGAGACCTGGAATTTGAACTGAGGTCTTCTGTATCCAAATCCAAGGTATATATATATATATATATATATATATATATACTATGTCATACTGCCTCCAGCAAACAATATAAAATTTCTCTAAAACAAAATACTTTGGCATGAGCCATCTTCCTCCAAGCAAGGGAGTCAAGCATAACACAACCCGCTTGTGTTATACCTTCTGTATGCAAAGACTGTGGTCTAATGTCTTACCCAAAGTGTCATTGATAGTCATTGATGATGTAACATTGGTGGAGGAAGGCTCCTCACTGGGAGTTACAAGGAGCTGAGAAGCAGGCATTTCTCTACATTGATGGAAGGAATTTACTTCATTGGGGATTCCCTCAACCAAGGAAATTACAGTTCTGATCTATACGTATCTTGTTGTTTAGTTATTTTTCAGTCATGTCTAACTCTTCATGACCCAATTTGGGGTTTCCTTGGCAAAGATATTGGAGAGGTTTGCCATTTCCTTCTCCAGCTCATATTACAGATAAGGAAACTAAGGCAAACAGGATTAAATGACTTACCTAGAATCACGTGGTTAGTAAGTGTCTGAGGCTAGATTCACACTCAGGAAGATGAGTCTTCCTGATTACAAACCTAGTGTTCTATCCATTGTACCATCTAGTTGCATACATATGTATGTATATGTGTGTGTGTGTACATTGTGTATATATATATATATACACACATACACATTGTACATATACATAAAATGTATGTGTGTATATACATATACCCTCACACACATATAATACATATATGCATGCAGAGAGAGAAAGAAGACTCTGGGCAAATCACTTTACCTTGCTTTCCTCAGTTTCCTCATCTGTAAAATGAGCTGGAGAAGGAAATGGCAAACCCCTCCAGTATCTTTGCCAAGAAGACCCCAAATGGGGTCATGAAGAGTCAGATACAGATAATTGACAAAACAACAAACAAAACATATGTGTAAATATATACATGCAAACATACACATACATGTAAGATATATTTACATATATGTATAGTGGTATGGTATATTCAATAGTACAGAGAGGGAAAGCCAGGATAACTTGGTTTCAAGTCCTGTCTCTGACCCCAATGGTTGTGTGACCCTGGGCAAGTCATTTAACTTCCTTGGTGCTCTAGGTAGTTTTTTTAGACTATAAATTTGTAGAGAAGGCACCAACCCATATAAGGGAGTTTTCTCACCAACCAGAACTGTAATTTCATTGATCTAGGGAACTCTCAGTGAGGAACATCCTCCTGCTAATGCAGATGGCTACATGCTCTGCTTTGAGACTTGTCTGAGAGCACTAAGAGTTTAATGATTTACCCAGGGTCACACCACCAGTAAGAATCAGAAGTACGACTTACACACACATACATATATACACATACACTTGCGTGCTATCAGATTTGGAATATCATATTCATGAAAGACTATTCAATGCAAAAGTATAATTCTGGGGCCTACTGAACCTGTTGGTTTGTTTTATATTAAAAAAGTCTTCTAGAAAATAAAAATATACAAATATGTACTTTATTCCAGAATGTGTTGAAAAAGCCTGTCCTAGAGGATACGAGCTGAGGCCTTTTTTTATATGTTTTGTCATCCTTCAAGGGAGAAAAGTCCTCTGAAAAGTGAGGAAGAGAACAAGCTCTGATATGTTTTCAGAACTGTAGGCATACATGTGTTTACTAGCAGTATGGGATAGTCTTTTGTTGGGGGTAGAGCTGGGTGAAAGAGCACTAGCCATTTTTCACTCTGGTTTCCCTTGGCTTCCTTGCCACAGAGAGAAATGAACAGAAATGCTGACTGATTTTTTAAAGCCCTATATTAATACCCTAAGCACTGCTAAACTCTTGTTTTGCCCTGGCAATGAGAGAAAAGGTCAGTGTGGATGCCTGAAATCTGCAAGTAATCCCCACACTGTATCTGAACCACTCCTGCCAAGCTCCTTCCTCACCATCATCACTGTGAATGTGGAGTAGCCCTGAGGAAATGAATTCTGCCTCTGTTCCCATCTCTGTCCCTGCCACCTCTGGTAACAAATGAGAGTGGACAGAAAAGGGACTAAGAAGAGTGGCTTGAGAGAGGACAGGAATCAAGGATCTGATCAGTTGACATTATTTTCATGTTAAAAGACCTTTCATTTCATTAGCATGCATAATTTCTCCACTAAGGCTGATCGTAGTCCCTCCACACCTTAGTGAAAGAGTGATTATTAACCTTTTTGTATGTTATAGGCCCCTTTGGCAGTCTGATGAAGCCTATGGATTCCTCAGAAAAATATTTTAAGTGCACAAAATAAAATATACAGTATTATAAAGGAAACCAATTGCTTTGAAATATGGTTATGAAAATATTAAAAATATATATATATGGACCTGCTGAAATCTATCCACAAACTCCTTAGGGATTTGTGAACCCCAAGTAAAGAACCCTTGCTTTGGCGGATGGTTTCCCAAGTTGGGATGGTCAAAGCAATTCATTAACTGGTGACCAACCTGAAGATTACTGTTCCTTTAATTATCTACTCTTACTTCTCTCTCTCTCTCTCTCTCTCTCTCTCTCTCTCTCTCTCTCTCTCTCACACACACACACACACACACACACACACACACACACACACACACACACAGTGCTGTCTTTCTGTGTTAGGAGTACCAGAATTTGTACTCTGTTGGCTTAGTTTTTAAGAATTCAGCCTTGATACCAAAATGAGCCAATAGAATAAAGCCTTAATAGAGGGGGGATAAATGACAGATCAGAACATTAGCTCCTGCATAATCCAAGGTTGATTCTTCTTTTTTTAAAGGTTGATTATTCTTAAGAATGCATGAAAACCCCATTTAAGACATGTTCATAGGAAATAACTATGACTACAGACTTAACAAGAGAATCTTCTTAGCAGGAATAGAAAATATGGTATATATATATATATATGTATATATACATACACACATATACACATACATACATATACTGTGTATATATACATACATGCATATACAAATATATACACATACACATTCACACACATGTGTATATGTTCTATTACACATGAATATATGTATGTTGTTCAGTCATTTCAGTCATGTCCAATTTTTCATGACCCCATTGGAAGTTTCCTTGGCAAAGATACCAAAGTAGGTTGCCATTTCTTTCTCCAGTTCATTTTACAGATGAGAAAACTAAGGCAAATAGAGTTAAGTGACTTGCTCAGAGTAATACAGCTAGAAAGCATCTGAGGCCAGATTTGAACTCAGGAAGATGAGTCTTCTGACTCCAGACCTGGCAGTCTATCCACTGTGCCACCTAGCTGGCTCGTATGTATGTTTGTATTTGTGTGCACACACGTACATATAATACATATATATGTGAAACATATATACACATACATGAAACTCAGGAATCTATTTTATAGAAAACTTTGTACATGGAAACTTAAGTAGTATTTTATTATATATACAAATGAAGAAATCAATTTTTTCTACATTTTAGAATATGCCACAAACACCTCAAATTACTTAGAAGTAATTTACCCACCTATGTCAGTGTCTCCAATATCAGTGCTTTTTAGTCAGTCAACAGGCATTTATAAAGCAGGGTGGTAAGCTATCCAAGTTCTAGATAGATCAATGGAGAGAGAGAGAGAGAGAGAGAGAGAGAGAGAGAGAGAGAGAGAGAGAGAGAGAGAGAGATGAAAGAAGAATATAACTTAGGTTTCTAACCAAATCTAGAAATCTAGTGATTTTGCATGAGATGCTCATAATTGGTAGAGAAAGCTTTGGAGCCAATCCAATTCTCATATAACTAGGCATGGTCTAACATCATTGAGTCAGCATATTCGCCATTAATGAGAAGAATTTCATTCAAAATGCTTCAAGCTTTTCTGGAAACCTGGGTTACAAGAGAAAGAGAGAGAGAGAGAGAAACAGAGAGAGACAGACAGAGATAGAGAGAGAAAGAGAGAGACAGAGACAGAGAGACACAGAGACAGAGAGACAGAGACAGAAACAGAGAGAGAGAGAGAGAGAGAGAGAGAGAGAGAGAGAGAGAGAGAGAAACAAAGGAAAACAAAGAGATGGGAAGACAGGAAAGAAGAGAACTTGTTTTATACCAGGGTTCTCACTGGTAAAATGTATTGCTGGTATGACTACTTTTCTATGTATTTTCCTCTTATCTTGACTGATCAGTCACTTAGCCAGGCAAGAAGGAGGCTGGCACAGGTCCTCCAAACATCTTCCTGTTTTCTGTTTGTTTGTTTGGTGATTGTCTCCTGCAATCCCATCCTTTTCTCTATTAGATTTTCCTTGACAACCTCCATTCATCTCTCTCACAGCCCTACTGCAAAAGTTAGGCTATTTCTGATTACTTCCTTAGGGAATTCTTTAGTTAGCTCCCAACATCAGAGAAATAAAGGGCCTCATAGGACACAGAGTCTGCAGAGCTCAGGTTGGCACATACCTGGCTAGGCCTCTGGCAAGCCCCATTGACTCACCTGTCCCTGGAGAACACCAAGGCTTCCTGCTTCTAACCTCTTCTCCAGTCCCTAAGAGGAAACAGCAACATCTCAGAGAACAAAGCAGGGCATGGGGCTCTCACTCAGCCACATAAAAGATTCCACTGACATGCCTCCCTTTTCCTGAATAATTCCTTTTCTGTCATCTTGCTTCATTAACTCTCCTAACTGACAAGTTTTTCCTCCATCCAGGCTTTCATTTTCACTTTGAAATGTCTTGTTAGACAAGCCTCAGAGCCCACTGATTTCTTTCCATTTCCTTTTTTTTTAAACCTATTGTGAATAGAATGGTCAGAATTTAAGAATGCTGGGATGCCAACATTTTTTTCCTTATTGAGAATATCATTGTGCGCTATTAGGTGCCCATCAGCAGAACAGGGGAGGTGGGTCTGTTCTATCTGCCAAGGGAATGCAAATTATTTCCCAGGTAAATGACTTACTCCCTTCCACCCCTGCCATTTTTTGCAATAAAAGAATTCGAACACTTGGTTTACTCTTGAAACTGTTCCAAGCCGGTTCCTCTAGGGCTTTTTTCTGTCTTATTTGTGCTTTCCCTTGGGCCCTAATAAAACTGTAGGAACAAAGTTACAAGCCCATCTCTCTTTCTTTGCTTTTAAGAACTATTTCTCTTTGAAACTTTCTGGACAGATTGTAAATGAGATGACCCCGTGGTGTGCTTAAGCAGGCAGCCAAGTGAAGGCATTAAAGCCCTCATTGCTTTAATTAACCACTTTATTACCTTGAACATACAGCTCTCGTAGCTGCTGAAGCTGACCTTGGGTGGGTGGAGAATATTCTAAGTCTGGCTCTCCCCCTTCCTGTGGACACCCCCCAGTAGCTGATATGACCTCAGCCAGATGTTAAGGATGGTGCATCTTTTAGAGCTGGCTTCTTGCTTCCAAGTGCTGCAAAACCAACGCACCAGCCTCACATTAGGAGCTGTCTCACTGTTAGAGGTGCTGTTTGCCTAAGGAGAAATAAAAAGGCGCTCCTGGCCATTTGCCATTGGTGAAGAGTCACTGCAGAAACTCAGAAGTTTTTTGCAACAGCACTGCCAGAGTATTAGCATTCTGCAGGGAAACAACAATGCTTTGGGAAAAAATATGAAAATTGCCAGTCCTCCCTGCCTTTTGAGAGGGGCACAGGCAATAAAATAAATAAATAAATAGTATCCTTAACTTATCAATATCAGAAACATTATTAACACCTCAATTTATCAGAACCTTAAATTAACTGGATTTTTTGACCCTACTATAGTGAGGAAGAGACAGCAAGGAAATAGAGCAGATGTTTTGTTTAAAGAGACAAAAAAATACTTATTTGAATCCTAGCCCCCTCCTCCTGCTATCCTGGTGATCCTGGGCAAGACACTTAATGTCTGTGGGGCCTCAGTTTCCTCACCTGTAAAATGAAAGGCTTCAATTAGATGATCTCTTACATTCCTCCCAGTTTCAAATCTAGGATCCCATGAGCCAAAGCATTCAGGGCTTAGCATCCTGAATACAATGTACCCTGACTGATAGTCCCTACGTTCTACATCAGAAGTGTCAAACACTCCAGCTCACATTGGCCATCATACACCCAAGTGCTCCCTCCAGAACCAGATTAAAGTATAATTGGGAAATATTTAACAATAACAACAAAAAAAACCAGGAAGAGCATAGAACATAGATAATATTAATGTGTAGTTTTCTGAGTCAATATGAGACCTGCAGAGATTCTTATTATGGTTTGTGGCCCTGCCTTTGTATTTGTGGTTGATGTCACTGTTCTATAACTATAATCATAAGACTGTATAATAATAATTGATGTTTATAAGTGACTGGGAAAGCTAGGAGGCACAGTGGATAGAGTGCTGGACCTGAAGTCAGGAAGACTCATTTTCCTGAGTTCAAATTTGGCTTCAGACACTTACTAGCTGTATGACCCTGAGCAAGTCACTTAACTCTGCCTCAGTTTCCTCATCTGTAAAATGAGCTGGAGAAAGAAATGGTAAATCACTCCAATATCACTGCCAAAAAACTCCAAATGGGATCATGAAGAGTCCAACATGGCTGAAACTACTGAACAAAAACAGGTCAGCATATATGGGCAGTTAAGTGATGCAGTGAATAGAATGCCAGGGCTAAAGTTGGGACGATTCATCTTCCTGAATTCAAATCTAGTCTCAGTTACTTACTAGCATCAGAGCCTGGGCAAGTTACTTAGCCCTGTTTGCTTCAGTTTTCTCATCTATAAAATGAACTGGAGAAGGAAATGATGAACAACTGCAGCCTCTCTGCCAACAAAACTCGAAATGGGGTCACGAAGAGTTGGACACAATTGAAACAACTGGACAATAATAAGGGAATGATGATTACATGAATTGTAAGATGCTGAATCATGAAAGAATTGAATTACTCATGCATTTTGAAGAATATTCCATGGCACAGGTTGGAACCAAAACAGTATACTCTTTAAAGAGCGCTAAACAGGGAAAGATGATTAACCAGAACATTCCATTTAATTGAGTCTCACGCCTATTTTATGTGGGACCTTAAAAGACTCTATACAAATTGAATTTTGTAGACCCAAACCTTGCCTTCTAAGAGCTTACTTAACATCTAAAATGGACAGTTGCGATGTGGGAAGAAATGTTAAGGGCATACAATTCAACAATATTTATTAAGTTCCTGATGTTGTAATGAATGCTGGGGCTTACAGTGTTGAAAATTAGCTCAATGCCTTTCCTCAGGAGCTTACATGACAGCACAGAAATGCAAGGGGAGGGGAGGCTGGTTCTTTAGAGAAAATGGTAATACAGGGTAGAATGTAATGGGAATAGGAAGTGATCTGAACAATGTGCTATAAAGAATATTTGAGGAGAGAAAGAACCCATTTATCTACAGAGAAGACTTGACTACTGAGCTCAGCTTGAATCAATCAACAAGCAAATGCCTGCAAACTAGAGACCATGCTAGGAACTGAGTAAACAAAAACCCAGATCCTGCCCTTGAGAATCTTACATTCTAAAGAGATGAAGCATGGATGCATCATGCAGAAAGGCAGAAGGCTGTATTTTAGGATTAAGAACAACTTGCAATCATGTTGGTCTGGATTGGATAGTGTATGAATGGAGAGTGATATGAAATAAGTTTGGAAAGTTAAATTGGAGTTAGATTCTGGTGGACAAGCAGGCAGTTAGATGGTGCAATGGATAAAATGCCAGGCTTGGAATCCGGAAGAGCTGAATTCAAATCCAATCTTGGACATTTACTAGCTGGGCAATTTCATTGCCTCAGTTTCCTCAATTGTAAAATGGGGGAAACAGTAGCACCTACCTCCTAGGGTTGTTGATGAGGATCAAATGAGATAATATTTATAAAGCTTTTTAGCGTGGTTTTTGGCACATAAAAAGTTCTATATAATTGCTTATCCTCTTCCCTTCCTTTCCCCATTGTACCTCAAAAAAGATTATTTTAGCAGCTATGTGAAGGATGGAATGGAAAGAGGGAAGACCTAAGAGAAAGAGCCCAGGATACAACATGAGGACCAGGGCTTGGGTGGTGGACATGTGAGTGCAGAAAAGAGAGACTCTGCAGAGAATTTCTGCAAATATTTATAAGATAATAGATTTGGGGCCATAAGACATCCTAGAGATCATTGAGTCCAACACCCTTATTTTACAGATCAGCTAACAGGTCCAGAGAGGTGAATAACTTGCCTAATAGGAAATAAGTGAAAACTAGGATTTGAATCTGAGTCCTCTGACTCCAAATCTAATGTTGTTTACCCTATATTATCTCATTTTAATCTCAAAATATGTGAAGTAGCTAGTATAAATATATTCTTATCATCATTTTATGGAAAGAGAAACAATTTCCAAAAAACTGTGACTGCCCAAGTAACCAAGGGCAAGTAGGTGGTGCAGTGGATAGAGCACTGGACCTGGGGTCAGGAAGACTCATCTTCCTGAGGTTAAATCCACCCTCAGACACTTACTATCTGTGGAAACCTGAACAAGTCACTTAACCCTGTTGGCTTTGGTGTCCTCATCTATGAAATGAACTGGACAAAGAAATGGCAAACCACTCCTGTATCTTTGCCAAGAAAACCACAAATGGGATCATGAAGAGTAAGACACAACTGAAAAAGACTGAACCGAAAGGTAACCAAGCTAGTATGTAGCAGACCTGAGACTTGAACTTAGAGCTTTTGATTAGGCTGCTTCTCCAAACAAAGAAATAGATCTGTTAAAAAAAAGAAAAAGAAAAGAGCAGAACAGAAAAGAAGCTATAGAGATTAAATAACAGAGTGAAACATTAATGTTACACACAAACAAAAGAATAAGCATATTTTGGAGTGAAGTGGTAAGCAAGGGGCTAGTCCTAGGCTTTCAATATCATGAGCAAACACTACCACTTTTCTTCACTAGTCACAAGATATTCAGGGGGAAAAGGAGTTTCTGTGGGCTATAGAAGGCAGCTTGGCATAGTGGAGAAGAGATACTGCAGGGTTGGAAAAGGGTATGTGTTGTCTCAATTCTTTTAAGATGAAAGGAGAATGAAATCTTTAAACTATAAGCCAGTGGAATCAGTAGAAGGGATCATTAAAGGGATGGTCAGTGAAGATCTAGAAGCAGAAACAGTAATCATAAAAAGTCATCATGCTTTCATCAAGAATAGCTCATGCCAGACTGAACTATCTACAATTTTGATGAACTGGTAGATCAGGGAAATGTAGACACAGCTTATCAAGATTTTAACAAAAAAGAAAATTGAGCCTCTCATGCTATTTTAATGAAAAAGACTGAGTTAAACAATTGCAAAGTTAAGTGGATTTGGACCTGATTGAATGTCTAGACCTAAAGAGTAGTCATCAGTGGTTCAGTCTGACTTTGGGAGGAGCTCTCTAGTGTAAGTACCCTCATGATTGGTGCTGGGATGTGTGCTATTTGACATTTTTATCATGGCTTAGATAAAAGCATAGAGAAGTGAAACTGGATCAATAACTTTCTTTCCCTTTCTTTCCTAGACTGAGCCCCTAGTCATAGACCACACTCTGGAAAAATATTGGTTTTAAATCTCTTCCCATTTCCAGATTCTCCTGATACGGAATCTTCTTGCTGTACTGAATTCTAACAATAATACAGAGTTTAATGATATATTATTATTATCATCACAATTACTGTTTTAAAAGAAAAAGTAAATCTTTGACAATAATAGCTAGTAGTTATGTAGTACTTTAAGGTCTACAAAGTGCTTTACAAACATCTCATTTTATCCTCACAACAGTCTTGGGGGGTTAGGCCCTATTATTATCCTCATCTTAAAAGTTGAAGAAATTTAAACAGGTAGAGGTTAAGTGACTTGACCTGAGATCCTCCTGACTTTGGGTCCAATGCTTTATACACTACCTCCTAGCTGCTTTTTAAAAAATAAAGATAAATAAATGTTTATGAAACAGATGTAAGCCTCCTACCAGGAAACTCCAGGCTTACACCCCCTTCTCAGAAAAGAAAAAGCAAAAGGGGAAGAAAAATGCATAATCATCACCTTGGTGGTGCCCAAGATGCATCTGCCATTTGGACAGGTTTGCAGTCTCTCTCCCATTTCCACTGTGGCTTCACCTAATCTGTCCCCCTTGGAGGTTTCCACATAGTTCTCCTTGCCTTCTTCTTCCATGTTTCCACAAATCCAAAGTGTTAGGAAAGAAAAGTTAATCTTTCGAAATAAAGCCCTCCACCATTCTCCAAGGGCAGCCTCAACTCCCTGGGGAATCATAGAGAGGGATGATGGAAGATCTTTTTCCATCCATCTCTCTGTCTCCTGATCTCATTAGCAATGTCTGGATTTGGTGTGGTCAAGACAATGCTACATTAATAAAAATATGAATGACATATGTCATATACATGTATATATTCACATATATACATAAACATATATTATGAGGTCACAGGCAGATATGATTGAAAAATGACTTAACAACATACATATTATACACACACTTATACATATATATGTATAAAATATTTATGAAACATGGTTTCAATTTCCGCTTAGCTAGATAGCCCTCAGTATGTCTCTATCATATTGTTTTAGATCTTTCCTAAGACATAGTATTACTTTTAATCACAGCAACAATATGATTCATAATGGCACTTTCTTTCCCCATACACTATTACTTTAAGAACTATACACAAAAACTCTGAAGAGTCATGTGTCTCTGAGGCTGAAGATTGAATAATTCCCATTATGTGAAGGTCCCATTCTTGCTCCATAATATTTCCTTCTTGATTCAGTCCTAAATGTGAATTTATAATGATTTATACAGAATTATAGTGAATAAAAAATGATTTCTCTAGCAGTGGTCTAGGTACCAGATGGATTATCACTGTAACAATCCTTATGAAGAACCATGCTTTTTATAAACCAAAGCTCAGATGAGCTCAGAGAGGGAAAGGGAAATGGGAAGAGGAACCAGTGATGGAAGGTTGCCTCAGAATCAGCAGGGGAGATTGGCTAGAGAATGGTAGGAAAACCAGCCTTACCAGATGGGCTCAAATGTCGAGTTTCCATGGTACCCGGTAGTTTCAAGTCAAAGCTATATATAAAAGAATCCAGAGGCATGCAATTCCTATCCAAATAACCTCTGTTCTCCACGCCAACCACACATGTACACAGCTCAGATGATAAAACTCTCTCCTTTTTCAAATTACTTTTTATTATCTAGCAAGTTCTTTGTATTTACTTATTTGTTCACATCTTGCATGCCCCCAGTAGAAATGTAAGCTCCCAGAAGGGAGGAACTATTGGTTTTGTCTTTTTTTTTTAATTTCCAGTGCCTTGCACACATTAGATGCTTAATAAGTGTGTTTTAAATTGAACTTTAAATAGGAAACATAAAAATCAAACTATATAATCCAAAGTTAGGAATTTACTTGGCATTTCTAGTCTAACTGAATGCTATGAATGACTTCAATACTCATACTAGAATGGGGATGAATCCTCACACACAAGCAGGTGCCAATTCAGAGGTCATTTGATAGGTGGATGACGCATCCAGCAGTTCAACATTTGGTGTCCCAACACCCACCTCCCCTATTCCTAGGTGTCTCCATTTATGTAAGTTATCAATAGCAATCTATGGGATATTCATAGCTAGTGTTAATTTAGAGAGTATTAAGCATAATGGAAAGTTTGTCTTTCTGTGTTCTTTTTTAAGGAACTACCATTGCTGGAATGAGGCTTGGATGACAAGACCTGATCTTCCTGTTGGTTTTGGAGGATGGCAAGTGGTGGACAGCACCCCTCAAGAAAACAGTGATGGTAAACTTCAACCCCTTGAGACCCTGCTTCATGACTGATCCTTTATTTGTTCTTAAAATTGCTTTAGTTATTTAAGGAATCGCTGCCCCCAGCAGGCAAAACCAGAATTATTTTTGTTTCTAGTTCTGAATCTCATCTGCCACCTAGTGTCAGAGCCTTGAGCAAGTCAGTTAACATGTCTTGAGCCTCAGTCTCCTAATCTGTAAAGTGGGATTAGTAATACACTAACAAAAGGAGTGCTTTGTAAACCTTAAAGTGCTCTCAAATGAGACATATGTAAAGCATTCTGCAAACTTTGAAGTACTTTATAAATGCTGAATGTTGTTATTATTATTGATAGTAGTAGTTGTAGTAGTAGTAATATTATGGGTATATAGTATTCTATGCCTGTACATGGGGTTATTTTCAAGTTCTTTTTGAAATTCCAGTTTTATTATAAGGTCATAGATTTAGAGCTGGAAAGACCTTAGACATCTGCTAGACCAATCTCTTAATTTTATAGGTAGGCAACCTGAGGCCAAGAGATATTAGAGGCTTGCCAAAATTTACTCAAGTGGTAAAATAAGGATTCAAACCCAACTCCTCAGAACCCAAATCTAGTACTCTTTCCATAGAAACAACCAATTAATTCATGGCTCTTACAGGAAAAGAAAATACAAATCAATCTGATGGAATATCTCTTGCCTTTTTTTTATAAGCTGATAGAAAGGAATAAAGGAAAGGGAAAAAGGAGAGGAGAAAAGAGGAAAGAGGAGAAGAGAGGAGATCTGTGAAAACATTTTAACCTGCCTATTAAATAAATATTTTTCTGCCCTCTTAGGATGAGACCAGTGAAATATCTGATGGTAAAAGGAGCATTAAAAAAACAAATAAAACTATGGATCATCTTTGCAATTCCTGTAAAACTTATAATTTACCATAACTTGATTTTTTAAATAATTTATTTTTTGGAACAATTTATTTCAGACTCTATGTGTGGATGTGGACTAATGGGCATGATGAGTGTTAAAAGGTGATGGGAGCTATGGCCTCCCAGAGATTCTAATTAAACCAGAATAAAGACTTAACCTTTTTTTATTTCACATGAAAATAGGGGTCACAGTAGTATCAAGAAATGTGTATATAAATTCACAAAATTAAATCTCTGCTATAATCCAGACACTGAGCTAGGTACTAAGAAATTCAAATCCAAAGGGTGAAATTCTATGTATGTACGTATATGTATATGTGTATATGTATGTATATAAATATATATGTGTATATATTATACACAAACAGAGGAGAAGCAAATGTAGGGTGATCAACTCAGTATAACACTGGAACATTGGTAATGTCTAAAGTTATATAAATGTATGTGTATATACATATATGTCTCAGCTAAAAATCTCACCTTCTTCAAGGTTTTCCTTATCCCTTTAATGCTAGTACCTTCCCTCTGAGATTACCTTGAATTTTCAAATATACATACATATATAATATACATAGATACGTTAATATGCAATCTGAAATACCTCCAATTATTTCATATATAAAATATATTTATATGTGTACATGTATATGTGTATATATATACATACACACATATACACATGCATGCATACACGCATATATTTAAAATTAGATGAATCTGAGAGGGAAGGCACTAGCATTAAGGGGATAAGGAAAGGCTTCTTGCAGAAGATAAGATTTTGGCTGAGATCTGGAGGACAGAGGAGCCAGGAGGGAGAACTGAGGAGGAAAAGCATTTTGGGCATGGAGATAACCAGTGAAAATGCACACAGTAGACGGTTGAAGTGTCTTCTGTGAGAAACAGCAAAGAGACCAATGTCACCGATTACAGAGAACACAGAGGGGAGAAACATCTGACAAGACTGGGAAGGTAGGAATGGGCCAGGTTATAAAGTGTATCACAGCCATTGGAGTTTATTGTGAATAGGGGAGTACTCGTTAGGAAGATCACTTTGACAGTTGCATGTCAGATGAACTGGAATGAGGAGAGACTTGAGTCAGGAAAACCAACCAACAAGCTATTTCAGTATCCAGGTGTGAGGTGATAAAGATTTCTAACAGGGTGGTGGCAATGTCAGAGGAGAAAGGGATTCCATGTACGAGCGATGTTGTGAAGGTAGAATTGACAGGACTCGGCAACAAATTGGATATGGAGGGTGAGGGAGAGTGAGGAGTCAAGGATGAAAGACACCTTGATAAGTGGAGAGATGATAGTGTCTTCTAAAGTAATAGGAAAGATAGGAAGAGGGGAGAGTTTGGGGGGAAAGATAATGAGTTCGGTTTTGGACATGTCAAGTTGAAGATGTCTGGGAGCTCCTGGTCAGGATGTATAATAGGCAGTTGGAGAAGTGAGATTGGAGGTCAAGAATGAGGTTAGGGCTGGATAAACAGACTGAGGATCATCTGTGTAGAGATGATAATTGAAGAAGTGATAGCAGTATAGGGACAGACGAGCTGTAAGGTAACCAACTTAGTAGAACATTGGCAAGTCTAAGGTCTGAGGAGAAGAGGGCAAAGAAATATACATTTAAATATCACTTGCTATGCATCAGGCACTGTGCTAAGTGCCATCATTTGACGATGATGAGATTTATTCACAAGGAAAAATTCCATAATTCTTCTGTAACTTAGAATATGTGAAAAATGGCAGAGAGAGAGAGAGAGAGAGAGAGAGAGAGAGAAGGTTCAGATCCAGGAAGAAGTTAGGAGGTTGTTACAGCAATTACATTGGTCTGGATGAAAGGCGATAAAGGATTGAATTAGGGTGGTAGTAATGACTATGGAAGGGAGGGGATGACTGCATCTCATATTAAAGAGTCAGAATTCACAGGACTTGGTACCTGATTGTATATGAAGGCTGAGGAAGGGGATGAGTTAAGGGTGACTGTGAGTGAATGGGAGTATCATGGTACCATTTTAATAGTAATAAAGAAAAAAGTTGGGAAGAAGGGCAGGTTTTCCAAACTTTCAAATTTGAGGGGACTTTCCTGAAAAAAGACTCCTGGTTCATACCTTGTCTTTAAATACCTTCCCCAGTCCCTCATAAACCAACCATTGGGAAGGAGGAAAGCATGCTGGGCCAATTAGCACAAAATAAACTAGAAAGTCTTGTCCCATACACACCCAGCTTCAGTATTATGAAGGATGATCTCTCTAATTTCTAGTGTTTCCCTAATGTAACCTGGAGGTAACAAGCTCATCGTTTCCTTTGCTCTCTCACTTAGGGATGTACCGCTGTGGTCCTGCCTCTGTCCAGGCTGTTAAGCATGGCCATGTTTGCTTCCAGTTCGATACACCATTTGTTTTTGCAGAGGTAGGTAAAAGCCTGGGGAAAGGGGGGCAGATCAAGGTATAAGCCGTCCCCTTTCAATAATGTTCCTACCTGCATACTGTACCACATTAGATGCTGTACAATCAGAAAGACAGAGTCTATAGACTATAGGCAGAGTCATAATTGACAGCTCTGAAGCTAGGAGCAAACACATGCTCCTATATAAATATGGAAATCAGTAGGCATGGTGGGTAGATGGCAAGCCTAGGATTCAGGCAGATCTCAGTTCAAGTCTTCCTCTGACTTGACATTTACTAGCTCTGTGACCAGGAGCAAACCATCTAATTTCTCAGTGCCCCCAAGCAATTCTCTAAAACCTCCTGTCATAGAGGAGTTTCAGTCTGCATTAGTGGGGAGACTTTCCTCAGAAATCTGGGAGTTCCCAACATCATCATCATAACTCATATTTATGTAGCACTTTCTTTGTGCCAAGTACTTTAAGAAAAAATATGATGTCATCTGATCTTCACAACTCCAGGAGATAAGTGCTGTTGTTACTCCCATTTTACAGGTGAGAATACAGAGGTAAAGAGAGGTTAAGTGACTTGCCAGGATCACAAAGTTAGTAAATATTTAATATATTGAATTATATATTAACATATAGTTATATATTATATATATATATATAAGTTAATAAATATCTAATATATTGAATTGAGGTCTTCCTGCTTCCAGGCCTACTGCTCAATCCATTGTACATGAGACTAGGAAAAAAAAAATCAAAAACAAAAAACCTATGAAACCATACCATAGGCAAGATATTATTCTAGTTAGTATGGAGGAGAAAAGAGATTCCAAAAGAGTACAAAACTTAGTTATTATCCCCCTGAAGTCTACATTTGAGTTAGTAAACTAAGACATAAATAAAAGTTATATAACAATATGTGGGATGACTATTAGTTTGTGTACTGGGTGTAACCCCTCATTGGCCTGGCTCCTTGTTGCCCCATTGGATTTTGTTCTAATACCTGGTATTGGTCCCCTAAACTAGAATTGAAATTTTCTTGCCAATGTTAACACCTTGACAGAGTGTGAATTTCCTGCCTGGTCCTGGTATTTGTTGCCTAATTGACACTACAGTGATAATAATTGATTGAGTCACAATCAGTTGACATGCTCTTTAAAAGGAAGACAAAGAGACAAAGAACAAAGGGGGAATGACAAGAGCTTGGAGCTTATACAAAGAGAAGTCAGTCAGTCTTCTTGTCCCACCAAGAAGTCAACCATGTGCTTCAGGAACTAACTCTTGGTTGCTCAAGCACCTAGCTTTTTGGAAAGCTCACTTGGGTCTTCCTCTCTAGGGAATTCAGTCTTTGACTTGTTGTACCCCCTATCCTCCCTGCCCTCCTCTCCAGCCCCCCCCCTTTTTTTTAAGCAATCGGGGTTAAGTAACTTGCTCAAGGTTACAGGCCAATTATTTCTGGGTGTGGTGCTAAGTATCTGCCCCCGGATTTGATCCCCAGGTCATCCCACACTGGAGCCGTGCTCTGAGCCAGTGCTCTTACTTGCTGTGCTACCTGGCCACCCTGCTCCAGCCCCTTTTTAAAGGCCAGGTCCCCAGCTAACTCAACCATATAAACTCTCAATTATTGTATCAGTTATTCTCAAAGTGGGGCAAGTACTGAGGACAAGAGAAAATTTACATTTTATCTATGGATTAACCCTGATGCTTTAGTAAGAAGTCAATACCCATGGGAGAAAAAAAATACTCATCAATGAGACAATAAAGATTATAGAGTATCAAAGAGAACTAGGATGAGTGGGGTCTTCAATTTAGAAGAGGAAGGGACCTTAGAGATCAGTACTATACTGCTATTTTGTGTGTGAGGGAAGTGAAGCCCTTGGGGTCAAGAGATTGGCCCAAGGTAGTAAGTAGCAGATCCAGGTTTTGAATGCAGGTCCTCTGACTCCAAATACTCTGTAATCCTTACTGCCAAAAGAACACAAACAAAAACAAAGAATCATTGGAGAGGAGGAACTATGCTGCTGCTAAGGAAAAAGTGCTGAACCTGAGTTCAAATCCCAACTCCACCATTTACTTATTTGTTTGAACTCAGGCAGTTTATTTAACCTCTCTGGGCCTCAGTTTCCTCATCTGTAAAATTAGGAGATTAGGCTAGGGTCCTCTCTAGTACCTTCAAAGCTCTATGATCCTATCTATGACATAATTGACATCCTCAATGCCAGAATATGGGCCTCACTAGTGGAAACAAGACTCAGAACATAATACCTGGGAATACCTAATATATCAGAATTATAATATAAGGGCTGTCATGAGGCAGTGCATGAGGAACTGCCAAATGAGGGGGAGAGATGTAAAGTACCATGATTTTCTAAGAATTCCCATATATCTATGTCCTGTAAAAAAAGGAACTTTGCTGCATTTTCCTCTTTGTGGGCTTCTGTTATAGTTTGCAGGCTCTTCCGAAGGGCAGACATATTTGGAACACTATCTCCATAATGTCACTTTGGACTTTTGTTGATTTACACAAACCTCCTGGGTTTCATTCTTCTAGTTTATGCTGTTATAAGAATCTCTTGATGGAAATCATGCTCTATATTTCACAAATCCTTATATTATTATTATGTTTTATTACCAGAGAGAGGTAGACAGGACTTCCCACCAGGAACAAATTGATTTAATCACTGCTAATGTCAACACACAGTGTCATTATTAAATTCAGATCTTGATTGTTAAGGATGCTGTTAAGATTTGCAAATGAGAATTCCCTCTCTCTCATCCACTGAAGCCCTCAGTAACTATTGGCAGCATTTCTCACTCTGTCTGACAGAGGCCTGAATCTGAGGGCTATCCATTTCTGAGGGATGTTCAGGTGGCTAAAAAGTGAATAGAAAAGCTGCTCAGGGATTCCAAGAAAAGGAACTTCATGGAGATGCGATAATCTTTAAAGAGAACCTCCATGAATTAAACTCTCAACTGAATGTGCTCTTTCCCTTCCCTTCCCTTCCCTTCCCTAGTGTTTCCTTCCCTAGCTTTCACTTTCCTTCCCTTCCCTCCTATAACTTTCTTTTCCCTTCCCTTCCCTTCCCTTCCTTTCCCTTCCCTTCCCTTCCCTTCCCTTCCCTTCCCTTCCCTTCCCTTCCCTTTACTTCCCTAGCCTTCCCTTCCCTTCCCGAACCTTCCCTTCCCTTCTCTTTCCTTCCCTTCACTTCCCTAGCCTTCCCTTCCCTTCCCGAACCTTCCCTTCCCTTCTCTTTCCTTCCCTTCACTTTCCTAGCCTTCCTTTCCCTTTCCTAGCCTTCCTTTTCCTTCCCTCGCCTTCCCTTTCCTTCTTTTCCTTTCCCTTCCCTTCTCTCCTCACTTATGCAGTATTTTAAGGTTTGCAAAAAGTTTTACCAATATTATCTCATTTTATCCTCACAATAACCCTGGGAAGTAGGTGACATTATTATCCACATTTTATAGTTTGAGGCAACTAAATTAGACAGAGGTTAAGTTAAGACTTGTCCAGGGCCACACAGCTAGTAAGTGACCAAAACTGATTTTGAATGGGGGTCTTCCTGACTCCAGAACCAGCCTTCCATCCACTGTGCCACCTACTGAATGACTTGACAAATGTAATTGCTGAGATACTGCTAGAGATCTGTGGAATCTAATACAAAACAAGAGAGATATTGCAGGATTAGAGAAGGGTCAATGTTTCGATTTTCAGATATAAAAAGAGTGGAGCCTGCAAACTGCAAGACAGTGAGCTTAATTTCCATTCCTGAGAAGATTCTAGGAGGCATTTTTCAAAGGATAGTGAGTAAACATCTAGAAAAGAAAGTAATCACCCCAAAAAAGCCTTATCAATAACTAGTCTTCTCAGACAAATTTCATTTCCACTTTTGCAAGGACAATATTAGAAGATCAGGGAAATTCTAGTCATAGCTTCTCTAAATTTTAATAGAACATTTGACAGTATCTCTCATACTGTTCTTTTAGAAAATATTGATAGATAAAGGCTAGATGATACTGTAATGAAGTGGATTTGGCAACAGTAGAGTGGTTAGACCCAAAGTATCATTACTGGTTCAATTTCACTTTGGAAGAGAATTTATAGAGGTGTACCCCTGGGATCTGTGCTTGGAGTTGTGTTGTTCAACATTGTTATGTTCACTTACTTGAATCCAGACATAGAAGTCCTCCTATTCAAATTTGCAGGTACCCCAGTGAGGAGGGATAGCAAGCACTTTGGCTCAGCAACTTAAGGATCTGACAGGCTAGAACAATGGGCCTAATGTGAAATTCTGCACTTAGGTTTGAAAAATTGACATCATAAACACAAGATGGGAGTACATGTGGCTAGATAGCCATTCATCTGAAAAGGATATGTGGCCTTATGGAACTGCAAACTCAGTATGAGTCAATAGTGTGATATGGCAGCCAAAAAAAATTAATGCCATCTTATCAGAAGCATAGTGTTCAGAACAAAAAGGTGATAATCCTTCGGGACAGAATCATAGAGACAATGAGTGTCATATATAGGAGCAATCCATAGGGGCAATAAGTGTCATAAACCCCGAAGAGAGAAACTGTGTCTTATTTTTTTCTTCTAAAACCAATGTGATCCTACTAATTTAGTTCCCAAGTGGCTTTGTGTGTGTGTGTGTGTGTGTGTGTTGGGTGGTAATTGGGTAAAAGAAGAGAAGGGAAGGAAAAAGAAGCTTTGTGAAACATCTTGAAAGAGCATTGGAAATCAGGAAACCCAAAAGGTATAGAGCAAACATTGTTAACAAATAATTTAATTGAATTAATCTTGCTTTGCACCAGCTGTAAATATAGAAAAAATGGGTAGAAACTGCATAGAGGTACACTGCATTTCATCCTTGATGTATAGAAATGTTTCCTAATGCTGAAAATACCCCAGAAGCACAATCTCCTACTTTTGGAGGTAGATTCCCTATTACCAGAGGTCTTGCAGAGAGATTAGATAACCATTTGTCAGGGATATAGTCCAGGGGTTGAACTAGATAGCATCTAAGATCTCTTCCAACTCTGAAAAGCCTTTGATTCTAGTCCCAGATCTATTCCTGAGAAGCTGTGTGACCTGGAACAAGTAATTGAATCTCTCTCCTCCTCACTTATCTGTTAAAATGAGGGGGTTGGACAAAAAAAAATTGAAAGTAAAATTTGTGAAATTATAAAGAATATGCTTGGTTCCATTGAAGATATATGAGAAGACACCTCTCTTTTGACTCTACAGGGGGAAGGTCATAAGCATTTAAGTGCTTCTTATGTAGTAGGCTAAGTACTTTACAAATATCATGTCATTTAATACAATACAACCCTGGGAGGTAGGTGCTATAATTATTTCCATTTTATAGTAAAGGAAACTGAGGCAGACAGAGGTTAAGTGACTTACCCAGAGTCAGATATCCAGCAAGAGATTTGAAATGTCTTCTAGAGTCCAGGTCCAGTGATCTATCCACTATGCCCACCTAGCTGCCTCTCCTTTGTGGAGGTGGGGGTGGGGGAATTCATAGGTGTAAGATATTGCATAAGTCAGATGTTTTTGATACATTGATCAGTTTTGATGATTTTTGTCTTGTTTTCTTAATTCTTTGTTATAAAGCATGACTTTCCTGGATGAGGGAAGAGGAAGGAAAGAGCAAGAAATCTAGGCAATGTACAAATAAAAGAAAAATCTTTTTTTAAAAAATAAAGGGGTTGATGGTCAGATGCTCTATATAAGGTCCCTTCCAGCTCTAACATTCTATCTATAATATAACTTCTGGAGGTAAGCTTTCATGGACCAAACATAGGTCTCGGCAATATGACTAATTAAATTGGTCTTGGGGAGATCTTGGGGACTGGCCATCATTGTTTTGCCAACCCACTTTTGATCCCCCAAATCTTATGGGCCAAACCACAAGCTACAAAAGTTTTGTGTGAGTTACTGCTAGGCTGCTCCTATTCTTGTTTTACAGAAATGATCTCATTGTAGAATATTAGTCTTCCATGAAGGAAGAAAACAAAACAAAACAAAACATGGAAATGTTTAGATTCTGCATTCTGTACCGATGTTGAAAAAAGGACAATATATTGATATGTTAAAGGTGTTGATAAGGAATCTCCATAAATGGACTTCAAAATTATTTAGATAACTATGACTAATAGGAACAAATGTTTTGGTGGCCAAGTCAATAGATGACAGGGTGCTCTCTTCTTTTTTCTTTCCAGGTCAACAGCGATCTTGTGTATATTACAGTCAAGAAAGATGCCACTCATTTGGTTGAAGCTGTTGATAAAACCCACATTGGAAAATTAATCTTGACCAAGGAAATTGGTGGAGATGGAAAGCAGGACATAACTGAAAATTACAAATTCCAAGAAGGTAACTTATTGCAAGTGGCAAAAGGAAGTGCTAGTTGAATGCATGCGTTTGACTTGATCAAATTCTCCCTGATATTTAAGTGTTTATTTGCTGTCCCTGAGGAAATTGATTCAGGGAATCCAGTGGTATTCATAGCATTTTTGTAAGTACTTATTTGTATGGAATCATACATTTTAGAATTGGAAGGTATTTCAAAGGTCATCTCCTCCAACCCTTACCCAAATCGTAAATCCCCTTTACAGTATTGACAAGCGATCATAAAACTTCTACATGAAAACCTCCAGTGGTAGAGAACTCATTCGTCTAAGGCAGACCATTTCATTTGACCTCTTCCTAATCTTGAGAGGTTGATCTTCATGCTTACTGTATATTTACTGTATTACAGCTTCCACCCCTTTGGTCTTTGTTCCATATTCCAGGGCAAATTGAGCAAGGCTCTTTGATAGGTCTCTTAAAGACTACCATGCTCCCTCTCCCAAGTCTTCCCTTCTTCAGGCTAACCATGCCTACTTCCTTCAACAATTGTCATATGATATTGTCTGCAACTGAACAAAATCATCTAGCTGGGACATGCCCAAGAAGGTCCAGTAAGGCTATCACCTTCCTCAGTGCAAACACTCTGTTTCCTTTATTACAGCCTGGGGCCTCATTAGCTCTTTCAGTTGCCACAACTCATTGTTGCCTCATAACTGAGTTTGTGGTTTATTAAAACACCAAAGGAAAAGAAAGCTCCCCTTATGAATTCCCCTGATTTTAAGCACTAATGTGTAGCCTCTGAAAATAAAGTCAGGAGTTCAAGAAAAACACACAGAAAATGACTTTTCACTAGATTTGAGAACTAACTGATTAATTGGTTATAAAGATCTCAGACTCTTAATGAGGCTACCTACATTTAATATCAATAAGGATTTAATTAGTTTTTGCCATGGTTAACTTTACATTTTTGCCAAGTAACAAGTTAATTTTTATTTTGAAGTTGAAAACCATCTTTCCCAGAACTTGCCCTGACCCATTCGCCCTCTAACTCTCTAAATGAAAGAATAAATCTTTATTACAGCTCTAGGATTTCTTGATTGAGACAATGAAAATAGAGAACTTTCTTATGAAATGTTTCCAACTTCTTCTTAGTTCATGTGTGAGGAACTTCCTGCCATTTTAACATGTTGTGAGTGATTGTTAAACCAAAGCACGTAGCTTACAAGATATCAATCTTCTCTTCTGTCTGGGTCAGAAATAGAATATTTTGGCTTGATCCAAGTCAGGTAATTTCTCCTGCTTTCAAAACTCAACCTGAACTTTAGATACAGTTGAAGAAGCTGCAGTTTCCAAGAAAGAAATAGCTTTTTGCCAACTAGCTTTGAAATGCTGACACCTACCTCAATGATCACCTTTGCAGGCAGGCGTAATTAAGTCAGGAGTGGCTTTAAAGTATGAGTTCTTTCTGGTCTAAGGAGAAGTGCTTCTCAGCTGTTCCATGGAGTAATCCATGTTAGAAAATCACCATTTTTAGAATCTCTTTTCCTGCGTAGTGGAGGAGCAATTTCACTATGTGTATTGACAAGTGAAGCCTTTTATTTTCCTTTCAACAATTTCCTATAACTGTAGACCAAGTGCTACTTGAATTTTGCAGATGGTCTACAAATGTTGTATACTGGAGTATAGAATACATCCAGAAGGAGCCATAAACCCTGCCTGACTCTGAGAAAAATGTGGATCTTCTCCCCACTGGTGCTCCCTCCCCTCTACACAATTTCAGAACTCCCATCTGCTTATTGATTGCTTGGCTCAACGGGTCTTAGGGGTGGTCATGCTTCCCAGAACCACCAGGAAATTCCTGAAACACATGCTTTCAAAGTTGTAACTAGGGAAGAATGACTGGGGCTTACTCCTAGGGCACCTGGATTTAGAGGGCATAATATTTTTTAAAATTATTTTTAAAGTGTGCAATTGTTAAATTTGTTACATTTAAGATTTGACAGCACTAGTACCCCTTCTGTGCTATGGAAACAACTAGTGTCAACACCTAATTAGCTAGAATAATTAGTTAAAATACAAAGCTACCATTCTATGCTTCTATCCTCCATGCTACTAGTAAGTGAATGACTCCCTAGCCTGACCTGCCTTGTTCCCCCAAGGCAATGGTCTTGTGTCTCATGTTACCCTCAGATCTCTCTTTCAGGAGTTGCTATCTAGTATCTCTAATCCTACAGGATTGCATGCATCCTGGTGCTGGCCATATTGACAATATCTAGTTTCAAGGTCTCTTTCCCTAGACCGGTGTATCAGGGTCTCTCCTCACATCGTTCTAGTGTCCTGGGGTCTTCCCACTTACTCAACTAAACTGGTTTTAATTACTTCTTATATTACTTTGATAAGGTGAATTATAAAGTTGCTTTGAAGGCCTGTTTCATGCTGCTTTCCCCAGATGTCAAAGTACTAGAATGGTAACTGGCTAGTCATTTCAGTTGTGTCTGACTCTTTGTGAGCCTTGTGGGATTTTCTTGGCAAAGATAAGAGAGTGATTTACCATTTCCTTCTCCAGGTCATTTTACGGATGAGGAAACTAAGGCAAACAAGGCTAAATGACCTACCTAGGGTCACACAACTAATAAGTGTCTGAGGCCGGATTTGAACTCAGGTCTGCTTTACTGCTGGCTTGGTTCTCTGTCCACTGTACCAACCAGCTGCCCCGCCAAAGTATTAGACAGCTCTACTTCATTTGTCTTGTTGGGGGGTTTTCTATAGGGCAGGCTGGTGATTCCAACTCTCTTTTAATTCCCCACTGAAGCTGTACTGCTAACAACACAAATCTTGTCTTTGTTCATTTACCCTTCTTTCCACCTGTCACACCAACATCTACTTCCAAAACCAAAATAATGAAGATAGCTAGCATTTATATTGCACTTTGAGGTTTGCAAACTGCTTTACACATATGATCTCATTTCATCCTCACAAAACCCTGCTACTTATCTCCTCTTTACAGATAAAGAAACTGAGGTAGACAGAGGTTAGGTGACTTATCCCAGGTCATACAACTGGTAAATGTCTGGGGCTATATTTTAACCCGGTCCTCTTAACTTAAAGTTTCAGGGCTCTATCTGCAGTGCCACCTGGTTACCCTGCCCAGTTATTTTTAGCTTTTCTCCTCTCCAGTTTGATCTGATCCCTACCAGGAATGATAATAGCTAATTTGGAGTTACTTTTTTTCTATATTAGCATAGATAAAGCATTTCATTGACCTGTGATATTTTAATTCCTCATCTCCTAGTAAATGAAATAAATATGCTTATTTGATGGTGCTATAAATGGATGCCAACTTCCCAGATTCATTTGATCTATTCTGCAATTATTTTTATCTGAGCACCCATGAAAAGACTTCCAGGTGTGTCTTTATACCATATGCTGGCATGTTCCATGAACTTGCCAGAATCAGTGGGGTAGCCAGAACCAAAGCAGATTTTACATATTGTCTAGTCCAAACACATTACTTCACAAGTAAGAAAATAGAGACCCAGGGAGGTTCCATGACCTCCCTAAGGTCATACACATCATAAGATCATCAGAGCATAGAGTAAGAGCTGGGAGACATCCTAGAGGTTATCTGGTCCTATCTCCTCAATTTTCAGATGAAAAAACTCCACCTCCATCCTCTCACCTAGGCCAGAGCTGCATTTCCAACTTCCTGATAGTTGTATTAACCTGGTTAGCCTACTACCACTTCAGCCTCAATAGGCTGACGCCTAAGTTCATTATCTTTCCCCCTAAATTAGTCCCTCCTCCAACTTCTCTTTCGTTTGTTAATGGCAACATAATGCCCACACTCAGAATCTTGGAATCATCTTTGATTCTCTTCTTCCTCATAAGCCACACGTCAAATCAATCAGCAAATTCTTCCATTTTTAATTCCACTCATAATACTTTAACTTGAATTTTAACTTCTTATCAATTCCCATGATAACTGCCATAGTCTAGGTGCTCATCTCTAACCTAGACTACTGTAATAGTCACTTAACTGGCCTCCAAGCCTTCACTGTATTCCCTCAGTAACCCATCCTCTGCGCTAATACCTTAGTAATTCCTTAATACACAACAAATATGATTCCCCTCTTCTGCTAAAAAACCTTCAGTGGCCCACGATTTTTCAAAAATAAAAATAGCATTAACATGGTATTCAAAGCTCTATGTAATCTTACTCTCACCTACTTATCTATCCTTATTTCATATTATTTCCCTTTTGTGGACTCTTGCTTTCCAGCTATGAGCACCTAAGTGGCACAGAGGGGCAAAGGGCTTAGAATAAGAAAAACTCGTGTTTCTGATTTAAAATCTGGCCTGAGACATTTACTAGCTGTGTAAACCTGGGCCAGTCACTTAACCCTGTTTGCCTCAATTTCCTCATCTGTAAAATAAGCTGGAGAAAGAAATGGAAAACATTCCAACATCTTTGCCAAGAAAACCCCAAATGGGGTCATGAAGAGTCAGACACAACTGAAAAATAACAAATATTCCAACTAGCCTAGTACAGGTCAGTCTCAATTAGCTCTAATAATGGATCCCATGAAGTGGTGGCATGTCTTAGAATTTGTTCTATTTTAAGTTATAGTTGTAGAAAATGTGTTCAATTATTAAAGCCCAAGAGAAATATGCAGCGCCAATTTGAATAATGCTGCCACTGCATGGGACTCACTAATTTACACACTAATCAGGATCTGTATTATAAGGATGATTCATGGGGAATGGGACAGGGGCTTCCACTGCTTGCTAAAGGATGTGCTACAGGGATGACCCCTATTGCACTAGATTTCAACTCTTGCTCATCCTGCCCTCTCATGTCTCCTTGCCTCAGTTTACATTGTTCCCCAAGCCTAGAACAGAATCCTTCCCGATCTCTGTCTGTGAATGTCCCAACCAATAAAATAAAGCAGTCATGACTGCTACTTAAATATATAACCCCCCCAAAAAACATATGGTAAATAAAACAGCTTTAATTTAAATACAAGGAAGATCAGTAAAAACATTTGTCTAGCACTTTATGGTATTCGAAGCATCTTCACAAACATTACCTTACTTGATCCTGTCCAAGAAGACAAATGCAACAGTAATTCAGGGATCTGCCATTTTGTTGGGAGATTACCTCCACTGACTCATTTTGCAACTGCCCCATCATTTGATGGATTGTCTTCAAGAGCTGCTATGCCAAGTTGCAAAGTAAAACAAAGGTGATAATGTCCCTGCATTGTCATGTGCTAGAAACGATGCTCTCACCATGCCATGAGCAGCCAAGGGTGCTGTATAAACTGCTCCAGGGGATGTTTTGCCTGCTAGCATTCTCCTGTAATCCTTCTCTTGCCAGAGAGCAGCCAAACGTGCTCACTAGCTCCTCGGTCATTATCACTATTATTGTCAGGTAGAAGAGAGACTTGCCCTAGAAACTACTCTGATGTATGGGGCTAAAAAACCTGTTGACACAGAAGGCATCCATTAGTTCAAGGCTGATATTGACATGGACTTTGAGATAGAAAAGGCTGTACTTGGAAAAGACTTCAAAATCACCATCACTTTCTGGAACAGCACCTCTAGATGTTACACAGCTACGGCTTATCTCTCTGGTAATATCGTCTTCTATACAGGTGTTGCAAAGTAGGAATTCAAGAATCAGTTGTTATTTATTGTTCAGTCATTTCAGTCCTGTCCAAATCTTTGTAACCCCACCTGGGGTTTTCTTGACAGCAGTACTGGAGTGGCTTGTCATTGCCTTCTCTGGTTCGTTTGATAAGATGAGGAAACTAAGGCAAACAGGGTTAAGTGACTTGCTCAGGGTCACACAGTTAGTAAGTGTCTGAGGACAGATTTGAACTCAGGAAGATTAGTTTTCCTGACTCCAGGCTTTGCACTCTATTCACTGCCCTTTTTTAGGTAGTTTACTCATTCCTAAATTATTCTATTAATGGTTGTATTTTGGGAATACTACAATGTATCAATGCACCAAGTATTGTATATGAGTGGTGTCAAATTCAAATAGAAGCAGAAATCTCTAGGTCAATATTGACTTAGAAAACTACAAATTAACATTACTTGTATTGTGTTTTTGTTTATTTTGTCAAACATTTCTCAGTTATATTTTCATCTGGTTCCTCTGTGGTTGGGAGTTCTGTGGGCCAATTGCAGTTTGGGTTTTATACCTGTTTTACATAAGAGTTACTATTCTTATTCTTCTGAATTCCTTGTACCATACACTGCCACCTTGCAAAGTATCCTGGTATGCCACAAAGCTTTTAAAAATACGATCACCAACATTTAGTGGTACTCATCAGACTAATTGTTCTAAATGTACACCAGTTCCCATGAAAGACAACCAATCTTCTAATAACTGAATAGCCATAGGAGCCCTTTAAACTAATAACCACAGTGTTCTACAATATTCAGCAATGTTAAATGTAGACTAGCAGCAGAATGATGTATATGAGAGAAGAGAGGGAAGTAGGGAGGGAGAGAGACAGAGTCAGAGAGAAATAGAGAGACAGAGAGGAAGGGAGAAATGGAGGGAGAGAGGGAGAGGAAGAGAGTTGGCTTTGAAGTCAAGGAGATCTGGGCTCAAGTCTCATCTGTTATACTTACTTAACCTCTCAATGCTGTAAACAGCTATCTAAGAAAGTGTCCATCTGCCTTGGTGAAAGGACTTTCCTCACCTAGGACAAAGAAATAACACATCAAATCCCTAGTTCCCCATAAACAGTGATACATCAATGGCATTTTGACACGTAAGAGTCTAATAGTTACAGTAAAACAATTGATTTGATCTATAAAAGTCAAATCAGAAAACCCTGCTGTACAAACACAGCCTAGGAAAGGTAACACATTTTTTAAAAAGAGAAAATCTTTAGTGGCTTCCAGTAGTACCTTTTGGGTGTCCAGCATAAAGATCCGAGATGAGCCCTTCAAATGTACTCTAGTTTTTTGGGCCCTCAGAAAGAGAGCCCAAGTTTGAGAGACTCTGAGGATCAACAACCACTCAAAAAACATAGTCCATGATTCCACCCCACTCACCAGAATGTGTTTCTTTTATGGGACCAACTAGAAGATGACTTAATTCAAAGCAAAATCCCATGGATAAGATCTCCCCAACATGGCTACCCATGGCTACCCTCTCCTACAGGTTGCCATATCATCTTTGGAGGAGGAGAACACATACAGGGAACATATGTGAAGAGCAAAGAAATAGGAAAGAAAGGAGAATGTCAGGAGTAGGAGAAAGGTAATGTCTCTGAGGGAGAAGCGGAAGGAAGAGTCCTTTAAAAATGCTCTGCTAGAGCCAAGCAGTAAAAAATTGGACTACATTCAGAAGTAGAGCTCTAACTAGGGTGGGGTAGCTAGGGCTTTTCTCTAGGTCACCCACTTTAGAGTGTGCTTTCAAAGTCCTTCAGTAGCAGGATCAGCAGCATAGAAACAGTGGAGCTACATGCCTAATTAACAAGAATAATTAGTTAAAATAAGAAATGACAAGATTTGATCTCCTCCCCTACCCTTCCCTGCTTCCCCTGACCCCACATGGCGACCTTTCCCAGAGTTTCTGTCTCCCCATCCCTGGGGTGGTGTCCTGTTGCCCCTTCTCACCTTTTCCTGCTTACCCTAAATGCATCTTTTGTATTTGCCCCAGGTACAAAAATTCATAATTAGGCTTTGGTTCAGAAGAATAGAGCTAAGTTTTAGTAGCTTCATGTTTCCTACTTTTCAAATGCCAAAAATAGCAGTAAAGAAACACATCTTGAAGAAACTTCTAGTGTATTTCCAGAATTCAGCCCCCAGACAGATGGATAAATTGATTAAATAAATATCTGGGCCTCTATAACTGTTCATTATTTTGGGTTCTTTTCCTTTAGGCAAAGAAGAAGAGAGACTTGCCCTAGAAACTGCTCTGATGTATGGGGCTAAAAAGCCTCTTGACACAGAGGGCATCCATCAGTTCAAGGCTGATATTGACATGGACTTTGAGGTAGAAAAGGCTGTACTTGGAAAAGACTTCAAAGTCACCATCACTTTCCGGAACAGCACCTCTAGACGTTACACAGCTACGGCTTATCTCTCTGGCAATATCGTCTTCTATACAGGTGTTGCAAAGTCGGAATTCAAGAATCATTCCTTCGATGTGAAATTGGACCCCTACTCTTGTAAGTTGGGGAGATTTTTTCTCAAATTTCTGAGTCCCAAATTTTCTTTCTTTCTTCCTTTCTTCTTCCCTCATTGGTGATGGTCCTCACCACCTGCTTTCTTAGAGCATAGACACAAGGGCATCAGGAAGAGAGCTTGCTCATGTGCTGTCTAGATCAGCCTCCTTGGTCTTCTCAATCTCCAACAGAAAGGAATGAAAATTCAAATATTCTACCTCAAGAATTCTGTGAGCCGATGATAGATTAGGTATCTCCAGGGGATTAGTAAATTTCTCTAGAGAATCTCTTTGCCCACTTAGGAAAGGAGGTATGTCTAATGGAGACCTTTGGAAGAGTCTCAACTCTGGTGAACAATTTGGTTTTTGAAGGGCATAATGAGAATTGAAGTTTGATCTCCTTCCCCCCTAAAAAAAAATGAGTTTGGGAGGAAGGCTCAGAATCTGATGATTTCACTAGTGTGGGAACTCCCTCCACAAATTCAGATATGCAGTTCCCCTGCCACTTGTAATTGTTGAAAGTTACCTGGGGCATGAAGTTAAATGACTTGCCCATGGTCAAAGTCTAGTATGTGACAGAGGTGAAGCTTTTTTGTCACTTTGTTTTGGATGTTTTATTTTCCCCCTAACTACATGTAAAAAGAATTTTAACATTAATTTTTTAAACATTTTGAGTTCCAAATTCTCTTCTTCCCTCCCTCCCCTGGAGATGGTAAGCAGTTTTATATAGGTTATTAAGGTATAATCATGCAAAACCTAGTTCCATATAAGTCATGTTGTGAAAGAGGATACAGACCAAAAAACAATCTGCAAAAAAAGTGAAAAATAGTATGCTTCAATCTGCATTTAGACTCCATCAGTTTTTTTCTCTAGATGTGAATAGCATTTTTGATCATAAATCCTTTGGAATTGTCTTAGGTCATTGTATTGCTGAGAATAGCTAAGTTATTCACAATTGATCATTGTACGGTATCGCTGTTACTGCGTACAATGTTCTCCTGTTCTGCTCACTTCACTTTGCATCAGTTCATGTGAGTCTTTCTAGCTTTTTCTGAAATCATCCTGCTTGTCATTTCTTATAGCACAATAGTATTCCATCACAATAATATACCACAACTTGCTCAGTTATTCCCCAATTGGCGGGCATCCCTTCAATTTCCAATTCTTTGCCACTACAAAAAAAAAATTGCTATAAATATTTTTGCACAAATAGGTCCTTCCCCTCCCCTCTTTTAAAAGCTCTTTGGGTTACAGACCTAGTAGCAGTATTGCTGGATCAAAAGATACACACAATTTTATAGCAATTTTCATCATAAGTCCTTCAGAATTGTTTTGGATCAGAAAATGATGTTTCAGACATGGCTCTGCTGCTTCATACCACTTTGAGTTCTTCTTTCTTATCCCTGACCTCTCCCACCCCGTTTTTCTTATATACCCTCCTGAGTGTTTTCACTATGGGAAAATCCAGAATCTTATCCATCAGGGCTGTCATACACCATCTTGAATTTGAAGCTGAAATTTTGGCAATGACATTTCCTCAAGCATGGTATTTGATATGCTATTGGGAAATGTATCCTCTTGCAAAATAAGCATAACATTCAAGGCAGTGTTGTGCAGTGGATAGTGCACTGGCTTAAAGTCAGGAGACAGTCACTTTGAATTACGATTCAGACACTATCTTGTGACCTTGGCCAAGTCACTTAATCTCTCTGGGCCTTAGTTTCGTTTGATGGCCTCTAAGCCACCTTCCCACTCTAAATCTATGATCCCATGATCCTGTGGAACCAAAGCCTGAGTCAGGACATGTAGGCTTAGTTGTTAGACATGCTAGAAGGGACTAGAAGCAGGTTGGGTTCATTAAGACCCAATTTTTCATTCAGTTGGTAGCCTGAAAAATAGCTGTACAGGTAACCTGAAAGGATGACTGAAGGCCCTAATTCATGTTCAGGGAGTGGCTTAATTACCTGTAAGAATCTATCATTCTTTATTTTGTGGGCATGGAATTTGGTAGTAGCCACACCCTGCAGTCTTTGTCTCAGGTTTCAAAATCAATATCTTAGAGGGAATGTGGTTGTCACTTTGTCTGTTCAGTCCTGTCCAACTCTTTGTGACCTCTTTTGGGGTTTTCTTGGCAGAGACACTAGAGTAGTTTGCCATTTCTTTCTCCAGTTCTCCAGCAGAGGAAGCTGAGATAAACAGTGTTTATCTCAGGGGCTCATAGCTAGGAAGTGTCTGAGGTCATATTTGAACTCGGGTCTTCCTGACTCTAGGCCCAGCATTATATCGACTGCATCACCTAGCTGCTGTAGTCTATAAATCAGCAGCTCCAGCTACCTGTTCAAAATTGAAGAGGAAGATTTTAAAATTTACCAGCAGAAGTCCTAGGCTCCTACAATACAGGAAACTCTGAAAGATTCCCTTGGATGTTGTAGAAAGCCCTACAGGTGTCATTGGTCTCCTATACTCAGAAGAGAAAAAATAATTTCTTAATTATTAATGAAGAAAAATATTTTGGATCCCTGTTATTCTATGCATGTAAAGAACTCAAGATAGGGTAAAAAGGCTGCCAAGTTATAAAATACTTTAGTGAAGTATAATGAGACTGGTACCTGTTCTGGGTAAAATTGTATGGTAAATAAAGCTGACCTTTTATGGTCTAGTTGCTTATTACATGTTTACCTAATTTGAGTCCCCATCTATTCTACTGATACCTCTTTCCAGGATACTACAATGGAAAGAAAATTGACTTTAGAGTTAGAGGTTCTGGGTTCAAATCCCAGGTCTGCTAATCAATATTTGTGTGACCCTGATCAAATCATTTAGTCATTTTGGGGACCTGATCCTCTTCTGTCAAATGAGGAAGGTTACATTGGGCAGCCTTTATGGTCCTTTCTAACTCTAAATACCTTGTTAGTTGTTGTTGTTCAGTCACAGCTGACCCTTTGTGACCTCATTTGGGGTTTTCTTTACAAAGATACTTGAGTGGTTTATCATTTCCTTCTCCAGCTCATTTTACAATGAGGGACCTGAGACAAACAGTGTTAACTTACCCAGGGTCCTACAGCTAGTATGTGTCTAAAGCTAGTTTTGAACTCAAGTCTTCCTGACTCCAGTCCGGTACTCTATCCACTGTGCCATCTAGCTGCCACCATCTAAACATGGCATACAGAAGTAAAAACAGTACTCTGGATGCGATCTAGTTGGAGCAGATAGAAGGAGACTCCCACCTCCTTTGTCCTAAACACTAAGCTCCTAAGACTAAATTAAATTTGGGAGCTATTACATCATACCATTGGCTTATATGATGCTCGTAGCCCACAAAAAAAGAAGAAACACCTGTCTTTTTCATACAAACTGTTGTCTAGTCACATCTTCCCCATCTTTTGCCTGTATAGTTCATTTTGTAATCCAATTATAGGACTTAACATTTATCCCTATTAAATCTCATCCTAGACTCAGCAGATTATGCTAGCCTGCCAAGGTCATATGTCCTGATTCTGTTGAGCATGTTAGTTCTCCCTCCCAGAATAATATCACCCCCAAATTTGATAGATGTGATTTCTATCATCATCCTAGTTGTTGATTTAAAAAAAAATTTGAAGAGCATTACATTCAAGAAGCCAATACTAGGTTGGGAAAGGTATCTTCGCACAAGAACTTTAACAAGCAGGTCAAAGACAGGTATTTTTCAATCTGTTGAAATAAAAGTTTCCCTACTGGAATTGAATGCATGCTTTCCAGATTGATGATTAAAGGGAATGTGTGGGCTGGAATCAGCTTGGAGGATCTGAATAACTTAAACCTTCCAGTGCCTTCAAAGGTGCTATCATTTCAACTTGGCTATATTTAGTTTTCTTTACTTTGGGGAAAGGAGGCAAGACAGCTCAGGTCTGTGTCTCCCCTGGCTTTCCCCAGGCACAGTAAATGATATTGGCAGCAACCCAGCTCTACCAATAGTACAGTGGAGTTCTATTACTCTTTCTCTTGCCATGATTAATAAACTTTATCTGGAACAATTTCTTGTTCAGTAGCAAAATACAGCAGTTACATAACATGCTATTTCAGGAATACTGTTCTCCTGGGCTCTGAAACTGAACCCAGGTTCTGTAGTCCTGCAATTTAGGTGACCCTTTAGCTACCACTCAAGGAGTGAAAAGGTCTTGGCCCTCAGATTATCGAAGATAAGAAGAAACCAGGGATATCCCCAAAGCCTGAAATCTGGCCAAACAGTCCACATCAGGAAAACTAGGAGAATTTTTATCATTATTATTATGACTAGAGCTAGCCCTAGGCAAGATATTTCTTCTGTAGATCCTTTCATTTTGCCATTTCATCAGCCAGCAGTCTGGTATATCAGCTTCCTTGGTAATGGGCCAGCTTAGAGTATAGTTTAGGGGCTGAATGCCTGGAGCCTGGACTCCATTCACCACTCTTGGCTTTGGAGGTACCTTAGTTGGAAAACTGATAAAGGAGCCTAGGAGTAAGCATGGTTAAGGCAAGATCAAAGCTAGAAGGAAATCCAGACCCTGGTCACCATACTAGGAGGAAAGATTATATCCTTAGAGGGTTCAGAATGGAGTCAGAGCTACTCCATAGCAGAACAAGGAAGCTGGGTATAGAATACCAGGTCCAGAGTCCAGAAAAGCTGAGTTCAAATCCAGCCTCAGACATTTAGTAGCTCTGTGACCTTGGGCAAGTCTCTTAACTTTTGTCTGCTTCTGTTTCCTCATCTGTAAAATGGGAATAATAATAGCACCTAACACCGTGGGTTGTTGTAAGGATGAAATGAGATAGTAATTGTAAGTTCTTCACCCAGTGACTGACACATAGTAATCACTATATAAATGTTAGCTAGTAACAGTAGTAGTAGTAGTAGTAGTAGTAGCTTCCTCTTTAGCCTGGAACTCTGAAGGTTTATATGATATGCACAGTGGTATGGGGTGTGTCCTCAGGTATGAAGAAATTACAAGTCTGACTTGCTCTTCCAAGACAGAAATCTCCTATGATTTCTCTAGGGATAAGTGTTGTGGCCTCTGGCCCATCCCCTAGGTTTGCCGCTGCCCCTACCCCAAGGAGGGCTCATGACATCTTAGCCTAGAGAATCCTGTGCCCTTCAGTTCCTGAGCTCTTCTTTATTTTTCTCCTCCACCCATCTCTTACCTTCACTGGTCACTTCACTGAAAGGTTTGTCCCTGGAACTTCCCACAGTTCAGAATCCCCAAGTCATTACCCAATACCGATTGCTGCTCAATATAGCTAAAAAAGAAAAAAAAAAAAGATTTGCTGGAGCTGGAGCTCAAATTACCAGTCAGGGGATTTCTTTCCTTCGATCATTTTCATTGAAGAGCACAGTGAAGGATCTTTGGAAGAAGCAGAGTGATGAGCAGGGAAATGATGGGGGAAGAATGAGTGAATCAATTGCCTTCTTGTACTCTGCCTGCAGGTTTACCATAGGTGACGGTCTGGCCTGAATAGCTCAACACTGGCAGGCTAAAGGTTTTGCAGCCTTGTATAGTGAGACACAGAGTGGGTTCTCCCCAGGAGGGTTTTTACAGGCTTGGGTAGCCAGGAATCCTCTTTACCTAATTTTCTCTAGGAGCTTGAGACCTGAGAATGGCAAAGAAAGTGAGAAAGAGAAAAAAAAACCAATGCAACTGAATATAGTTCAGTTACTTATCATCAGACAGGTGAAATAAGCAGTTACCTACGTAGTCTAATTTAAAGGTTGCCGGCAGTTCCATATACCCCAAAATATCTCCCTCCCAAGGGCTTATCATGGATCCCTGAAATCCATTAGAGACTGGCTAAATATGGTTCTATCCCTGAATAGGGCATAGTCATTAATATCCCAGGGTTCATTTTATAAGATTGTTTTCTCTGTGGAAGGAAAGACTGGAGTCAACATAAAACCATTCAGTTCTTAGGAGGTAGGTGATGACAGGGAGGAAGAGAGCAGAGAGACAAGGAACCACCAAAGAGAATCATCGCCTATTTTATTATTTTGTAGATGGCCACCCAGGCCACAGTCTGCATGAGATCTTTTTGATTCCTAGAGAGGTATACCAGCCTAGGACTCCTTCTTTACACCCCAATATTCCATACTATGCCATGGAGGATATCTGAAATCCCCTTAATAGCATCCCTAGTTAAAGCTACTTTCAGTTCAGCAATTCAACAAAAAAGTTGCCTGGACCAAAGTAAGTAGGTTTTTGTTTTTGTTTTGGGGGGGGGGCTTTTTTTCTAGGGGGAAAGGCAGGGCAATTGCAATTAAGTGACTTGCCCAAGGTCACACAGATAGTGTTAAGTGTCTGAGGCCGGATTTGAACTCAGGTACTCCTGACTCTAGGGCCAGCGCTAGATTCACTAGATTCACTAGATTAGCTGCCCCCAAAGTGTTTAATAAATCCACTTCCTTCCTTCTTTCCTTCTTTTTTCCTTATCTTCCTTTTTCCTTTCCTCCTTCCTTTCTTTCTCTTTTCCTTCCTTTCTCTTCCTTCCTTTCCACCTTTCTTCCCTTCTCACTTACCTCCTCCCTTCCTTCATTTCTCTCTCTTACTTTCTTCTTTCCTTCCTTCCTTTCTCTTTCTTCCTTGTACTAAGTGTCTTCTATGTGCAAAGCACTATGAATTAAAAGCCCTTCTCATTGAAGATGGCCAAGAGGACATCCTTTGGGGGAAATAAAAAGAATAATTGCATTGTGATTATCATTTGACAAAATCCAGTGAGCCTTTACAAGTTATCATCTTTTAGTCATTTCACTGAGGACCACTGGACCAAATGCACACTACTCCTCCCAGTTGACTTTCTCTTCTCTTTGTCCCCACGTCTGTTGCAGTCCCAACCTGTTATGTTGTTATTGGAAAGCTAGATTACATTGAGAAAGCAACAGGCCTTCTTTCTGGTTTCACTCTTTCACATGTTTGCTTTTCTTCCTGGCCAGTTAAAAATGAGGAGGTGCAAATCAAAGCTGGCGAGTACATGGGCCAGCTGCTGGAACAGGGTGCACTCCATTTCTTCGTCTCTGCTCGGATCAATGAGACCAGCAAGATTCTCGCCATGCAGAAATCAACTGTACTGCATATCCCTACAGTGAATCTCAAGGTCAGTTCCATCAATTCCAAAGAGGGGCAAGACCGACCAATGCATGCCCTAGTTCTTTGAGAAGTTGGGCATTCATTGATGCCAACTGGGCGTCAGTAACAAGTGAGCCCTGTGTGTGTGTTCCTTATTGCTCTAAAACCTGAGCCAGACTCTTCTGTTCTTTGAAAGAAATAAACAGCACTATATATAGTCACACAGACATTTCTCCAGATATAAATATGTAGCTATAGCTGGAGATATAAATGTATCTCTGGTTATAAATGTACTTATAGAAAAGTAACTAAAGATGTGATAGATACAGAAACACAGCTAACTATTAATTGTTCAGAATAAATCAGGGAAGGAACAGCATATATAAATGAAATACCCCCCCACCCTTAGGTAAACTTCCCCCACTGTGCCCTACCCAAAAGATTTTTTAACATCATCAATGTCTAGTACCTAACAAAGTACACAAATAGACTGGTTTGTATCAGACCTTTATATCCTTGCCAATCTCCTGCTTCAACCTTCAGAGTCTGTGTGGCTTCCAGTTACTACCAGAAATCGTGGTGTAGACTTATGGCCAATTCCCTCAAATTTGGAGGTGGGGGGAGGTTTCTTTTCACACCACCCTCCACAACACCATTGATAGTTCCTAGGAGCAGTAAAGGCAACAGCAGCTGTGGGAGAAGGGGTGTGTGGGAAGAGCTGCTTTCCCATATGCCTTAGCTTAGAATATAAACCAATCAACATTGGTTTATGGATGAATTCATTGATCAGTTCAGTTCATTGATCAATCAACATTGGTTGATTTATATGATACCTCATATGTGCTAGTCACTGTGCTAAGTGCTGGAAATATAGAAAGAGGCAAAAGACAGTTCCTGCCCTCAAAGAGCTTATAATCTAATGGGGGAGACAACATGCAAACGTGTGTGTGTGTATATATATATATACATACATACATATACATATATACACAGAAGATGACTAGGAAATAATAAAGGATAGGTATTAGAATCAAGAGGGCTTGGGGAAGGTTTTTTGTAGAAAGTGGGATTTGGGGGGGGGGGGGTGGAGAAGATGTAAAAGAAGCCAGAGAGGTCAGTAGTCAGAGTAGAGGGAGGAAAGCATTCCAAGCATGGGAGACAGCCAGAGAGAATGCCCAGAGCTAAGAGATGGAGGGCTCTTGGCAATACTCAAGGCCACAGCCAGTGGCACCTCACCTGTAAGCAAAAGCCCAAGATTGTTAAAGGAACTGAGGTGCCCAGTGATTAAAGGTACCTTCAGATGTCCAGCAGGCATCCTACATTAATGGGTGCCAGGAGATTTCTCAGGTCAGTGACAGCTAACAATTGGCACCCAGATCCTAGACAGGAATACTTCAGGCAACAGTTGGTTTTCTGAAAAATGGTGTTTAAGTTACAGAATTATCCAAGAGTTTTAGATGGAAGGAGCTTTAGCTGTAATTTAAAAAATAACAACCAAACTATAATAATAATAATAGCTAGCATTTAAGCCAGTATTAGAGCTTTAAGTTTGCAAAGTATTTTGCATATATTATCTCATTTGATACACACATATACCTATATATGTGTGTGTGTACATACATATATGTGTATACACACATAATGTCAGAATTGTCCTTTTCCTTTCTTTTAAATCTAGTTGCTGATAGAAGGCCATTCTATGTTTTTGTAGACTTCTAGCTTCACACATTTGAAGTTGAAATGGACCTTAGAGGTCCTGTAGTCAAGCCCCCTCAATTTTACATTTGGTGTATATAAGTATGACACTGTGTATATGTAAAGGTTTTGGCTGTTTCCTTTCACACCTAAATGTCTTTAAAGTCCTTTTGTTTTATGTGTGACTCCTCAGATTCACTCCTGTCCCTAGTAGTAAATGATATTTGATAGCCTTTCCTTCTACCTCTTTGTTCAATCCCTCCCCCAAAAAAAGGCAAACAGATGAAACAATGGAGTCAGGAAGTCCTAGGTTTTAATCCTGCCTTGGACACCTACCAGCTATGTGACCTTGGGCAAGTCACTTCTCTGGGTCTCAGGTTTTCCTTATCTATAAAATGAGGGACAATGGACCTCAGTGGCCTCTGAGGTTATTGTCCCTTCTACCTCTAAATCTATAATGCTAGGAACACTGGACTAAATGTTATAGAGGTGGTTAAAGAAAGCATTGTTCTTCCCCTTCTAAAGCTTCCACATTACTAGATTCTGCTGAATTTTGAAGCCTGTTCCCCCTTGGAGTGGCTCCTCTGCATAGCACCCTCATTTCCAGATGGGTACCTGTCTGGGAGGCATAACTCACCACTATTTGGCAGGCTTTCCATTCCATGCACATCTGGTGAATCATGGATGATTTTGTCCACAAAAAAATATTTACTATGGTAATAAACAACTCATCCCCTGAATGCATATTTGTAGAGAGACTTGGCTTTATGAGAGAGCCTTACTATTACAGAAGGCAAATTTCACTTCCATTTTTTCCCATCAAGAGAATGATAGAACAATATACTTTAGAGAATGAAAAAAAGTAGTATGCCACTAGTGACTGAACTATTTCCTAGATATAATTTATATTAACTCAGTGGATTCAGTGCCATCTGATTCATTATAAAAGTCTTCCAAAGAAGCATGGGGAAAATTACCAATAAGTCCCAAATCACTGTTTCCTGCCATATCCCAGCAAGTTCAGGGTATTGTTTTGTTTTTTTCCTGACACCATTTTAATGAATGAAAATCCCCTTTGCCCTAAATGAAAAAAAAATGCCATTATCATCAATTAATATATATTGAACATTCACAGAGTGCCTGGCAACTTACTCTGATGTATTACATGGGAATCTTTTTTTTTTCTCTGTCAAGTCAAAAAAATTGGTAGGAAGAGTTCTGTTCTGGTTTTTTGAGAATTTAACTAAAGTTTAGCTCATGATCATTGACCTTACCTGGCAACAAATAAAGAAGGTAATATAGGAATCCATCCTTTATTGTCTTCCAGAAAATAAATGTAACCTTCCTTGTAAATAGATGCTAATATCTTTGCTCTTCCTCTGTCAGAATATATGTGAAATCCCTAGTTATATTTCCCCAGCAAGTAATTGGTTATAATTGGCTACAATCACAGGCTGAGGGAAAGGATAGAAGATAGTAAAATGGATAATTAATTGCAGTCAGATATATATGTATGTATATATGTTTGTATGTATGTATATCACATATACATATATAGTGCTAATCTCGACTGATTTCAATAAAAATAAAACTATTATAACTCTCTTATCCTCCCTTAATTAATGACATGAATACTAGATACAACGAAGATCACTTATTTTTCCTCAAAATATTTGTCTTCTAACTGAGCTCTTATTTTTAGCCCCCCTTTACAGTAAAGGTTTGGGTTGGGGGGGGTTGTTTTTTTTTTTTTAAAGCATGTACTAAATGAAAGAAATTTTTGGAGAGAATTTTGTTTAGAAAAGCCTGTAGTCACAACAGGGACTATCCAAGACACCAAATTATTGGGATTTCCTATTGAAACAAAGTACTGACTTTGTCCAACTGGCCAAATTAAATGTCCTAGACAAGAAATCAATATGTGAATATTGGTGAATTATATTTAATCTGGAAAAGTGCCAAATAATGTTTCTTTAAAAAAAGAAAAATATTTTAAATGTAAAATTGAAAAAAATCAGAAACCAGTGACTTTACAAATATGAAAATTGACATTGATGTCACTTTACATGACCATTTGAAAGCATTAGAGTGACTGCACTGATTTCTAACACAGATCATGTAAAAGACCTTTCTTCATACAACTTTCATTGGATGAGTCAAAAGGTCATTTCTTTCAAGGTTTTACCAGGGCAAGAATTTAGAAATATAAATAGGCTGATTGGGAATGCCTACCGTGTTTCCCCGATAATAAGACACTGTCTTATTAATTTTTTTGGACAGAAAAACACCAGAGGGCTTATTTTCAGGGGAGGGCTTATTTTAATGAACATTGACAGCAATTTTAATAAACAGGTAAATGTGAACAAAAAATGTACCTTTATTCAATAATGAATTCAATAAAGAACAGGATGACGCGCTCACTGCTGCAGCTCTGATTGGATGCAGCTCGGAACGTGGCGTGCGTTTCACCTGGGGGGGGACGGTGCATACAGAGGGTACCATAATGTAGCGTGTAGCGCAGGGGATCACCTTCACTACAGTAGCAATCTCAATAGGGCTTATTTTTGGGGGAGGGCTTATTTTAGAGGAATCTTACACAGTAAGGGGAGGGCTTATTTTCGGGATAGGTCTTATTATCGGGGAAACATGGTAGCAAGAGGATTGAGTGCAAATAAGTAGAAAGCTATGGAACATCCCTTAGACACTAATAGGAAAAACCACAACTTTTGCCCCAACTGGTATGGTAATAAGTTAGAGTTTTCAATGTTTCATAAATCCCATATATTGTAATATGTCTTTTTATTGCACCCATCCCACAGCCAGATTCAAAACATAACATCTAAATATTGTGTTTATGCCTAAACTGATTTTTCTTCTGTGATAAAAAGGGGAAAAACATAATAAATTTTCCAACCAAAGCTGATATTGCTGAACTTGGCCTGGCTTTTCACAATTATTTTATTTCTAAGGTTAATTGCAACATCTCTTCACACAAAATTCCTACTCAGATGTTTCATTGTGATGTGGAGGTGACCCTGGGGTCTCTAAGGCTAACCCAGCAAAAGCAAAGCTCAGATAGTTTCTACCAAACTTGAAAGGCTTCAAACAGAGGTCCAAAAACAGACTGTACAACCCAAATATGGAATAAAAGAGTGTGACTTTGTGACTTTCTATGTGAGGCTAAAACAATCTATCAATGCACCTGAAGGGGAAGGGGGATGGGGGACAGGGAACCTAAAATAGTTGTTTTAGATCATAGAGTCCCAGCCAAAAAGATAAATCCCATAGTGGCTGACTGATTTTTTAAAAAATTTTCGAGCTCTGGTGGCATTAGCTCTTTTTTCACTAACTTCTAATCTTGGCAATAGCAAAGGGTTGGGATGAAGAGAAGGAAGAAGAAAAGAGAGAAGATAAAGGAAGGGAAGGGAAAAGAAAGAAGGAATGGGAGAGGGGGGGTAGAAAAGAAAAGGTGAGGGGAGAAGAGAAAAGAAAAGGGAAAAGGAGGGAAGTCTTGAGCCTTTAATGAATTAAAATGTCATGACTCAAAATACAAACATTTTTTTTTGCCCATTTTTGATTACTATGTTCCTTGTGGTCAAATCAGCTGTAAAATCCTCCTGTTCACTCATGCTGATTTCAAGTGTGTCCTGGAATCTTCTGAGCCAGGTGCAAAGCCGTGTGGAAACTGTCTCCCACTTCTGGCACCCGACACCTGGCCCAGCTTTGTTCTGCCAAAGGAACTCTGAAATACAGTCTACCTGGCAGGAAATCTGAGAATCTCCCTAGGAAAGGGGTTCACCTGGTGGCTCTCACCACTGACCTGACACCTCAATAAATGCATTTCTACCTCCTGCTGACCAGGAACAGCCAAGTGCCCTCAGCAACTATCTCTCACTCTAGTTTGGTGTATAGGGTGTTATTTTGGGGGGGGGGGGAATGTTATTGGGGGGGTGTTTTTTGGTTTATGTGTTTGTTTTTAGAAAAGGAGCACCATACTGAATGGTATTTTTCTATCTTCTTGATGTTCTTCCCTCAGTCAAAGTGACAAATTTTTCTCTCCTCCTTAAGATTCTTCCAACCAAAAGTAGTTGCAACAAATCTTTAAAATAAAAAAAAGTAGATTTTGTTTGACACTGATAAGTTGCATTTTTGTTCCCTTGGCTCCTTAGGTTCGAGGACAAAAAGTAGTTGGCTCAGACATGGTTGTCACGGTAGAATTCACCAACCCACTGAAAGAAACACTGTACAATATCTGGATACATCTTGATGGACCTGGAATAATGAAACCTATCAGGAAAAAGTTTCGGTAAGGATCCCACTGACATCAGTGGGGTTGCTCTCTCTGTTTCTCATTCTTCCCTTTCATGTAGCCTAGAAGAGGGAAAAAAGGCACAAGATGGTGGGTCAAAAGTTCTGGATTCCAAGGCCAGATCTGTCATTTACTACCTGGGTGGCTTCCAACAGGCCAATATCCCTCTGGGTCTCAGTTTCCTTTTCTATAAAATGATGGGGGGGAGGGCAGCTAGGTGGCAAAGTGAATAGAGCACTGGCCCTGGAGTCAGGAAAAGCTGAGCTCAAAGCTGGCCTCAGACACTTTGCACACTTACTAGCTGTGTGACCTTGGGCAAGTCACTTAATCCCAATTGCCTTGCCTTCCCCCCTCCAAAAAAAATTATGGGAATGAACTTGATGATTTCTAAATCCTGTGAAATTCCCCCAGTGAAGAAAGTCCTTATTTGCCAGGGGGCAAAGAAGGGAAGCAGGATAAGGTAAGGGGTAACAGAGCTGGGCTCAGAATCAGAAAGACCCGGATTCAAGTCCTGTCTTTGAGACATGTAAGTTCTGTAACCCTGGACAAGTCACTTGATTTCTCTGTCACCCTGGAAATCTCTCAAAGTCATGTGCCATCTGAACTAGCTGATGAAGTTCCTTACCAGGATCTCCTTATACCAATAAAATCGTAAGTTGAGCCCTACCCCCAAAAGTATAAGTAAATAAAAGTATTATTGATTCCCCTCCCCAACTACTTTAAACCTCCTCGGCTCCCAACCCATCCTAATAGCAGAAACTCAAATTCTGAAGGCCCCTCTTAGCAAAAATTTAAGAAGGAGCCCCATTTCCCTTTATTGACTGTAATATAAATCCATTTCCAGCAGAGAGGGACAAATGATAATAATAATAGAAATAAACATTTATTGAGTACTTACTTTGTACCAGCACTGTGCTGTGCTTTACAATTATTATCACATTTGCTCCCCACAACAATCCTGGGAGGAAGGTGCCATTTTTATACTCATTTTACAGATGAAGAAACTGAGGCAAACAGGATGCCCTCCCTTCAAGTCCCTCCTATATGCACACTCTGACTTGTTTCTTGGGTGGTAATAGTGACTTTATTCCTGAACTTCAACTGCCAATGTCCTCAGCTGCCCACAAGGAAATGCTGAGTACAGGGGTCGAGAATAGGTCTGGGTCAGGCCAGCTTTGTCATACTCTGTCATCTGAGAAAGGCAGAAGTTGCTCCAGGGTCTGTGGAGTCCTGAGGGAGTTGAGTCTCAGTCAGTCTTCATGCCAAAGTTTATCTTCTCTGACTATTAGATTCCTCGGTGTTGATGACCCCAAATTCCTTGAGAATCAGATGCTGGAGGTCAAAAGAGACTTCAGAGATTATTTAGTCCAACCTCCCACCCATTGCAGAAACTCAATCTTCAACATCCCTAACAGATAACCATTCCCTTCTATTTGAAGATTTTCACTGACTGAAAACTCACTCATTTCACAAAGCAGAGTATTTCTTTTATTAAAAAAAAAAACTAATTAAAAAATGTTCTTCCTAAAACTGAACCACAATCTGTCTTAACCTGCAGGGTGCTATGATAAGAACACAGGATCCAGAGTCAGAAAATTTGGGTTTGAATTCCAATCCTGCTACTTATTACCTGTGTAACTTTGGACAACCTTAGGTAGCTTAGTGACACAGTGGATAGGGCTATGGACTGGAAGTCAGGAAGACCAGAGTTCAAATGTGACCTCAGACACTAACTAGCCATGTGTCACTGGGCATGTCATTTAAATTCCCTAGGCCTCATTTTCATGTATGAGTAGTATTATAATAAGTATTAATAATTGTTATTATAGTATTATAATAGTGTTAATATTATTCTAATACTAGTATAGAAATATTATTATACTAGTATTTTAATATTAATATTATTACAATGGCATTATAATAATATTAATATTATATAATGCTATAATAATATTAATAGTATTATACTAGTATAATAATTATAATAGTATTATTACATAATTATAATACTATTGTAATATATAATTACTATTATAATACTATTATACAATTACAATACTAATACTGTTATACTTTATTATTATGTATATTATATATTATATACAATACTAATACTATTATACTTCATTATTATACTATATTATACTACTATAATATATTATATATTACAATATAAACTATTATAATTAATATTATAATACTACTATAATAATACTAATATTATTATAATACTATTATAATAATGCCTACCTCCCAGGGTTGTTGCAAGATTTAAGTAAGATAATATGAGGAAAAGCGCTTTGCAAAACTTTAAGCCATTAAAACTGAACCGAAACATTTGAGACATCCTGTATAAATGCTGTTATTATCAATCAGTCATTCAACAAACATTTATTAAAAGGGCTTACATTAAGCTGTAGAGATACAAATAAGGCAAAAGACAGTCCCTGCCATCAAGGAGTTCACAGTGTAATGGAGGAAACAACAAATAGATATATACAGGATATGTAGGAAATAATTAGCAGAGGGAAGGCACTAGAATTAAAAGGGGTTGGGAAAGACTTTCTGTAGAAGATGGGATTTTAGTTGGAACCTAAAGGAAACCAGCGAAACCAACGGGCAGAGATGAGGAGGAAGAACTTTCTATAAATGGAGAGTAGCCTGGAGCCAAGAGATGGAGGATCTTGTTGATGGAATAGCCAGGAGGCCAGGGTCATTAGATTGAAGATTACCTGGTGAGTAGAAAGGTATAAGAACACTGGAAATATAGAAGTGAGCTAGGCTTTGAACACCAAGCAGAGGATTGTGTATCTGGTCCTGGAGATGAAGGGAGCCACTAGAATTTGTTGAGAAAAGGTGGTCCTATGTTTGGACCTGTGCTTTAGGAAAATCACTTTACTGGCTGAATGAGGATAGATTGGAGTGGGAAGAGATTTGAGGCAGGCATATCCACCAGCAAGCTGTTACAGTGGTCCAGGCTGAGGTGGTAAGGGCCTGTATGAGGGGGACAGCAGTGTCAGAAGAGAAAAGGAAGGTTTTTCAAGAGATGCTGCAAGCATAAAATCAGCAAAGGCCTTGATAACAGATTGGATTTGAGAGGGAAAGGTGAGAGAGTAAGGAGTTAGTTGTACATGACTCTACATTGCCAGTCTGAGACACTGGGAAGTTAGCATTAACTTCTTCAGTAATGAGGAAGATAGGCAGGCAGTAGGATATAGGAGGAAAGATAATGAGTTACGTTTTAGATATGTTTAGTTTAAGATATTTACTGGACACCCAGTTTAAGATGTCTGGAAAGCAGTTGGAGATGCTAGATTGGAGGTCAGCAGAGAGGTTGGTCAGGATAGGTAGATTTGAGAATCATCAGCATAGAGAATGGCAATTAAATCCAGGGCAGTCGATGAGATCTATACTAAGTGAATTAGTATAGAAGGGGGTGGCTAGGTGACACAGTGAATAGAGCACTGGCCCTGGAATCAGGAGGACCTGAGTTCAAATCAGCCTCAGACACTTAACACTTACTATCCATGTGACCTTGGTCAAGTCACTTAGCCCCAACTGCCCTGCTTTTCCCCCTCCAAAAAGAAAAAAATAATTAGTATAGGAGGAGAATAGAAAAGGGCCTGAGAGACACCTTACAGTTAGAAGGAGTGATCTGGATGAGGATCCAGCAAAAGCACCTGCAAGAGAGGGGTCAATAGGTGGGACAAAAATCAGGAGAGAGGGTGTCTCAAAAACCCAGAGAGAAGAGAGTATCAAGAAGGTGATCAATAGTATTAAAGAGAGATTGAGGAGAGATTGAAGAGAATGAGTATTGAGAAGAGGCTGTTGGGTTTAGGCAATTAAGAGATCATTAGTAACTTTGGAGAGAGCAGTTTAAGAGGAATAATAAAGTCACTAGTTAGATTGTAAGGGATTAAGAAGAGAATGAGAGGAGAGAAAGGGGAGGCACCTATTACTATTATTGTTATTGTTACTGCTGTTATTATTGTTATCATTAATTTGCCTCTTGACAGACCTTCAAGGCAGTTCCTGTGTAACTCACCCACCCCTCTCCCTTGTCTTCTTTTCCCTCAACCATCCATGGAAACCATCCATGGTTTCCAGGTCCCTTTCCATACAAGTCACTGTCCTCTGTTTATGTCCAAAGTCAGGCAATCTCCCTTAAGGTTTGTGCCTAGAACTAAACACAGTTCTCTAGATGTTTGCTAGCTTGCTTTCCAACTTTTTGATCTCTAAAAAAATATAGGGTGTCCCAAATGTCTTTAAGCTTTAATAATAGCTAAAAATGGCACTAAGTCTTTTGGGACATTCTATTAACTTCTGGAATTAATAGCTGGAATTTCTATAGCACTTCACATTTGGAAAACACTTTATGTGCACAAAATATCTATCAGTCTCACAACAACCCTGTGAGCTGTTACAAGTAATACTAATACTTTTTACAGATAGGGAAATAGTAGCGAAGAGATTGACTTGTCCATGGGTCATATAAGAGCAGGGATTGTTTTGGTTTGGTTTGGTTTTTTGCCTCTTTTTGTATCCCTAGTGCTTAACACAGTGCCTGGCATAGAGTAAGTGCTTAATAAATGTTTATTGAGTTGGATTTTGGACTCCAGCTCCAGCCAGGGTCAATTGGACATTATTTGTTGTTGTTTGTCCATTCTCTAAGAGGACCAGCATCACAGGCAATGTGTTGTCTTTCGAGTGAAGTGGATTTAGGGCAGTTACACGAAGTCACCAGCCTCACTCTCTCTTCCCGCGTCATCAAGGTTCAGAGGAAAGACAATAGTTCTCTAAAGTGGGACCTTATAAGGGTTGGGGAAGGAGTTATGGGATTCACTTGGCCCTGGAGACTGCCTTGTGACTTGAGAACTGTGGGAATTTGCCTAGCCTACTTTGTGGAACTCCTCCTCCTCTGAGTTAGCCCTGTGGTTATTGCTGCCAGACCTCTCTCAGGTCTTTTACATTTCACCGTCTTCATACTGATAATTTCCATTAATGTCATTTTTATCTCTCAGATGTCAAAACCCCATGAGTTCCCTAGCCCATGCTTTCTCTTTGTGTAACCCTGGGCAATTAACTTAAGCTTTCTTAACTACAGGTCCCTCCCCTGTAAAATGATAGAATTGGACCATCAGAGACAGCAACTGCAACACTATCCATGTATGGCCAGAACCAGATTAAAGTATGATTGAGAATTAACAAAATATATAAAAATACAAAAGAACATAGATAATGTTAATATGTGGTTTTCTAAGTCAACATGCTGCCCACAGGAATCCTTACATATGGTTTAGTGCCCTCCCCCCAAATGTGACATGGATAGACTAGAAGAGCTTTAAAGTCTCTGCCAGCTCTAATTCTATCTATACAGAGATGCATAGTATCAGAGAAGACTAGTCACTTTGGTGACTTTGCTTCCTCTTGTTGATGCAATAAGTAGAAGGAAAAAAAAAACACTTGAGACTTATTTTTAAAACTAGCAAGCAGAAAATATTCAGCTATTGAGCACTAACATATAAGTCACAGGAAAATGAATTAAATTAGAAATCATGCCCAACTAGAGGGAGGGGTCAGAACAGACCACCCTACTTCAGTCAGAGACTGCATCTTCAATCACCCACTCTCACACCTCCCCACACTAATCAACAACAAGAATGTCTCAGGCAAAGGCAAACAATGCTTCTCTTTTTTTTTCAAACATCTCCCCTGCTGCTGCACCCTTTTTTTTTCCTCTTCTCATCCACTATCCCCCAAGCTTTTTGACCAAGACTCATCATCCCTCTGGTCACTATTGGAGTATCTAGAAAAAGATCTGTTCCCATGAGGCCTTCCCTGCCAGGCATCTGTTGTATGGGCATAAGCCTACATATTTGTCTGTGGGTGAATAGCAAGCCAACAGATAGATACAAAGGGACTTAATGTATAGGTGTATAGTAGGGGGTGCGGGATACCAATCATCTGAAAATATGGCCTCTGAATCAGTTCTGCTCTATCTTGTGAAGGTTCCCCATCTTGGAGACTTGAGGCTTTAATCCAGATGAGATCTTATAGGAGCTTAATTTTAGTGTCTTCCCATCTCCCTTCTTGAGATCTATTACATTTGGAGGGGGGAAGGCAAAGAGGGGAGGAGCTATATGGTAGCAAATTAAATGATCTGGTCCATATTCTGGCTTAACTCCACCAAGAAATATGTCCTTAATTGACAAGATAGATATGGAAGATGGTTCTTAGGCCATTAAGGCTCTTGTAAAGAACCACATCCAAGGTATAACCGATTCCAGATACCTAAAGCTTTGTAGTTCAAAGCTGGTCAGAACTCGGAAAGAATAAGCCATGGCAGTATCATACATTAATTAGATCATATGCCCTGGTCAACACAGTTCAGCCTAAAAGTAGGAAAAACAAGGGACCTCAGTGCTGTAGAGGTCTAGTATGAGAATGATCCCCTATTTTAGTAATTCAGGGTCCCAGGACAGGGAAGTCAGGAAGATCTGAGATCAAGTTCAATCTCAGACACTTACTAGCTGTGGGACCTGGGCAAGTCACTTAACCCTGTTTGCCTCAATTTCCTCATCTGTAAAATGAGCTTGAAAAGGAAATGGAAAACTATTACAGTATCTTTGCCAAGAAAACCCCAAAAGGGGTTGTGAAGAATCAGACAGAACTGAAAAAAATTCATTCTCTCTGTCTTTCCATCTCTCTATCTCTCTCTGTCTCTGTCCATATCTATATATATATATCTATCTATATATATATATATGTGTGTGTGTGTACACATACATACATATATATGTATATGTGTGGATATATATATATATACAGAGAGAGAGAGAGAGAGAGAGAGAGAGAGAGAGAGAGAGTAAAGATTATGTAATGTGTCGGAGCCAGCTTTCTTTGTTGACTTGCTCTAATTTAAGGGCACGAAGGCCAAATGTACAAAGAATTTGCCACCTTTTGGTAGTCCAGAGCTGAGGAGGGCTAGGTGCCAAGCTACTGAATGATAGAGGGCCTGGGAATTCAGTGGCTCAAGAATATAAAATATAAAAAGAATATAAAATAAAATATAAAAAAAAGAGAGTGGAGAGGAGAGATGCCGTGTCTCCTTCATCCTCTGTTCCCATCTTCACTGTAACACAACTCTTCCTACCACCATCCTATCTTGTATCAGATGCTCTATGACTTTCAACTTTTAAGTTTCTATTTTTCAGAGGGTATGCCAACAGCTTATCTTCCAGACTTAATTTTCTTTAACAAAAAAAAAAATAAGAAAGATTACACTCAATGAGTTGTTGAAAGCAAAATGTCCTGGATCTTATTTTGGTTTTTCATATTAAGTTTCCTGGGCAGATCAGAGTCTGAGAGTTAGGCACACAGAGGACAAACCATAGGTAGTTGCAGTTTATTGTAATAATAATCTCATTTGCCTGCATGTATTCAAGATGATAAATGGCTATTGGATGCTGATGGCTCAGCACATTACTTGGAATCATTTATCACAACATCTATTCCCAGGCAAATGAGATTATTCCGATGTTACTCCATTTACCAATGGAGGGTGGGAAATAATTGTCTTCTCTTTTTGCATATACATTCTCTGTGTATAAATATAGATAAATAAATATGGCATATACACATACTCATTTAGCATATGTGAATAATCCTTGTATTTGTATTTGGGGGAAGGGGACACTGGACCTGTGATCTTTTTTATAGGGAGTACTCAGTAAGGAACCTCCCACCATCCATGCAGACTGAAAACTAGGACCTGGGAAATGTTCATCTTCAGGAGTTGCTCTGGGATCTGTGAGAGAAATTGATTTGCTCAGAGTCACATAGCCAGCATGAGTCAGAAGTGGGATTTAAATTCAGGGCTTATGGACTTCCACACTAGCTCTCTAGCCACTATGCCACGTGTCCCTCTAGTATATATACATCAATATGTGTACACGTAAATGCATGGTTGGCTCAGGCAGAGGAGAATGCAGAAATGATTATGAGTCATTAAAAATTAACTGAAAATACAAGCAGCACTGAGTCTGAAGCCAGTAAACTTGGGTTATGGTCTCGGAGGCTCAGCCAAAAACTCTTTAGGTGACTTTATGGGACTTGCATTGTCTCTCTGAGTCAATTTTAGTAACAATAACAGCAGCAGCAGCTAACATTGATTAAGGGCTTCGAAATTTTCAGAGCATTTTACAAATATTATATCATTTTATTTTCACAACTGTGAGGAGTAGGTGCCATCATTATCCCCATTTTACAGATGAGCAAAGTGAGGCAATATGTTACTTGCCCAAGGTCACATACGTGGTAAGTTTCTGAAGCAGAACTGGAACTCAAGTTCCATTGAAGTTCTGTGCTCTGCTTGCCACCTAGGTGGTGATGATGGTGGTCGTGGTGGTGGTGGCAGTGGCAGTAGTAGCAGCAGCAGCAGTGGTACCGTAGTTGTTTGTGTGTTATTTTCTCATCTTTAAAATGAGAGGGTTCAATTAAATGACCTCTAAGGTTCCTATGAGTTCTAATTTTATGACCATCCCTACACTAGGAGCTTATTCATCCCTTTATGGCCTTAGTCTTTCCCTAAAAGCCCCCAATTTAACATCTACCATCAAGACCAAGGCTTCCAGAAACTTAGTTTCCATAGCTGTAGATTCTCCTAACCAGGAATTCATTTCCTGGTCTAGTATTTCTTCTTGATCTTGAACTTGAAGCATAAAATGCTGGCTTATATATAACTTAGATATATTTGGATTAGTCTAGCCTCAGATTAAGTGCTTTTTAAATCCATGTATGAATGGGAGGGAGGAGAGGTGGAGAGATCCTAACCCTATTATAATTACAGATGACTCAGCATAGTAACAGGCTAAAACAAACTGTACAAAATCCCTTCTTTGGACCCTAAGCAACCTGGACTGACTATCTACACTGAGTAAAGGAAACTTGCTAACTAAATCAACCACATTTCCCACTTTACTTTATAATCTGCTAAAAATTTGTCCTAAAATAGGCCATGTCTACACAACACTAAGACAAAGCCAAATTAGTCAATTATGTAAAGTAGCCAATCAATTCACAAACAAATGTAAGGTTAAATTATGTTTCTGTCGTGCTATCCACTAGGGATTCAGAATTACCAATCTTACCACTGTGAGACAGCAGTCACCCTATAAACAGGGAGGAAGGGAACAAGCATTTATTAAATGTCTACTGTGTGCCAAGTACTTTAATATTTTACAGGTATTATTTCATCCTTACCACAACTCTGTAAGGTAGATGTAACTATTATTTTTCCCATTTTACAGTTGAAGAAACTGAGATAGAAAGAAGTTAAAAGACTTGCCCAGGAGAGCTAGGAAGTATCTAAGGCTGAATTTGTACACTGGACTCAGGTCTTCCTGACTCTAGGCCCAGCATTCTATTCACTATGCTTCCCAGCTACTCCTTAACAGCAAAGTTAAACATGGAAGTAACTAGATGCCTTAGTGGATAAAGCACTGGACCTGGAGTCTAGAAGATCTGAGTTAAAATTTGACTTCAGACACTTACTGGCTACGTGACCCTGGGCAAGTCACTTACTTCTGTTTAACTCAGTTCTTCATTTATAAAATTAGTTGGAGAAGGAAATGGCAAACCATTTTAGTATCTTTGCCAACAAAACTCCATGGACAATATCAATATACTATGGTCCATGGGGTCATGAAGAGACAGACGTGACAGAACAGCTCACCTGATTAAATTTTTTTAACTTTTTAACCAGTTACACAGCTTGATACAGACCTAGCCACAATATATTAATTATATAACATAAATAAATATAATAAATATTATAATAAAATTATAATATGATAAAATAAGAAATATTAATTGCATAATATAAAACTACTCATTTAGTTTTGGTTCAATGCTTTTTTTTGAATGGAGACAAATAAACCTCCTATTATCATAATAAGTCCTTCTAATTATTAGCATAAAACACATATTCAGACAGGACTGTTTCAAATATAAATGCATCCCAGAACATACAAGGTCAGTTTTCACTCATGATTATTTATAGCCCATGCACCAATATTTCCAACTTGTTATTAACTTTTAAGCAGCTAAAAATGTGTTAGATATTAACTCCTTGTAGAATCAACAATTTCAATAACAGTGGAGCAACTCAGATCTTTCTTCAGTCAGATTTCTCTTTGGTGTGTTACAACTTTTTTTTCACTGCTACTTTTGCCCCTCTGCTCACTATCAACCCAGGTTGTCCATTCTGATGAGCAGGTCCTTTCTTTAGCCAAGTATCAACTCTTCAAAATCCAGCATTCAGCTCTCTGATATAATACAACAAATCATGTCCTAGACAGGCGAATACAAAAGCATGACATGTGAGCATAATAGTATTTGGTGCTCTAAAGCTGAGTCTGGGAACAAACATGTAAAGAAAAAAGCAAAAAGGATTTTTTTTTTGAGTGGGGAGGAAAAAGATGAAGTATCCTGGGCCCTGCATTAGCTAGGCCAGTCCAGTAATCTAGGCTCAGAGGTTAAAGTAGTAATAAAACCAACTTTACTTATCAAAGGAATGAAAAGAATAGATTTCTAAAGTGAAAACAATATCAAACATTATTCCCCCCCTGTATCAACAGTCACCATGGAAACCAATCAAGTAAGTAAGGAATATAGAAAAGCTTTTTCTCACCTGCAGTAGGAGCTCAGGTACACCTTCCAATTCCAGTTCCCAACTGTTTGGGCTTTCTTTGCCTCCAAGGGCAAGGAAGTCAACCTGCCTCCTTCAGTGACTGACCTAGTCATACCTAATATGCCAGGTATTGGGAAGGCCTGCCAAGAGAAAGGGAGAGGATGAGACTGCAGCTAACCATGATGAGAATGTCACATTCCACTCCTCAACAATTGCCTTAAACCATCCCCACTCCTACCCCTGGTCCAGATGTCCCAGCAGAGGGAGCTCCTATCATGAGGAAGGAAGGAAAGAAGATCAAAGACAGGATAGCATCACTGCTTAGGGTAGAGAGAACAATGGAGAGAAGGCAGAACTTCTCTACAGCCTCACTGACCGACATCCATAAACCAGGAAAGGCATTATGTGACTCTATAGAATCATAATTATTAATTACAAAAGAAAACAAAGAGATCCACTGATGGACCCTCTTCTGTTACTGCTGATAAAAGGCTCTGAGTAGTCTGAGACCCAGAATGCTAAAGTGATTTAGCCATGTCCTGAGCCTAGGAAAAGCAGGGTGAATATGGCAAACAGTTAAAAGACCTGGATTTGAATCTCAGCACCATTCCACATATAAGCTATCAAGTTGCTTAAACCTTTCTGATACTTAACTATCTGTGTGACATTGTTCAGTCAATGATCAGTCTGGCAGTCAGACAACAAGAGCTCTAGGCATGAGGGACTGCCAGCGTAGACACAGAGATGGGAGTGTTACCTTTGTGGAACTGCAATAGGCCAGCATAGCCGAATCATATAGTCATAAATAAGGGGAGGGTGGAAGAAGGCTGGAAAGTAAGAAGGGGCCAGGTTAAAGCAGCTTTTAAATACCAAACAGGGCAGTTTGCATTTGAGGCTACAAGTCACTTAACTTCCATGGTCTTGTTTCCTCATCTATAAGATGGACCTTGAAGACCCCTTCCAGCTCTAGACCTATACTTGAAGACTTAAGCACTTGAAAACAATGATTATGCAAAAATGATATACAAACATGGGGTAAAATTAAGAATATATCCTTGTGGCATCCAATAGAGATCCAGAAATGCTAGCCCTCACACTTTGAAAGTCTCCAAGAAACTTGTCCAATCAGACCTCATGGTACCAAAAACATTTGGCATCATAGAGGCATGGGCCCACAGAGTGGAGCAAATAGAAACGTACACAGGTCTGGGCTACCTTGCCCTCACTTGCCCTTAAACATTTGCCTTTAGATAAGAGTCTCTAGACTAGAAATAACCTAGAAGGTGCTTTCTGAGACTTGAGAGTTAATGAGTGAAATTTTCAATGAACTTTTTAGTTAAATTCATTCATTCAGCAAACATTTATTAAGCACCTACTGCATACTCCTATGCCAGATGCTGGGGAAGATGCTTTGTCCTATTCAAACTTTATGTCTTCCCCAGACCCTGACTTTATGGTTTATAAAGGAGGTTAGAAGTAGCAGTAATGATAGTAAATAGGTAGTAGTAGTAGTAAATAGTAGTAGTTATAACAGTAGTCTTAAGTAGTAGTGGTAGCAGTAGCAATAAATAGTAGTACTAGTAATAGTAAGTTATAGTACTACTACTAATAAGTAGTAGTTAGTAGTAAATAGTAAGTAGTAATAGCAAATATTAATAGAAGTAGCAACAGTAGTATTAAGTATTAGTAGTAGTGGTAGAAGTAAATAGTAGTAATAATAAGTAGTAGTTAGTAGTAATAGCAAGTAGTAGTAGTTAGTAGGAATTGTAAATACTACTACTAATAAGCAGTTATTAGTTTTAAATAGTAGTAGAAATAAGTAATAGTAGTAAGTACTACTAGTAGTAATTAGTAGTAGTAATAAGTAGTTAGTAGTAGTTGTCATTGTAGTAATTCTTATTTATATAGCATATTTGGTTGGCAAAGACCTATCCTCACAACAATCATGTGAAGGCAAGTATTAATATCCCCATTTTACAGATGATAAAATTGAGTGATTCATCTGTGGTCATACAGCAATTTCAGTGTGATTTGTTCCAGGGCCTGTTGCTCTAAGTCTAACATGATATACAATATCACATGATGATTGCACTATACAGTCCAATAATGATGAAGATGTACCATAGAAGGCTTAAGGGGGAAGAGTATTAATCATGGATTTAATGGAAGAGCTAGCATTTGAGTTCAGTTTTTAAAGGCTGGATAGAAATTCAGTAGGAACAGAGTGAAGAAGGCATTTCAGACCTAAGAGATGGTATCAGCAAAGGCTTGGATATAAAAGGCACATCAGATGTTCAGAGACAGACAATGAACCATAGCAGATCACCAAAGGAATCTGAAATGGAGAAGACCTCTGCAGTCTGTCCAATCTAAGGTAACAAATAAGAGATGAGGACAGATCTCATGTCACTTAATCTAGCTCTGGCTGTAATTCATTCACAGAGCCTAATAATATAACATGTCACAGCACAGATGAGCAGTATGATATAGTGGGTAGCAGCATGGTACAAAGGAAAGAGTCTTGCATTTAAAGTCAGGCGACCTGAGTTCAAATCCCAGCACTATCATTTATTATTTTTATGACTTTGGGCAAAATACCCAACCTCTTTTTTTTTTTTAAAGCAATAGGGGTTAAGTAACTTGCTCAAGGTTACACGTCCAGTTATTTCTGGGTGTGGTGCTATGTATATGAGCCTGGATTTGATCCCCAGGTCATCCCGACACTGGAACCGGTGCTCTTACTCACTGAGCCACCTGGCCACCCCTACTCAACCTCTTTAAGCCTCAACTTCCTCATATCTAAAATGAGAGGATCAGACTAGCTGTAGCTCCAAATCTGTGTGGTCCTATGTAAGTTAGTAGTAGTTAGTACTCCACATCTCCACATCTGGATTTTCCCATGTGTAGCACGTGATGCACGTTCCTTCAAGAAATCAGGGTTGAATGACCCACACAGTTCTTCCTGCTCCTTATTGGGAATCAGGGTCTGTGTGTATGAAAAGCAAAACTTTTTTCATGTCCTCTTCCTTTTATCTTTTCAGTGAACTTCCGCCCAATTCTACCTTGACGTGGGAAGAAGTATGTCGGCCCTGGGTCCCTGGCTCACGAAAACTGATGGCTACGCTGAACTGTGATGCCTTGAGACACGTGTATGGGGAGCTTGAGCTAGAGATTCAGAGGAGGCGATAGACATAAACTTGCAAGGGAGAAGGTGGAAACAGCTTCTCCATGTCTCAGTTAAGAAATTCTGATGCAAAGATAGGCCAGCTCTTCTTATATCTTAGGTGCTAGCACATTACATGTTCCAGAAGGCAAGGTCAAGAAGGAAAGGGACTGGTATGCATTTGATATCCCCACTGAGAAGCTGTCTACTACACTTTTCCAAATTCCGCCTCCTCAGTCTGGAGGTGCAAGCAGACAGGCTGGAGAGATCTTGAATAATTCCAGTTTCTAAAGTGTTCCGAGCATTCACTTTAATTAAGCTCTAATTAAGCTCTAATAGCTCATCAAACTAAAAGTTATCATTTATCATGGCAAACGGCTCCAATTCCATTAATCAGAGGGATTTTCTAACCCAAGTAATTTGCCCGTGACCTGATTTGATTTCATACAAGATTTCCAGTGCCTAGGGAAGTAAATCTACAAATGAACAGAGAAAGACCCTCCAAAAAGACCCCCCACCTTGTTCTTTTTGTGCTTTCTGTTCATCAATGTTTCTCGCTGCCTCCCACAGGTCACAGCTACATTATCTATATGAGTTATGGAAGGAGAAGGTCTTCCCAAAAGTCTCAGAGGAACTGCCTGCCAAATTTCACAGATTTACTGTGTGAAAAGATGTGGCCCCATCTTAACAAATTACATTTATGAGGAGTGTAATCACCTAAGAGATGAGGAAGCAAAGGCACCATTCAGCCCTTTTAAAACAAGACAGTTTTATGGTGCATTTGATAGGAGATGTCAGACTGTGGCCTCATGCACAGGGGCCCTTTAGCTCCTAGAGTTAATGAAGTATGGCTATAAAGTACTAAGACAGGTTTGTGTAGTGTGTGGAATCTGTCTCACTACTTTAAGTTCACACTTTGTCTATATCTCCTGAATCATTCACCTCCCCCAAAATTCAGGCCCTAGAAATCCCTTAGAGTCAAATCAAATAGGCTGATGCTGTGAAGGGAGTGGTGAGTTTGGTGACTGAGCATAGATGGATAAGGATTGATACCTACCAAATCTCTCCAGACACCTGTATCTTTCATGCAGTAACTTCAGCTAGTACTCACATTTACTCAGTCTTGCAAATGGTCTCTACCTCTGTGATGCTTTCAGGAAAATGATAAAGAATGTTTCATTCTTTCATTTTATTCCAGTTGGGCCAGTGGTTATTTGCAATGCTGGTTTATGTTAATAGTCTACCAAAATGCCCAAGAGAACAGTCTGGATCATATATCAGACTATGATTCTTATCGAAGCTGTACAGCAGGATAGAGAAGGGAAGTGGGAGTGGGGAGATCATACAGGACAGAATTGCATGCCCTGGTGCATATGGCCACTACTGCTGGAAAGTTGGGCCTTGGATGCCCTTCCTAGGCACCTAGACATAAGTCCTACAAGAGCGTTAATTAATCAATGCTAAGGCTTTTTTAAATCGCTTTTATTAAGCAGTCTCAAAAGCTGCTACTGGATCTTTTGGTAACCAAGTTTCTAAAAGTTTTTGCTATACTATAGACCAGTTTGACTTTGTATGCTGTTACTCATCTGCATGTTCTAATTAACCAGAATGTAACGGAAACTTAAAATAAAGTTTATCTGATTACACTTGCATGCAGCACAAGGGCTCCTCGTTTTATTTCAAAGGCAGCAGACCACTGACTGGGTGGCTCCTGCCTCAGTCATAGAAGTCTGTCTGACAGCAGTCTGCAGTGAGTGCAAGCTACTTTAGTGGTAAGAGCCAAAAGACCTGGGTTTGCTTCCTGGCTCTGCCCCCGTGTGACTATGGGCATGTCTCGGCATCTCTCTGTGCCTCACTTTATACATTTGGTAAATGAGAGTATTGAACTAAAAAACCTCCAAGATTGCAGCTGTATTTAGAAGCTATGATCCTATAAGTCTTCTTAAGGTTGGGGTGGGTGAGTGGGGGCATGTTCTTTTCAAGAACATCATAAAACAAGAGTAGACACCGTTAACCATTGTTTCCCTTGTTGGGATCCCAACAACTTCATTTATTAAAAGAGGAAAGACATAAATCAAGGACAGAGCACAGCAACACTCATCAGAATTAATAGAGGGGCACAAGAAAAATTTCTCAAAAGTGAGACAATGTGGGGTGGCTAGGTGGTGCAGTAAATAGAGCATTAGCCCTGGAGTCAGGAGGATCTGAGTTCAAATCTGGCCTCAGACACTTAACACAAAAAAACTAGCCACGTGACCTTGGGCAAGTCGCTTAACCCCAATTGCCCTCAAAAAAAATTGTGAAACAATGAACTGGTAAACCACTGCCAACAATGAAACCAACAAAATGAACACTAGCAGAAGTCCAAGCCCATTTGCTAGCACCCATTTGATGCTACTGGCCAAAAGTATAACTAGGTATCGTTATAACAAAAGTATAACCAGTTTGATGCTACTGGCCAAAAGTATAACTAGGGTGGGACCAAGGGACTTTCTCCCAGGGTGCCAAATTTAGAGGACACTTGTGACATAGAAACAAGAGATTTCCAAAAACATAGAAACAATTGAGTTTGATGGCCAGTTAGCAAGAATAATTAAAATGGCAAATTATTAAAATAGAATGAATTCTTTCCCCCTCTCCATCCTGCTCTTCCTACCCCTTCATTTGTTTGGATCTATTTAACAGTATCTTGATTTCTCATGAAGTCCTTAGCTTCCATTTGCTCCAATCTAATTCTGAAGCAATGATTCTCTTCATTGAGTTTTTGAGATTCTTTTTCCATCAGGCAAATTCGGCTTTTTAAGGCATTCTTCTCCTCATTGCCTTTTTGGGCCTCCTTTGCCATTTGAGTCAGTCTGTTTTTTAAGGTATTATTTTCCTCAGTCAGGCTGTTGACTCTCATTTCATAATTTTCTTGAATTGTTCTCATTTCTCTTCCCAATTTTTCCTCCACTTCTCTTATTTGGTTTTCAAAATCTTTCTTAAGGTCCTCTATGGCCTGTAACCAGCTTGTATTTTCCTTTGAAGCTTTTGGTGCAGGAGTTCTGACTTCACTGCTTTCCTCCTGTTCCATGCTTTGCTCCTTTTTGTCCCCAAAATAAGAGTGTATTGTTGGAATCTTCTGTCTGCTTTGTTTCCTTTGCCTGCTCATTTTGCCACTCTATTACTTGACTTATGGGCTTTTTGCCACAGTAGGACTCTGCCACCAGACAGGGGAGCTTTCATCCCAAATGCTGGGGTTTTCTCAGCTGCCGGAGGTATTAGATGGACCTCTCTGAGGTCTCCACACACTCTGGCAAGCTGGACGCACACCCCAGAACCTCCACCCTAGACTGCAATCTAGATCCAAGCAGGTTAAAGTAAGAGCAATTACCCCTCAGACTGGTACTTGGTCCCCCTACATTCTGCAGGCCAAGAGTTGAAGCTGCCACATGGCGCTGGCTGGCTGTGCCAGAGTCTCAGCAGCTTTTCGCCCTGGGGGTAAAAGCCACACACTCCCACTTACTGAGTCCCAAAGTCCAGACTGCACTGACCTCTCACTTCGTCCTTTGTGTCTATGTGTTGATAAATCTGGAAATGGCCACAACTGCTGCTGATCTGGAGTCCCTCTGGCCAGCGGCTGGTCAGGCCCGCCCTGGGGCTAAAGCCTCGGTGTGGTGCTGGGCTCTGCTCCCAGAGCACTGCGCTGGATTCCTGCCGGCCTGCCAGGCTGTCCTCAGTGGGAGGTTAGCTTCTCTGTGTCATTTTGTGGGTTCTGCAGCTCCAAAGTTGGTTTAGAGTCCTCTTTTTACATGGATTGGGGAGGGTGGAAGTCGGAGCCACGGGAAGGTCGTGCTTCTACTCTGACATCTTGGCTCCGCCCTTCCCACCCCTTCAGAAGACCTTGGAAAAACTTTAATTTAGAAAGGCGAGGTCTGGGGGCGGCCAGGTAGCATAGCGAGTAAGAGCACCGGCTCCAGTGTTGAGAAGACCTGGAGATCGAATCCCGGGCTCAGACACTTAGCACCCACCCAGAAACACCTGGCCGTGTAACTTTGAGCAAGTTACTTAACCCCAATTGCTTTAAAAAAAAAAAAAAAAAAAAGAAAGAAAGGCGAGGTTTATCCATGGCAATATACAGTATATTATAAATATTCACATATAGGATTTGTTGAGGGGGAAGACAAGGCAATGTGGCCTAGCAAGGAAAAAAGAAGGATCCAAATCAGGAAGATTTGGTTCCAAGGTCTGCCCCTACCCCTGATACATACATACAAATAGAACCTTTCAGTGTTGTAGGCAACCCTCTAATGGAGGGTAGAAAGACTTCCAGTGAAGTCACAGGTCCCTTCCCTATCCCTTAATGAGAAAATGAAGTTTCCTCCCGTATCAGTCTATAAATTAGAGCTAACTTTTGCATTGGCTTTTGTTCCCTTAATCTTCTGCCTGATATTGAAAACAGGGATTGACAAACTACAGAACTGGGGCCATACAAAAAGGCTGCATTTGATCTGTGGGGCTCTATTTTGTCACCCCATCTTAAAAGAATCATTTGTATGTAGTTTCCATAAAACTCTGATAATGCAAAAGGATTAAGGGAACAAAGTATGCACCAAGCCCACTAAATCCCTCCCAACACTAATAAAAGTTTAACATTTTCAGGGGGAAAAAAGAGTACAGAAAACCCAGAGAGTGTCTAACCTTTGCCATTCTCCACTCCATCCTTAAGAACTAATGCTAGACCTTAGCAGGTGCCAGATCGCAAAGACCAATAAGGCTTTCCCATTTTATTCTTAGCCATTTTCTTCTCAATATTACTGCCTCTAATTATCTGATCATCTAATACTAACTCACATTTCTCTAGCTCTTTAAAGTTTACAGAAAACTTCCCTCACTACCACCATGTGAGGTAAGTAGTTCAACTATTGCTATCCATATTTTACAGATGAGGAAGCAGCCCCCATACAAGGAAGTGACATGCCCCAAATCACATAGCGAGCCAGGGGGAGAACTGAGATTTGAACCCAGGTCTCCAACTCCCCTGACCCCAAGGACTTCATTCTTTCTCCTATGTAATAGTCTCTCTTGTTGCAATCCTTGCTATTGCTGATTATGTTATATTAGGACAAATAACTTTTGGCTTATTGGAAGAGGAGCTCACATCTATCAGATAACAGATACATTAGAGCTTTGGAAGACAAATGGGAATAACAACTTGAAGTCAGAGAGTAAAGTTCTTCTGAGGGTCTCCAGATTTCCTAGTCACTCAATCAGGTGGTTTAAGGGTGATCACCATCCACATTAGGCATCTGCCTGCTTATTTTATCATCAACTACTCCAAAGCATCCAGAATAAAGTTGAGAGTAAAGAAAAGCAGTTGGGAAGCTACACAGTCCCATTAAAAAACAAGAGGTCCTATCTGCTCTCTGCTGTGTAGCTGGAGTTGAGTGGTATGTTTGATCCTAATTTGTTTTTTTTTTTTTTGCCTTCTATATTTATATGTTAGACACAGAAGACTGAGCTAATACGTTGTTTCCCTGTCTTGGTCACAACCAGGAGTTCAATATTTATGACTCCAATAACGAAATCTGCCTTATATGCGGATCGTTAAGAATGCTTGATATTTTCAATAACACCACAATTAACTCTATTGAGTGCACAATTCTGAAAACCCATACAGATCAACAAAATGTTATTATTGACTCAAATTGAAAAAGAAGAAGAATGCAATAACACTTTCTGAGGAAAAGCAACAGCAGGCCTTAACTATATCTTCTCTAGCAAAATGAAACAAACAGTGGAGGCCATTAGCTGAGTAATTTGAACTCATAGGCCTGCTTTTGAATTTTCTGTATCATGGAGATGCTATGTGTGCACATCCTTGCCTCTGCCTAGTTACTAGCCTTGTGTCATCTACCACATGAAGGATTGTGAGAACTCCTTTCAGCAGCAAAGTTACAAATTTATTTATAATTTAGTAGAGAATTACTACACAAGATAATTTCCTGAAGCTCAGAGCAATTAAGAATCACATCATCCACTATTATGCTATAAGAAATGACCAGCAGGATGCTTTCAGAAAAACCTGGAAAGACTCACATGAACTGATAGAAAGTGAAGCGGGAGGAATAGGAAACCATTGTAAACAGTAACATGCTATGATCAACTCTAAATGACTTAGCTCTTCTCAGCAATACAATGATCCAAGACAATTCCAAAGAAGTCATGATGAATAATGCTATCCACTTCCAGAGAATGAATTGATGGAGTCTGAGTGCAGATTGAAGCATACAATGTTTTGCTTTATTTTTCTTGAGGGTTTTTTGGTCAGTTTTTTCTTTAACAATATGATTAATATGGAAATATATTTTATATGTCTGCAAACATATAACCCATATTAAATTGATTTCCTTCTCAAGGAGTGGGGAGGGGAGGAAGAGAGGGAGAGAATTTGGAACTATATATATATATATATATATATATATATATATTTTTAAGTATGTTAAAGAGGCAGCTAGGTCGAACAGTGGCACTAGCTCTGGAGTCAGGAGGACTTGAGTTCAAATTTGGCCTCAGACACTAGCTATGTGAACCTGGGCAAGTCACTTAACCCCAATTGCCTCCCCCCCAAAAAAAACCATAAACAAACAAAAAGAATGTTAAAAAATTGTTTTTACATGTAATTGGGAAAAATATTTAACAAACCAAAGAACCATATTATCATTCCAGAATTGGAAAGGAACTCAAAGGCTTTCTAATGCAATCACCTCATTTTTTCCAGATAAGATATTGAGGCTCAAGGAAGTCAAGTGACTTGCCCAGGGTCTCACAGCTAATTGATATTGGTGGCAAAAATCTAGGTGTTTTTGAGTACAAACACAGAAATCTATCCACTATGATATGCTGTCTCTTGTGTCATCTACTAGGTATTTTAATTTCAAGAATTCCTCTGTCCAAAAGACAAGGACAAAGAATACTCTGTATTCCACCCAGGGCTTAGCGACCTTTTAGTACTCAATAAATGTTAAATCAAAATTAATTATAAAGGACTTACTGCATTTGCATCTTGAAAAGACACAGATCAGACATTCAGGTATCCAACAGAATGATATGTTAATCATTATTGTTATTAAAATTTATTGAGCCCTGACAGCAGGCTCAGCCCCATATTGAATCTAGAGAAGGAAGGCATGATGCCGAGCCAAGTAGTCAAATGAAAGATTGGTGCTGGAACTACCAGACATTCCAAGATGAGGCCATATTCTCCTGAAAACCCAAGCTTTTGGTCCCTTATTTTCTTTCTGTGTTGGCTCAGGAAGTTCTGTATTTCATTTTTATTATTAGTTTCATAAGTCCTTTTCCTACTTAACTGTGGACTGTGGAGTACTATTTCTTGGCAGAATATTATTCCTCTAGATCCACACCTTCATTGTCCAACTGATGGCCTGGTTATTAGAAGACTATTGAAGAACAGCTAGGTGGTACAGTTCAAATCTGACCTCAGATATTTACTAGCTATGTGACCTTGGGCAAGTCACTTAACCTCAATTGCCTAAAAAAAAAAAAAAAGAATTAGTGCAAAGAGTCCTGGATAGAAATTTAAGAGACTTAGGCTTCAGTCCCAGCTCTGCAACTATAGTATCTCCAATAACTTCTTTCCCTTTTTATTTTCCTTATCTGTAAATTGAAAGAGTTGTACTAGATAATCTCTATGGTTCTTTTTCTAGTTCTACTGATCTAAGAAGGAAAGAAGGAAGAAAATAAGCCTTTATTAAGTACCTACTATGTTCTAGGAACTGTGCTAAGCACTTCCCAAAGATTATCTCATTTAATATTCACAACAGCCCTGGAAAATAGGTGCTCTTATTTTGATCATTTTATAGTTGAGGAAACTGAGGCAGACAGAAATGAAATGACTTGCCCAGGGTCACACAGCTATCAAGTATCTGAGGTGTGTGTGTTGGGGGGGGGGGGAGAGGAATATGCCTTCCTCAAGGCCACAAGGGAGGTAGTCTCAACCAGGATTCATTTAGGAAAGATGTAAGTACCTACTCCATGCAATTCACAGTTTGGGGCCCTTAGAGAAATAATAGGCCAAGGAAAATCATAAATATCATGAAGCCAAAATACAAGGCAAGTCCATATGGAATGATGGGTCTAAATGGAATGACCAGAAAGCCAGTAACAGTGCATACTCTTTGACCTAGCAATACTGCTACTGTCTATATACCAAAGCGATTAAAGAAAAACAAACAGACACATATGTACAAAAACATCTACGGCAGCTCTTTTTGTGATGTTAAAGAATCAGAAACAGAGAAGATGCTCACAAATTAGGGAATTCTAAACAAGTTATGGCTATGAATATGATGGAATGCTATTGTGTTGCAAGACATGATGAAGAGATGGTTTCAGAAAAACCTGGGAAGATATATGAAATGGTACAAAATGAGGTGAAGAGAATTAGGAGAAAAATCTGCACACTAACAACAATAAGATTAATATGATCAATTGCAAAAGACTTAGTAATTATGAACAATATGATTATCCACCACAGCTCCAAAGGACTCACGATGTGACCATCTCTACATAGAGAACTGATGGACCCAGAGTGCAGATAGAAGCTTGTTTTTTGGCTTTATTTTTCTGACAACCTCCCACTCCCAAACATGGTTAATGCAGAAATGTTTGCATGACTTCATATGTATAATGGATATCATATTTCTTGTCTTCTCAATCAGTGGGGGAGGGGTAGAAGGAGGAATAGAATTTGGAACTGAGAATAAAAATAAAATTTCTAAATAAAAAAGAAAGTCAGTAAGAGTAACCAGGAATTACTCAGAACCGCACATAGAAACAGGAGTCTACACCAAGAGAACAACCAAGCACAGTGAATGTTCCTATGTGACTTCCTTTTATGGAAATACTGGGTAGGTTAACCTCCATGCACATCTTCAAAGGCAACAAATGAGGGCTGTGGCAGTCAGGGATGGGGCAACCTTTGAGAAAATAGCTTCAGTAGAATGGTTGAAAAAACCAACAAATTGCAAAGGGTTGGGGGATAAGAGAGAATTAAAGAACTAGAATCAGCAAGACTAAGTGGCTCCTTCTAGAATTACCACAGTGAAAGAAGACATTGGGTAGTACCTTGAGTGGTGGGCCAGAACAGGTTTATCATTTTTGGTTTGGTTTTCTTTAGAACTGGGAAAATGTAGGTGTGTGTTTATGCATAGGAGAAAGATTTTAAATATAGAGGCTAAAGTTCTGAGATGGAAAATGGAAAATAGATGGGGAAGGGGGAATGAGAAGGAATTAAATCAAAGGCAGTGGGTGAGGGGGCAGGGAGAGATCACAAGATCACAGATGTAGAGTTGGAAGTGACTTCAGAGGTCATTGAGTTCAATCCCCTTCGTTTAGCAGATGAGTATAACCAGAGGTTAAGGGACTTGTCCAGGGTCCACTAGTAAATGTCTAAGGGAAGAGCCAAACCCCAATCTTCCCGACAAGTCCAAAGCTGTATCCACTGTACCATGCTTACCTACAAAATGAGAATAGGATGGAAGGAGGAGTAGAGATGGATAAAAATACAGATACATTTTAAAATGAGGAGGATGAGAGTTAAGGATGCTCCCATTCTGTCATTTTCCCATCTGGAAAACCAGATAACTACAGCAAGGGTTCTTTAACAGTCCTTATGGGAACAAAGGGGAAACTAATGCCCTTCAAGCATCAGACCAGATGAGTAACTTGAACTGAGCCTAAAGAGATCATAGCTTTCCAAAGCAACTTTGACTCGGTATGAGTTCCTTAACAATCTCTATATAAACTTATACAATTTGGTTGAGTGTCACTGTGATTTGCTTTGCTACAAACAGAAGAGGGTTTAAGAACTTCAGGGCGGGGCGGCCAGGTAGCACAGTGAGTAAGAGCACCAGCCCCAGAGTCGGGATGACCTGGGATTGAATCCGGGCTCAGACACTCAGCACCCACCCAGAAACACCTGGCCGTGTAACCTTGATCAAGTTACTTAACCCCAATTGCTTAGGGGCGGCCAGGTGGCTCAGTGAATAAGAGCATCGGCCCCAGAGTCGGGATGACCTGGGATTGAATCTGGGCTCAAATATTTAGCACCATACCCAGAAATAACTGGCTGTGTAACCTTGAGCAAGTTACTTAACCCCAATTGCTTAAAAAAAAAAAAAACTTCAGGGCAACCTTTCTAAACAACTCTTTTGTCTAGTAAATTAAGGAATAATTCTTAAAAGAGTGCTGCTATATGTGGCTTCTCCATAAAGAGGTCTGGTCACTTTATGGTAAAGGACTCTTATTCACTTACTATCATCACCCTGACTATCACCATTACCTGGGACTTTTCATTAGTCTTTATAAATCAAATCCTTGTTTCCTAACTATCTAGTAGGCTTCAGTGCTAACCTGAGCACCATACATCATTAAATAGCACAGGATTCTGGATCAGGATAACTTCTCCCACAGCCCTTAACCCCATCAACTGTCTATGCTGGTATGGGTGTTGGTGTGGGTCTGGATGTGTTTAGTGCAAGGAAGTTTAGATGAAAAGCAATAACTCACCCAGAGATGACTTTAATAAACCTTATTGCTACTCACAAGGGAAGGAGGAAAATAGCTATTATGAGGAACAGTCTCAATGTATGGCCTCTGTGCTGGCAGTGAATAGCACATAGTGATAGAGTGGGAGGGATTTCATTCCTTGGTCAAAGGCTGGAGCCCCTTAGGGTTCAAACTGATATTTCATTTCAGACAAGCGTCAGTATAATACCAATGGAAGGCTGACCTGTTAACCATAGGACAAATAAAATGAAAGTATTTTCTAAATTATGGCAGCTAGGTGGCACTCATCTTGAAATCAGGGAGACCCATCTTCATAAGTTCAAATCCAGCCTCAGACACTTGCCATGTGACCCTGGGCAAATCACTTACCCTCTTTGCCTCAGTTTCCTCATCTATAAAATGAACTAGAGAAGGAAATGGCAAACCATTCTAGTATCTTTGCCAAGAAAACCCCCCAAATAGGGTCACAAAGAGCAAGGCACGACTGAAATGACTGAAAATTTTCTAAATTACATAATAGCTTTTATTCCCATGTGCCGGCCCCTGTGCTAAGCACTGGGGGTACAAAGAAAAGCAAAGGACAGCCCTTGCCTTTAAGGAGCTCACAATCTAACTTGAGAAGTCATAAGGAAACAAATATGTGTTATATGTACATATATAGTTTATGTATCTTTTTATATGTTTGTACATACATATACGCACATAGTATGTGTGTGTACACACACACACAAATATATGACAAATAGGAAATAATTAACAGAGGGAAGGCACCAGGATTAAGAGGGATTGCAAAAGGCTCCCTGTAAATGGTGAATTTTAACTAGGACTTGAAGAAACCAGATGAGGAAGGAGAAAATTCCAGGCATGGGGGACAGAGTGAAAATGTCAGGTGATAGAATGTGTTATGTGAGGAACAACAGAGATGTTGTCACTGGATCAAAGATTGTAAGGTATAAGAAGACTAGAAAGGTGTGGGGGGGCGGGGTGAAGGGGAAGAGGTTATAAAGGGCTTTGAGTGCTAACCAGAGGCTTTTGTATTTGATCCTAAAGGTGAGGGGGAACAGGGCCTGACATGGTCACACCTGTGCTTTAAGAATATCACTTTGGCAGCTGAATGGAGAGTGGACTGCAGTGAGGAGACACTTGTAGCAGGCAGACCAACCACTACTCTTTTTTTTTTTTTTTGCCATGCTTATACCTTGGTAGAGTAAGAGACTGCTTTTTTTTTTTTTTTAAGCAATCGGGGTTAAGTAACTTGCTCAAGGTTACACAGCCAGTTATTTCTGGGTGTGGTGCTGAGTCCGGATCAAATCTGAGCCCGGATTTGATCCAGGTCATCCCAACACTGGAGCCAGTGCTCTTACTCGCTGAGCCACCTGGCCGCCCCTCCAACCACTACTCTTCCAGTAATCTAGGCATGAGGTGTTGAGGACCTGTACCTGTGTGGTAGCAGTATCAGAAGATAGAAAGGGGTGCATTTAAGATATTTTGTAAAATGCCTTGGCTACAGATTGGATATGGAGGTGAGAGATAATGAGGAGCTGGTTGTAAGCCTAGGGGGCTGGGAGAATGTTGGTACATTTGACAGCAATAGGAAAGTTTGGAAAAGGAGAAAGTTTAGGGGGAGAGATAATAACTTCAGTTTTGAACATGTTGGGTTTAAGAAGTATTAAATTTGAAATTCAACAACAACAAAAAATTGAGACATCTGTAAAGCAGTTGGAGATGTGAGACTAGAGGTCAGCAGAGATTCAAGGTAAATGAGCCGATCTGAGACTCATCAGCATAGAGATGATAACTAAATCGATGGTATCCAATGTAGTGCTGTTGTACTTGAAAGTGAAGGAGCGTAGAAGAATTAGAAGAGGACAAAGCACTATGGGACGTCAGCAGTTAGTGAGTATGACCTGGATGAAGATCTAGCCAATTAAACTAAGAAGGAGTGGTCAGAGAGAGATGGAGACTGAGGAGCACTGGTCCTCTTGGACATGGATGCCTCCTCCCTTGGTTGAGGAGATGCCCAACCCTCGAGGATGGATGTGTACTGAGGTGATGTTCTATCTGTATAAAGTCTCTGCTCAGATTGAAACATGAGCTCTGAGTCAGCTCATTAACTCAAGACACACCATGAAAACAAACAACTCAGTACCCGAGACATTGATGACAGAAATGCTTTCTGTGACGGGGGACTAGATAGCAGTCAGGTGTCCTGTGTGCTGGGACTTGCAGAAGTCCTTAAGCCTTTGTAAATTTCCTTAGCCAAGAGTTCATAGACAGCAGAGGCAATTATACCAATCTGCAACATGCATGCTCCCTAAGATAGAGTATCTATTATCTATTTTATATAAACCCATTTTGGGGTATCTCATATACACTACATATTTGTTTTGTAGATATGTATATAGCTACATCAATATCTATATCAATATATGTACATATTGTCTCCCTTAATGGATTTAGTTCCTTGAGGCCAGAAACTGTTTCAGTTCCCTTGGGGTCCCCAGCCAGAATGCTGCATTCAGGTCTTGCTCCCTAGGTTTATAATCAGTGCCACATCCCCAGTCAGGCCACCGGACATTAGCCTATCTGGTGTTCTGCCTGCATATCCCCTTGTGATAACTAACCTGTAATTAAAAGCATACACAACAAAAAAGACTGGTATGCTGGCACTCATTGTCCTCCCAAAGGAGGATGGACAGTGGGATCATAAGATTCAGATCTTGGAGGAATCTCAAAGCCCATTTAATCTAATAACTTCATGTAATACATGAAACAGAAACCCAGAAAAATGTGCCTACAATTGCATAGCGATTATTACAGATGGCATTTGAAGAGACATCCTATGACTCCAGATCTTTCCATTACACTGTTAAAGATCACAATATACACTATTTCTTCTTCACTCTCCCTTAGGAATTTCTGTGGGGAAGCATAACAATATATTGAATTCTTTGAGTTCTAGATCAACTTTATTTCACATGGATGCCATGTCTTCCTTCTTTCCTTCCTCTCTCTCTCTGTCTCTGTCTCTCTCTCTGTCTCTGTCTCTGTCTCTCTCTCTGTCTCTGTTTCTCTCTCTCTGTCTCTGTCTCTCTGTCTCTCTCTGTCTCTGTCTCTCTCTCTGTCTCTGTCTCTCTCTGTCTCTGTCTCTGTCTCTCTGTCTCTGTTTCTCTCTCTCTGTCTCTCTGTCTCTGTCTCTCTCTGTCTCTGTGTCTCTCTCTGTCTCTGTCTCTCTCTGTCTCTCTCTCTCTCTCTCTCTCTGTCTCTCTCTCTCTCTCTGTCTCTCTCCCTCTCTGTCTCTCTCTCTTTCCATCTCTGTCCTTGTTAGAAGAGTAACTCACACTCAAATGTTGTCTATGTCTCCTGCAGATATCACTACAATGTTTTCTCTTGCCCTCCTCACCACTCAGCACTATTCTATGTTGGGCCTGCAACCAGGTTTTAAATTATATCTCTGATGTTCCTCACTAAGTATTGCATCTTGGCTGCTCCCCCTCTTTATTATTCCAGGGTCCTAGATGGAGTTCCCAATGGAACTGCTACCTCTTCTCCTTAAGTAGAAGAAAGGCTCTGCCATATGTTTTGATAAGTGGAATTTCCAGAGGTCTGAGGTATTCTGTTTGCATTAAAGAGTAGGGGTTTCAGGAAGGAATCAGAAAGCAAGATGAGGGTCTTGGTATTTGGGGCTGATAAAAGGCTATTTGGACTACTCTAGCAGGAGTTGGCACTGTGCTCAGTTTCCCCAAGATGAATGAGTTAATCAGTCCCCCTTACCTCTGAAGTTTGTAAGTCAAACCACATGCAGTCCCTTTGGCATAGATACAAAAGCAATGTACTCTTCTACTGAAGCCTGTCATCATCATCATCATCATCATCATCATCATCATCATGCTTTAAGATTTATGTCCCAGGGCTTTGGGCCATCATGATTGTTCAAGATCACAAAAATGGTTAAAAGTGCTATCCAACTGGTGATTAGCCTTGCGAGCTGTCATTCGTAGTGCCCATGGAGAACTAACACTTATATAGACTTGCACGTTTCCATGAATATATGTGTATACATATATACATACATATATGTGTTGTGTATAAAGTTTTATAGGGAAAGGGTCTTGAACAAGAAAAGAATAAGAACAAATCTTATTAATTAGAAACATGGCAAGTAAATATATATATGCATATAAGCATTCATTATACTTAACATAAATGTTTCTCCATTTGGTCTTTATCTGGTAACCAAAGGGAGAAAGAGGTCACTAAGAGAGAAAGAAAAGTGGAAGGGTGCCATAGAGAGGCTCCACCCACGTTGTACAGAGTCAGAATTGCTCCTGACTTCCATCCTTAAGCCAGAGCCATAGAACTAGAAAAATCATTGTGCAAGGACCATGAAAGAGAACTGGGTTTTAATGCATAATGGCTGCATGGGGAAGGTGGCACTTAATTTTCTTAACACCAGATGGAGCAAGAGAGTCTTCTGTTTTATAGGTAAAGCTGACCCCCCCCCTGACCCTCCCTGATATTTACACTGAATGCTTAGCATTCCAAAATGTTCTCTCACTTCTAATAGGTCCTAAGTGTCAAGATTTGTCTGGTAAGTAAAGAGAAGAGCACTAAATCAGAAGGCATGGTGAGCAACCTCTATGACCAAGATGACATTCATATTCCCACAGAGCATATGAGAAGTCAGTTCTGTGAGCAAGATCACCCGTCTAAATTTCCCCTTTCTACGCTTAGGTCTTTTGAGTTGTTTTCCATGAAATGGTAGCCCTATAGCTCTTTTCCAGGAACCACATACGCCTTATTCATAATACAAGGTGGCTGACTACTATTTTCACATTTATCAAAGCAAATGAGCATAGATCCAAGGTCTCAGAAAAATCAGAGCTAAAATAAATGATGGTGTGAGAGGAAAATGAATTTCTTATGGCCCAGAAGATAAGATCTATTCTTGTTCGATGCATATACTGCTGCCCTTGCTATTGGTCACATAAGCTAATGGGCCAGAGTAGACAGAGCTGGAAAATTTCTGAGAATGGGAAAGAAATGTCTTCAGGCCAACTGGTCTACCACATCATATTGTCTTCATGTCCTCTTAGACCAAACTGCAAATACTTAATTATGTCTCTTCCCTTTCCTTGGCTCCCAAAGGAAGCATTTTGGCCTCATTTCCCTCCTCCTGTTCACCTTCTCTCCCATTTTCCTTCTTTCATGCACATGAAAGAAGTTAGAGCCAGTGGCAAGACCTAAAATGGGGGTGGGATGCTTTAAAGTGGAGAGGGATGAACTAGCTAACCTTTAACACTTCTGCCAGTTTTAAGTCTATGAACCTATTTGTGTAGCATGACAAGAATTTAGGCATAGAGAAGAGAATGAGATAGGAATCCAGGTGCTATAAGAAGATACAAGGTATGTGGTGGGTAGGAGAGAGGGGCTTGATCACAATGCACAACTTAAGAACCCTGTTGCTAAAGTTAGGGTACAAGTGCAAAGGACTAACCTGAAAGCATGGTAATAATATAGAAGTAATAACGGAAATGATTAAACAACAATAACAATAGTAATGATAACTGACTTTATAGTTTACAAAGCTCTAAACTATAAAGTCAGTTATCATTATTGTACATTATAATATTTTATAGAATATAATACATTATAATATATAATGTTATATATTATATATAATATTTATATGTATTATTATACATTATTATATACATTATCTCATATGTGATCCCCATAATCATCCTGGTAAGCACATAGTATAAATATTATACCAGCTTTGTAGATGGGAAAACTAAAGCCAAACAGGGTAAATAATTTGTTCGAGACATCATAACTGATGCATACCAGAATCAGTTCTCAAACCAAGATATCTCTTAATTTCAAATCAAATTTTCTTTCCACTAGATCACAACAAACAGAAAGAGATTTAGATTTGAATTTAAGAAGGCAGAAGCAACAGCAAAATAGCAGTTATACTCTATTCTAAATAACTCTTTGCTATGCATGCCTTCCTTGGGGTTTGTGATAATGATATTTCTAACCTCTCTCCATGCAGTCCCACACCAACACCACTACTACGCCATGGTTTTATTACATTCACTTTGCATTCCCTATAATACTTTTTCATTTTACTCTCTTAAATATTAAAGGAAAGGAAAAACTCAAAGAGAACACATGGAAAATACACTTAAAGCATATAGGGGGGAAAGTCTTCACTGAGTGACCTACATCTGATACTCTTAGAATAGGTTGTATCATGGACCCCTTTGGCAGTCTGGTGAAACCTATGGACCCTTTTCAGAATAATGTTTTTAAATGCATAAAGTAAAATACACAAGATTACAAGGGAAACCAATATATTGAAGTATAGTTACCTAAATCATTTTTTGTTGTTTAAGTTTTCAGATCCTAAGTTAAGAAACCTTTTTAAAACCTCTCTACACAGAAGTTGTCTACCCCTAAGGCATTTACTTGGATTTCAGTAAGTAGAATCTCTGTTTAGCTTCAGTCCTGCAGGGTCCATAAATTGATTGCAACATGTTGGCAATTCTCACTTGAAGAAAATGCCCAGACTCCAAGTCTTTCTGCATAGTATAAAGCTTTTGCTGTCCTGTCTTTCCCACTGAATCTTATCACCTTGGATTTTTTTATGAATCTTGCTTTAGCCCATCAGTTGGGAAATGAATAAACAAGTTATGATATATGATTGATAGAATATTATTGTTCTGTAAGAAATGACAAGGAGGATGCTTTCAGAAAACCTTAGGAAGATTTATATGAACTGATGCAAAGTACACAGTAACAACAATATTATATGATGGGCAGCTGTGAATTATTTAGCTATGATCCAAGACAATTCCAGAGGGCTCATGATGAAAATATTACTCATCTCTAGAGAAAGAACTGATGGAGTCCGAATGCAGAGCAAAGTATATTTTTTAAAACTCTTTTCTGTCTCTTTTTTTAACAATTAATATGGAAATACATTTGGCATGACTGCACATGTATCATCTATATCAAATTGCTTGCCTTCTCAAGGAGGGAATAGGGAAGGGAGAGAGAGAATTTGGAACTCAAATTTTAAAAAACCAAATGTTAAGACTCATTATTCCACATAACTGGAAAAACAGTTTTTTTAATCTTCCTTTTAAAAAAAATATTCCCCCTAGGAAAATGATGCATCTAATCATTCTAATTTATGTGGGTTCCCACAACTATTTATCTGTGTTAGAGTTGTATGGATTTGTGGAAAATAGTTTACTTCTTGCCAACCTCTTCTCTCTTGCATTAAATCATTTAGAGTGTTTCATTTTTCTTGCCCTAATTTCCTCATTCTGTTCCTGTATAATTGTCTTGGGATTTCACTAAGCACTGGACTTGGATTTCATTGATGTGGGGACATCTAAGATGAGAAAATATCCTTTATCAATCAATACAGGTCAGCCTTTTCTCTGCAACTTATTGTCTTAGAGTTGTCTAAAGCTATGAGTGGTTGAGTGACTTGTCCAGGATCACACAGTTAGTATGTGTTAGAGGTAGGACTTGAACCCAGGTCTTCCTGGCTCCAGGCAGATTTTCCATTGAATACACCATGTTGCCTCTCAGGTTTCAAATGGGATTATGAACTTTGTCATTTTATATTAAACCTTGTAGTCATCAGAGCCTGTTAATGTGGCTCTCTTCTTAGTTACCCAGGTCCATAGTACTGCTGGGGCAGCCTACTATCTAAATACAGAGCTTATGAGTCCACAATGATGCTTCTTTTACTAGACCAAACAAGATGAGCATGAATTCATAGCAAATACTTTAAATGAAACATGGTAACAAGGCAATAAAAGGAATGAATCAGGTATTAAATAGTGTTGGCCATCTACAAATATATGTGCCTAAAAGCACCACTCTAGATTCTTGATTAAGCATTCAGTTTCCTCCAACCCAACAGGAGAGGGACAGATCAGCTTCTCACAGAAAGGTGTTAGGGAAATGTATACCAGTTCTGGAAAATTCTGTACTTCCTAGCATAGCATAATAGACTGTGAGTAGCACAAGCTGCCTGAATGTGGACCCAGCCAGTTGAGTAACTGAGCTCTCCCTCTCTCTCTGCTTCTCTCTCTCCTTCTGCCTCTCCTCCTCTCCAAAGGAAGGTAAATATTGATGGCCAAAAGCTGTCCAGTTAACTTGATGGCCAAAAGCTGTCCAGTTAACTTGAAGTTTACTGGCTAGATTGCTAGATTCCTTCCTTCCTTCCTTCCTTCCTTCCTTCCTTCCTTCCTTC